>NC_088403.1:71873313-71898313 GCF_034236695.1 Oncorhynchus nerka
CAGACACCTTACAGACACAAACCTGCCAACAACAGCAACACAGAACCGACAGACATGAGTTGTTCTGTCTCCACTAGCTCTGAGAGGAGAGGTCTAGAAAGAAGTACTCTTGTCTCTCTGGGTTTGGTGTTGCAGCAGTACAGACAGGGGAGTCATGTACCCCACAAACATTTGAGCGGGCACAACGTATATTTAGATGGTTGGGGAGATGTTAAGAGGAAGGCTGTGCCCTCATCCGAAATTTGGAGAAGTTTGCATTTTTTAAAACAGCTTTTTCCTGCAATCTAATCATTATGCTTAATTCTATGTAAAAAAAAAATAATAAATCTGCCCATTTTTCTGCATATCTAAGCATCATACATCTGTCTGTATCCTCCTGACTGGTGTTCATTTTTTTTAAAGAAACAAAATGCTTCTTTGCTCACATCTGGGTAAAGGATTGAAAGAGATTGTGAGTCTTATTCAGTATATTTAGTTATTGTTTGATATTCTAAAGTCTACCAATCTTACTAGCATATTATAACAGCTAAAATAGTGAGACAAGCTAGCTACTATAACTAGATTTTTATCCTGAAATGCCTTCTTGGTATCTAGTTATGAGGATGGGAGATTGGGAACCTATCTGGGCTAAAGACAACTTCATCAAATTGCTAGGTGGATATACAGAGAAACAACCCACATCTAGAAACAAGATAAATCTGAGAGGGAACGTGCAGCTGTGCATTACACCTTTGAATACAGAACTAAACACCTGCCCCTATGTCTGGGAAAGAGATAGGGGAGGAGGGAGAGAGAGAGATGGGGGAGGAGGGAGAGAGAGAGATGGGGGAGGAGGGAGAGAGAGATGGGGGAGGAGGGAGAGAGAGAGATGGGGGAGGAGGGAGAGAGAGAGATGGGGAGGAGGGAGAGAGAGAGATGGGGGAGGAGGGAGAGAGAGATGGGGGAGGAGGGAGAGAGATAGGGCAGGAGGGAGAGAGAGATGGGGGGGAGGGAGAGAGATAGGGGAGGAGGGAGAGAGATGGGGAGGGGAGAGAGATAGGGGAGGAGGGAGAGAGATAGGGAGGAGGGAGAGATGGGGGAGGGGAGAGAGATAGGGGAGGAGGGAGAGAGAGATGGGGGGAGGAGGGAGAGAGATGGGGGAGGGGAGAGAGATAGGGGAGGAGGGAGAGAGAAACAGGGGAGGGGAGAGAGAGATAGGGGAGGAGGGAGAGAGATAGGGGAGGAGGGAGAGAGATAGGGGAGGGGAGAGAGATAGGGGAGGAGGGAGAGAGGAGAGAGATATATAGGAAGAGAAGGAATGAGTTAAGCACAAAGAGAGAGGGCGAGAGATAGTCACAGAGAAAGGGGAGAGGGGGAAAGAGAGAGAGAGAAAGAAAAGGATGAGATAGATGGGAGAAAGAGACCAGCGAGGAGGGAGAGAGATAGGGGAGAGAGAGAGAGAGAGAGAGAAGGATGAGATAGATGGGAGAAAGAGTCCAGCGAGGAGGGAGAGGAAAGAGGATGTGAGGCTACATTGTTTCAGCTGCCAGCAGCCAACCTCCACATCGCTACGGAGACCAGGGGATGTGAGGCTACATTGTTTCAGCAGCCAACCTCCACATCGCTACTGAGACCAGGGGATGTGATGGAGGAACACACACTGTCAGACACACGCACACATACTGTCAGACACACGCACACATTTACACACACTGTCAGACACACACACACTGTCAGGCCGGAGCGAAGTGACAGATAGAGCGAAGTGACACATAGACCAGTCAGCCTGTATTACCTCTGTAGGTTGGACGTCAGCTGTAGTACTGTAGGATACTGTTATAGCAGCGAGAGTGTTGACCTGGAGGAGAAGAGCCTGATCCACCAGTGAGTCTGATGTTTATTCTTTAACCTCTGTGTGTGTGTGTGTGTGTGTGTGTGTGTGTGTCAGTATGTTTGTGAGTGTGTATGTGTGTGTGAGAGAGAGGGATACACCTGTGCAGGGATGAGAGGAGGAGGAGAAGGGAGGGAGGAGGAGGAGACGGGAGGGAGCAGGGATGAGAGGAGGAGGAAAAATGAGGGAGGGGAGAGAGGAGGGGGAAGGAGTAGGAGGAGGGATAGGGAGGGAGGAGGAGGAAGGAGGAGACAGGGATATGGAGGAGGAGGAGACGGGGATAGGGAGGGAGGAGGAGGGAAAAGGAGGGAGAGAGGAGGAGGAGGGAGAAGGAGGAGACAGGGATAGGGAGGAAGGAGGAGACAGGGATAGGGAGGGAGGAGGAGGAAGGAGGAGACGGGGATAGGGACGGAGGAGGAGATAGGGATAGGGGGGATGAGGGAGGGAGGAGGAGGAGTATGAGATAGGGAGGGAGGAGGAGGGGAGGAGGAGGAGTATGAGATAGGGAGGGAGGAGGAGGGGAGGATAACCCCCATCCGATTTTAATCCCTAAAGCCCTCCCCCTATCAACAAATAAAGATATGCAGGGAGGGGGGAGAAACAGACTGATCACTAATCTCACACACATAAACAAAAAGGAGGGGTGGGGGTCAGGGGGTTTGTTTGTGTCAGGGGTGTGGTCTTAGAATGACCCACCTTTACATCTGCCTGGCAACTGTTACCACAACAACACGCTCTCTCTCTCTCTATCAACTGTCCCCAAAACAACAACTACCTCTCTCTCTCTCTCTCTCTCTATCAACTGTCCCCAAAACAACAACTACCTCTCTCTCTCTCAACTGTCCCCAAAACAACAACTACCTCTCTCTCTCTCTCACTCCTCTCTCTCTCTCTCTATCAACTGTCCCCAAAACAACAACAACTATCTCTCTCTCTCTCTCTCTCTATCAACTGTCCCCAAAACAACAACTACCTCTCTCTCTCTCTCTCTCTCTCTCTCTCTCTCTCTCTCTCTCTCTCTCTCTATCAACTGTCCCCAAAACAACAACTACCTCTCTCACTCTCTCTCTCTCTCTCTCTATCAACTGTCCCCAAAACAACAACTACCTCTCTCTCTCTCTCTCTCTCTCTCTCTGTCTCTCTCTCTCTCTCTCTCTCTGTCTCTCTGTCTCTCTCTCTCTCTATCAACTGTCCCCAAACAACAACTACCTCTCTCTCTCTCTCTCTCTCTCTCTCTGTCTCTCTCTCTCTCTCTCTCTCTGTCTCTCTGTCTCTCTCTCTCTCTATCAACTGTCCCCAAAACAACAACTACCTCTCTCACTCTCTCTCTCTCTATCAACTGTCCCCAAAACAACAACTACCTCTCTCTCTCTCTCTCTCTCTCTGTCTCTCTGTCTCTCTCTCTCTCTCTCTGTCTCTCTGTCTCTCTCTCTCTGTCTCTCTCACTCTCTCTCTCTCTCTATCAACTGTCCCCAAAACAACAACTACCTCTCTCTCTCTATCAACTGTCCCCAAAACAACAACTACCTCTCTCTCTCTCACTCTCTCTCTCACTCCTCTCTCTCTCTCTCTCTATCAACTGTCCCCAAAACAACAACTACCTCTTTCTCTCTCTCTCTCTCTCTCTCTCACTCCTCTCTCTCTCTCTCTCTATCAACTGTCCCCAAAACAACAACTACCTCTCTCTCTCTCACTCTCTCTCGCACTCCTCTCTCTCTCTCTCTCTATCAACTGTCCCCAAAACAACAACTACCCCTCAATTCTATTCATGGGAAACATATGTTAACATTGTCAAAGCAAGTGAGGTAGTGAGGTAGATAATATACAAAAGTGAAATAAATAATAAAATGAACAGTGAACATTACACTCACAGAATTTCCAAAAGAATAAAGACATTTAAAATGTCTTGTATTTACATATATTTACAATTTACATATAAGTTGTATCTACAATGGTGTTTGTTCTTCACTAGTCACCCTTTTCTTGTGGCAACAGGTCACAAATCTGGCTGCTGTGATGGCACACTGTGGAATTTCACCCAGTAGATATGGGAATTTATCAAAATTGGGTTTGTTTTCTAATTCTTTGTGGATCTGTGTAATCTGAGGGAAATATGTCTCTCTAATATGGTCATACATTTGGCAGGAGGTTAGGAAGTGCAGCTCAGTTTCCACCTCATTTTGTGGGCAGTACATAGTCAAATCTTTCCTTAAGTTTGGGTCAGTCACAGTGGTCAGGTATTCTGCCACTGTGTACTCTCTGTTTAGGGCCAAATAGCATTCTAGTTTGCTCAGTTTTTTTGTTAATTCTTTCCAATGTGTCAAGTAATTATCTTTTTGTTTTCTCATGATTTGGTTGGGTCTAATTGTGCTGCTGTCCTGGGGCTCTGTGGGGTCTGTTTGTGTTTGTGAACAGAGCCCCAGGACCAGCTTGCTTAGGGGACTCTTCTCCAGGTTCATCTCCAGGTTCATCTCTCTGTAGGTGATGGCTTTGTTATGAAAGGTTTGGGAATTGCATCCTTTAGGTGGTTGTAGAATGTAATGGCTCTTTTCTGGATATTGATATAGTGAATTATAAGTGAAATAATCTGTCTGGAAACAATTGTTTTAAAAATGACTTGTGTCCTGCACAAAGTAGATGTCCTTTACCGACTTGCCAAAACTATAGTTTGTTAACAAGAAATTTGTGGAGTGGTTGAAAAACGAGTTTTAATGACTCCAACCTAAGTGTATGTAAACTTCTGACTTCAACTGTATATATTGACGAGGGTGGGGCTTAAGCTCTCTCTATCAAATCAAAATCAAATCAAATGTATTTATAAAGCCCTTCTTACATCAGCTGATATCTCAAAGTGCTGTACAGAAACCCAGCCTAAAACCCCAAACAGCAAGTTCCATAGTCGCAGGCAGAACAGTTGAAACTGGAGCAGCAGCACGGCCAGGTGGACTGGGGACAGCAAGGAGTCATCATGCCAGGTTGTCCTGAGGCATGGTCCTAGGGCTCACGTCCTCCGAGAGAGAGAAAGAGAGAGAGAAAGAGAGAATTAGAGGGAGCATACTTAAATTCACACAGGACACCAGATAAGACAGGAGAAGTACTTCAGATATAACAGACTGACCCTAGCCCCCCGACACATAAACTACTGCAGCATAAATACTGGAGGCTGAGACAGGAGGGGTCAGGAGACACTGTGGCCCCATTCGATGATACCCCCGGACAGGGCCAAACAGGCAGGATATAACCCCACCCACTTTGCCAAAGCACAGCCCTCACACCACTAGAAGGATATCTTCAACCACCAACTTACCATCCTGAGACAAGGCCGAGTATAGCCCACAAAGATCTCCGCCACGGCACAACCCAAGGGGGGGGTGCCAACCCAGACAGGAAGATCACATCAGTGACTCAACCCACTCAAGTGACGCACCCCTCCTAGGGACGGCATGGAAGAGCACCAGTAAGCCAGTGACTCAGCCCCTGTAATAGGGTTCGAGGCAGAGAATCCCAGTGGAGAGAGGGGAACCGGCCAGGCAGAGACAGCAAGGGCGGTTCGTTGCTCCAGAGCCTTTCCGTTCACCTTCACACTCCTGGGCCAGACTACACTCAATCATGTGACCCACTGAAGAGATGAGTCTTCAGTAAAGACTTAAAGGTTGAGACCGAGTCTGCGTCTCTCACATGGGTAGGCAGACCATTCCATAAAAATAGAGCTCTATAGCAGCTCCATTTTTAGAAATTCAGGGGACAATTAGGAGGCCTGCGTCTCGTGACCGTAGCGTACGTGTAGGTATGTACGGCAGGACCAAATTGGAAAGATAGGTAGGAGCAAGCCCATGTAATGCTTTGTAGGTTAGCAGTAAAACCTTGAAATCAGCCCTTGCCTTAACAGGAAGCCAGTGTAGGGAGGCTAGCACTGGAGTAATATCATCACATTTTTGGTTCTAGTCAGGATTCTAGCAGCCGTGTTCAGCACTAACTGAAGTTTATTTAGTGCTTTATCCGGGTAGCCGGAAAGTAGAGCATTGCAGTAGTCTAACCTAGAAGTAACAAAAGCATGGATTCATTTTTGGACAGAAAGTTTCTGATTTTTGCAATGTTACGTAGATGGAAAAAAGCTGTCCTTGAAACAGTCTTCATATGTTCTTCAAAAGAGAGATCAGGGTCCAGAGTAACGCAGAGGTCCTTCACAGTTTTATTTGAGACGACTGTACAACCATCAAGATTAATTGTCAGATTCAACAGAATATCTCTTTGTTTCTTGGGACCTAGAACAAGCATCTCTGTTTATGAAAGGTTTGCATTAGCGTAGCCTCTTGTGTAGCCTGTCAACTATGTGTCTGTCTATCCCTGTTCTCTCCTCTCTGCACAGACCATACAAACGCTCCACACAGCGTGGCCGCGGCCACCCTAATCTGGTGGTCCCAGCGCGCACGACCCACGTGGAGTTCCAGGTCTCCGGTAGCCTCTGGAACTGCCGATCTGCGGCCAACAAGGCAGAGTTCATCTCAGCCTATGCCTCCCTCCAGTCCCTCGACTTCTTGGCACTGACGGAAACATGGATCACCACAGACAACACTGCTACTCCTACTGCTCTCTCTTCGTCTGCCCACGTGTTCTCGCACACCCCGAGAGCTTCTGGTCAGCGGGGTGGTGGCACCGGGATCCTCATCTCTCCCAAGTGGTCATTCTCTCTTTCTCCCCTTACCCATCTGTCTATCGCCTCCTTTGAATTCCATGCTGTCACAGTTACCAGCCCTTTCAAGCTTAACATCCTTATCATTTATCGCCCTCCAGGTTCCCTCTGAGAGTTCATCAATGAGCTTGATGCCTTGATAAGCTCCTTTCCTGAGGACGGCTCACCTCTCACAGTTCTGGGCGACTTTAACCTCCCCACGTCTACCTTTGACTCATTCCTCTCTGCCTCCTTCTTTCCACTCCTCTCCTCTTTTGACCTCACCCTCTCACCTTCCCCCCTACTCACAAGGCAGGAAATACGCTCGACCTCATCTTTACTAGATGCTGTTCTTCCACTAACCTCATTGCAACTCCCCTCCAAGTCTCCGACCACTACCTTGTATCCTTTTCCCTCTCGCTCTCATCCAACACTTCCCACACTGCCCCTACTCGGATGGTATCGCGCCGTCCCAACCTTCGCTCTCTCTCCCCCGCTACTCTCTCCTCTTCCATCCTATCATCTCTTCCCTCTGCTCAAACCTTCTCAACCTATCTCCTGATTCTGCCTCCTCAACCCTCCTCTCCTCCCTTTCTGCATCCTTTGACTCTCTATGTCCCCTATCCTCCAGGCCGGCTCGGTCCTCCCCTCCCGCTCCGTGGCTCGACGACTCATTGTGAGCTCACAGAACAGGGCTCCGGGCAGCCGAGCGGAAATGGAGGAAAACTACGCCTCCCTGCGGACCTGACATCCTTTCACTCCCTCCTCTCTACATTTTCCTCTTCTCTCTCTGCTGCTAAAGCCACTTTCTACCACTCTAAATTCCAAGCATCTGCCTCTAACCCTAGGAAGCTCTTTGCAACCTTCTCCTCCCTCCTGAATCCTCCTCCCCCTCCCCCTCCTCCCCTCTCTGCAGATGACTTCGTCAACCATTTTGAAAAGAAGGTCGACGACATCCGATCCTCGTTTGCTAAGTCAAACGACACCGCTGGTTCTGCTCACACTGCCCTACCCTGTGCTCTGACCTCTTTCTCCCCTCTCTCTCCAGATGAAATCTCGCATCTTGTGACGGCCGGCCGCCCAACAACCTGCCCGCTTGACCCTATCCCCTCCTCTCTTCTCCAGACCATTTCCGGAGACCTTCTCCCTTACCTCACCTCGCTCATCAACTCATCCCTGACCGCTGGCTACGTCCCTTCCGTCTTCAAGAGAGCGAGAGTTGCACCCCTTCTGAAAAAAACCTACACTCGATCCCTCCGATGTCAACAACTACAGACCAGTATCCCTTCTTTCTTTTCTCTCCAAAACTCTTGAACGTGCCGTCCTTGGCCAGCTCTCCCGCTATCTCTCTCAGAATGACCTTCTTGATCCAAATCAGTCAGGTTTCAAGACTAGTCATTCAACTGAGACTGCTCTTCTCTGTATCACGGAGGCGCTCCGCACTGCTAAAGCTAACTCTCTCTCCTCTGCTCTCATCCTTCTAGACCTATCGGCTGCCTTCGATACTGTGAACCATCAGTTCCTCCTCTCCACCCTCTCCGAGTTGGGCATCTCCGGCGCGGCCCACGCTTGGATTGCGTCCTACCTGACAGGTCGCTCCTACCAGGTGGCGTGGCGAGAATCCGTCTCCACACCACGTGCTCTCACCACTGGTGTCCCCCAGGGCTCTGTTCTAGGCCCTCTCCTATTCTCGCTATACACCAAGTCACTTGGCTCTGTCATAACCTCACATGGTCTCTCCTATCATTGCTATGCAGACGACACACAATTAATCTTCTCCTTTCCCCTTCTGATGACCAGGTGGCGAATCGCATCTCTGCATGTCTGGCAGACATATCAGTGTGGATGACGGATCACCACCTCAAGCTGAACCTCGGCAAGACGGAGCTGCTCTTCCTCCTGGGGAAGGACTGCCCGTTCCATGATCTCGCCATCACGGTTGACAACTCCATTGTGTCCTCCTCCCAGAGCGCTAAGAACCTTGGCGTGATCCTGGACAACACCCTGTCGTTCTCAACTAACATCAAGGCGGTGGCCCGTTCCTGTAGGTTCATGCTCTACAACATCCGCAGAGTACGACCCTGCCTCACACAGGAAGCGGCGCAGGTCCTAATCCAGGCACTTGTCATCTCCCGTCTGGATTACTGCAACTCGCTGTTGGCTGGGCTCCCTGCCTGTGCCATTAAACCCCTACAACTCATCCAGAACGCCGCAGCCCGTCTGGTGTTCAACCTTCCCAAGTTCTCTCACGTCACCCCGCTCCTCCGCTCTCTCCACTGGCTTCCAGTTGAAGTTCGCATCCGCTACAAGACCATGGTGCTTGCCTACGGAGCTGTGAGGGGAACGGCACCTCAGTACCTCCAGGCTCTGATCAGGCCCTACACCCAAACAAGGGCACTGCGTTCATCCACCTCTGGCCTGCTCGCCTCCCTACCACTGAGGAAGTACAGTTCCCGCTCAGCCCAGTCAAAACTGTTCGCTGCTCTGGCCCCCCAATGGTGGAACAAACTCCCTCACGACGCCAGGACAGCGGAGTCAATCACCACCTTCCGGAGACACCTGAAACCCCACCTCTTTAAGGAATACCTAGGATAGGATAAAGTAATCCCTCTCACCCCCCTTAAAAGATTTAGATGCACTACTGTTCCACTGGATGTCATAAGGTGAATGCACCAATTTGTAAGTCGCTCTGGATAAGAGCGTCTGCTAAATGACTTAAATGTAAATGTAAATGTTTTGTCCGAGTTTAAAAGTAGAAAGTTTGCAGCTTCCACTTCCTTATGTTTGAAACACAGGCTTCTAGCGAGGGCAATTTTGGGGCTTCACCGTGTTTCATTGAAATGTACAGCTGTGTGTCATCCGCATAGCAGTGAAAGTTAACATTATGTTTTCGAATGACATCCCCAAGAGGTAAAATATATAGTGAAAACAATAGTGGTCCTAAAACGGAACCTTGAGGAACACCGAATTTGTCAGAGGACAAACCATTCACAGAGACAAACTGATATCTTTCCGACAGATAAGATCTAAACCAGGCCAGAACTTGTCCGTGTAGACCAATTTGGATTTCCATTCTCTCCAAAAGAATGTGGTGATCGATGGTATCAAAAGCACCACTAAGGTTTAGGAGCACGAGGACAGATGCAGAGCCTCGGTCAGACGCCATTAACTTCATACTACACCCCCCGCATGCGGGTTCCTGACTACAGCCTCAAGCTCATTACCATAACGCAACGTTAGCGATTTCTAAAAATCGCAAATTAAATAAAATAAATATGCCTGCTCTCAAGCGTATCCTTTTCTTAACAATCCTGTCATCTCAGATTTTCAAAATATGCTTTTGAACCAGAGAAAATCAATCATTTGTGTAAGAGTGTTGATAGCTAGCTTAGCATTTAGCGTTAGCATTTAGCACGCAACATATTCACAAAAACCAGCAAAGGAATCAAATAAAATAATTTACCTTTGAAGAACTTCAGATGTTTCAATGAGGAGACTCTCAGTTACATAGCAGATGTCCAGTTTTTCCTGAAAGATTCTTTGTGTAGGACACATCGTTCCGTTTTGTTACTATGCATTTGGCTACCGAAACTAACCGAAAATTCAGTCACCTACACGTCGAACTTTTTTCCGAATTAACTCCATAATATCGACTGAAACATGGCAAACGTTGTTTGAATCAATCCTCAAGGTGTTTTGTCATATATCTCTTCATTGAAATGCCGTTCCTGGAAGCTTGCCTTGTTCTCAGAATCGCATGGAAAAATACTAGTAGCTGAGTTTTACGCACCAATTTCCACGCAGGACACCGTGCGGGACACCTGGTAAATGTAGTCTCTTATGGTCAATCTTCCAATGATATGCCTGCAAATACGTCACAATGCTGCAGACACCTTGGGGAAACGACAGAAAGTGCAGGCTCATTCCTGGCGCATTCACAGCCATATAAGGAGATCATGGAAAACGTAGCTTCGGAAATCCTGTTCATTTCCTGGTTGCTGAAACATCTTGGTTTTGCCTGAAGGTTTTGTTCTAGGGCACTCACAGTGAAAATCTTTGCAGTTCTGGAAACGTCAGAGTGTTTTCTTTCCAAAGCTATCAATTCCATGCATAGTCGAGCATCTTTTCGTGACAAAATATTGCGCTTAAAACGGGCACGTCTTTTTATCCAAAAATGAAATACTGCCCCTAGAGTCTTAAGAGGTTAAAAGATAATTTACCACCTTGACAAGTGCAGTCTCAGTGCTATGATAGGGTCTAAAACCAGACTGAAGTATTGGAGGTTCCGGACTGTGGCCCGTCGTTGGAGGTTCCGGACTGTGGCCCGTCCTTGGAGGTTCCGGACTGTGGCCCGTCGTTGGAGGTTCCGGACTGTGGCCCGTCGTTGGAGGTTCCGGACTGTGGCCCGTCGTTGGAGGTTCCGGACTGTGGCCTGTCGTTGGAGGTTCCGGACTGTGGCCCGTCGTTGGAGGTTCCGGTCTGTGAACTGTCGCCGGACGCTCTGGACTGCCGAGGCGCACTGTAGACCTGGTGCGTGGTGCCGGCACTGGTGGTACTGGGCTGGTGACACGCACCTCAGGGCGAGTGCAGTGAGCAGGAATAGGACGTACTGGACTGTGGAGGCGCACTGGAGGTCTGGAATGTAGAGCTGACACAACCCGTCCTGGCTGGATGTTTATTTTCTGGCACAGGATGCACTGGGCTGTGCAGACTCACCGGAGTACGCAGAGTACACAGTACGCAGAGCCAGCGCAGGATATCCTGGTCCAAGGAGGTACACTGGAGACCAGGAGCGCTGAGCCGGCACCCTCCTTCCTGGCTGGATGCCCATTCTAGCCCGGCCAATGCGAGGAGCTGGAATAGAGCTGGAATAGACTCATGCAATCTCCTCGTGTGCCCCCCAATTTTTTTTATTGGGTCTGCCTCTCGGGCTTCCGTGCTAGCCGTGTACCCTCATATCGTCGCCGTTCCTCCTGTGCTATCTCCACCTGCCTCCATGGTAGGCGATCCTCTCCTGACAGTATCTCCACCTGCCTCCATGGTAGGCGTTCCTCTCCTGCCAGTATCTCCACCTGCCTCCATGGTAGGTGATCCTCTCCTGACAGTATCTCCACCTGCCTCCATGGTAACCGATCCTCTCCTGCCAGTATCTCCACCTGCCTCCATGATAGGCGATCCTCTCCTGCCAGTATCTCCACCTGCCTCCATGGTAGGCGTTCCTCTCCTGCCAGTATCTCCACCTGCCTCCTTGGTAGGCGATCCTCTCCTGACAGTATCTCCACCTGCCTCCATGGTAGGCGATCCTCTCCTGACAGTATCTCCACCTGCCTCCTTGGTAACCGATCCTCTCCTGCCAGTATCTCCACCTGCCTCCATGGTAACCGATCCTCTCCTGACAGTATCTCCACCTGCCTCCATGGTAACCGATCCTCTCCTGACAGTATCTCCACCTGCCTCCATGGTAACCGATCCTCTCCTGCCAGTATCTCCACCTGCCTCCATGGTAACCGATCCTCTCCTGCCAGTATCTCCACCTGCCTCCATGGTAACCGATCCTCTCCTGCCAGTATCTCCACCTGCCTCCATGGTAACCGATCCTCTCCTGCCAGTATCTCCACCTGCCTCCATGATAGGTGATCCTCTCCTGCCAGTATCTCCACCTGCCTCCATGGTAACCGATCCTCTCCTGACAGTATCTCCACCTGCCTCCATGGTAACCGATCCTCTCCTGCCAGTATCTCCACCTGCCTCCACGGTAACCGATCCTCTCCTGACAGTATCTCCACCTGCCTCCATGGTAACCGATCCTCTCCTGACAGTATCTCCACCTGCCTCCATGGTAACCGATCCTCTCCTGCCAGTATCTCCACCTGCCTCCATGATAGGCGATCCTCTCCTGACAGTATCTCCACCTGCCTCCATGGTAACCGATCCTCTCCTGCCAGTATCTCCACCTGCCTCCATGGTAACCGATCCTCTCCTGACAGTATCTCCACCTGCCTCCATGGTAACCGATCCTCTCCTGCCAGTATCTCCACCTGCCTCCATGGTAACCGATCCTCTCCTGCCAGTATCTCCACCTGCCTCCATGGTAACCGATCCTCTCCTGCCCGTATCTCCACCTGCCTCCATGGTAACCGATCCTCTCCTGACAGTATCTCCACCTGCCTCCATGGTAACCGATCCTCTCCTGCCAGTATCTCCACCTGCCTCCATGGTAACCGATCCTCTCCTGACAGTCCTCCACCTGCCTCCATGGTAACCGATCCTCTCCTGACAGTATCTCCACCTGCCTCCTTGGTAGGCGATCCTCTCCTGACAGTATCTCCACCTGCCTCCATGGTAACCGATCCTCTCCTGACAGTATCTCCACCTGCCTCCATGGTAACCGATCCTCTCCTGACAGTATCTCCACCTGCCTCCATGGTAGGCGATCCTCTCCTGACAGTATTTCGTCCCATGTCCAGGATCCTTTACCGTCCAGTATTTCGTCCCATGTCCAGGATCCTTTACCGTCCAGTATTTCGTCCCATGTCCAGGATCCTTTACCGTCCAGTATTTCGTCCCATGTCCAGGATCCTTTACCGTCCAGTATTTCGTCCCATGTCCAGGATCCTTTACCGTCCAGTATTTCGTCCCATGTCCAGGATCCTTTACCGTCCAGTATTTCCTCCCACATCCAGGATCCTTTACCGTCCAGTATTTCGTCCCATGTCCAGGATCCTTTACCGTCCAGTACTTCGTCCCATGTCCAGGATCCTTTACCGTCCAGTACTTCGTCCCATGTCCAGGATCCTTTACCGTCCAGTATTTCGTCCCATGTCCAGGATCCTTTACCGTCCAGTATTTCGTCCCATGTCCAGGATCCTTTACCGTCTAGTCCTTTACCGTCAGTATTTCGTCCCATGTCCAGGATCCTTTACCGTCCAGTATTTCGTCCCATGTCCAGGATCCTTTACCGTCCAGTATTTCGTCCCATGTCCAGGATCCTTTACCGTCCAGTATTTCGTCCCATGTCCAGGATCCTTTACCGTCCAGTACTTCGTCCCATGTCCAGGATCCTTTACCGTCCAGTACTTCGTCCCATGTCCAGGATCCTTTACCGTCCAGTACTTCGTCCCATGTCCAGGATCCTTTACCGTCCAGTACTTCGTCCCATGTCCAGGATCCTTTACCGTCCAGTACTTCGTCCCATGTCCAGGATCCTTTACCGTCCAGTACTTCGTCCCATGTCCAGGATCCTTTACCGTCCAGTACTTCGTCCCATGTCCAGGATCCTTTACCGTCCAGTACTTCGTCCCATGTCCAGGATCCTTTACCGTCCAGTACTTCGTCCCATGTCCAGGATCCTTTACCGTCCAGTACTTCGTCCCATGTCCCTGTTGTCTGCTCCATCAAACGCTGCTCCTCCTTTTATGGTGGGTTATTCTGTCACGATCGTCGTATTGATGAGACCAAGACGCAGCGTGATATGAATACATACTTCTTTTAATAAAGAAAGAACACTAAACAAAAGACCCGTGACGCTATATAAACCGAGTGCTGACAGGCAACTACACGTAGACAATAACCCACAAAACCAAAATGGCAACCTAAATCCCCAATCAGAGACAACGATAAAAAGCTGCCTCTGATTGGGAACCAATTCAGGCCACCATAGACCTACATTTACCTAGACATTGCAAAACCCCATAGATATACAAAATCCTAGACAAGACAAAAACACACATACCCACCCTCGTCACACCCTGACCGAACCAAAATTAAAAACAAAACAAAGATAACTAAGGTCAGGGCGTGACACTTTCTCTATTGTGTTATTGACTGTATGTTTGTTTATGTGTAACTCTGTTGTTGTTTGTGTCTCACTGCTTTGCTTTATCTTGGCCAGGTCGGAGTTGTAAATGAGAACTTGTTCTCAACTGGCCTACCTGGTTAAATAAAGGGTTAGGGTTATATATATAAATACCTGGTTAAATAAAGGGTTGGGGTTATATATATAAATACCTGGTTAAATAAAGGGTTAGAGTTATATATATAAATACCTGGTTAAATAAAGGGTTAGAGTTATATATATAAATACCTGGTTAAATAAAGGGTTAGGGTTATATATATATAAATACCTGGTTAAATAAAGGGTTAGGGTTATATATATAAATACCTGGTTAAATAAAGGGTTAGGGTTATATATATAAATACCTGGTTAAATAAAGGGTTAGAGTTATATATATAAATACCTGGTTAAATAAAGGGTTAGAGTTATATATATAAATACCTGGTTAAATAAAGGGTTAGGGTTATATATATAAATACCTGGTTAAATAAAGGGTTATATATATATATAAATACCTGGTTAAATAAAGGGTTAGGGTTATATATATAAATACCTGGTTAAATAAAGGGTTATATATATATAAATACCTGGTTAAATAAAGGGTTAGGGTTATATATATAAATACCTGGTTAAATAAAGGGTTAGGGTTATATATATAAATACCTGGTTAAATAAAGGGTTAGGGTTATATATATATAAATACCTGGTTAAATAAAGGGTTATATATATATATAAATACCTGGTTAAATAAAGGGTTAGGGTTATATATATAAATACCTGGTTAAATAAAGGGTTATATATATAAATACCTGGTTAAATAAAGGGTTATATATATAAATACCTGGTTAAATAAAGGGTTATATATATAAATACCTGGTTAAATAAAGGGTTAGGGTTATATATATATAAATACCTGGTTAAATAAAGGGTTATATATATATATAAATACCTGGTTAAATAAAGGGTTAGGGTTATATATATATAAATACCTGGTTAAATAAAGGGTTATATATATAAATACCTGGTTAAATAAAGGGTTATATATATAAATACCTGGTTAAATAAAGGGTTAGGGTTATATATATAAATACCTGGTTAAATAAAGGGTTATATATATAAATACCTGGTTAAATAAAGGGTTAGGGTTATATATATAAATACCTGGTTAAATAAAGGGTTATATATATAAATACCTGGTTAAATAAAGGGTTATATATATAAATACCTGGTTAAATAAAGGGTTAGGGTTATATATATAAATACCTGGTTAAATAAAGGGTTATATATACAAATACCTGGTTAAATAAAGGGTTAGGGTTATATATATAAATACCTGGTTAAATAAAGGGTTAGGGTTATATATATAAATACCTGGTTAAATAAAGGGTTATATATATAATTACCTGGTTAAATAAAGGGTTAGGGTTATATATATAAATACCTGGTTAAATAAAGGGTTGTATATATAAATACCTGGTTAAATAAAGGGTTAGGGTTATATATATAAATACCTGGTTAAATAAAGGGTTAGGGTTATATATATAAAAACCTGGTTAAATAAAGGGTTAGGGTTATATGTATAAATACCTGGTTAAATAAAGGGTTATATATATAAATACCTGGTTAAATAAAGGTTTAGGGTTATATATATAAATACCTGGTTAAATAAAGGGTTATATATATAAATACCTGGTTAAATAAAGGGTTAGGGTTATATATAAATACCTGGTTAAATAAAGGGTTAGGGTTATATATATAAATACCTGGTTAAATAAAGGGTTAGGGTTATATATATAAATACCTGGTTAAATAAAGGGTTAGGGTTATATATATAAATACCTGGTTAAATAAAGGGTTATATATATAAATACCTGGGGGTTAGGGTTATATATAAATACCTGGTTAAATAAAGGGTTAGGGTTATATATATAAATACCTGGTTAAATAAAGGGTTAGGGTTATATATATAAATACCTGGTTAAATAAAGGGTTAGGGTTATATATATAAATACCTGGTTAAATAAAGGGTTAGGGTTATATATATAAATACCTGGTTAAATAAAGGGTTAGGGTTATATATATAAATACCTGGTTAAATAAAGGGTTAGGGTTATATATATAAATACCTGGTTAAATAAAGGGTTATATATATAAATACCTGGTTAAATAAAGGGTTAGGGTTATATATAAATACCTGGTTAAATAAAGGGTTAGGGTTATATATATATAAATACCTGGTTAAATAAAGGGTTAGGGGCGGCAGGGTAGCCTAGTGGTTAGAGCGTTGGACTAGTAACCGTAAGGTTGCAAGTTCAAACCCCCGAGCTGACAAGGTACAAATCTGTCGTTCTGCCCCTGAACAGGCAGTTAACCCACTGTTCCTAAGCTGTCATTGAAAATAAGAATTTGTTCTTAACTGACTTGCCTGGTTAAATAAAGGTAAAAACAAAAAAAAAAAATATATAAATACCTGGTTAAATAAAGGGTTAGGGTTATATATATAAATACCTGGTTAAATAAAGGGTTAGGGTTATATATATAAATACCTGGTTAAATAAAGGGTTATAAATACCTGGTTAAATAAAGGGTTAGGGTTATATATATAAATACCTGGTTAAATAAAGGGTTATATATATATATAAATACCTGGTTAAATAAAGGGTTATATATATAAATACCTGGTTAAATAAAGGGTTAGGGTTATATATATAAATACCTGGTTAAATAAAGGGTTAGGGTTATATATATAAATACCTGGTTAAATAAAGGGTTAGGGTTATATATATAAATACCTGGTTAAATAAAGGGTTAGGGTTATATATATAAATACCTGGTTAAATAAAGGGTTAGGGTTATATATATAAATACCTGGTTAAATAAAGGGTTAGGGTTATATATATAAATACCTGGTTAAATAAAGGGTTAGGGTTATATATATAAATACCTGGTTAAATAAAGGGTTAGGGTTATATATATAAATACCTGGTTAAATAAAGGTGAAAAAAAAATGTAATAAAACCTACTACCTCAATCAGCCCGACTAACGGTGTCTGTATACAGCCTCTCTACTGTATATAGCCTCTACTGTATATAGCCTCTCTACTGTATATAGCCTCTCTACTGTATATAGCCTCCCTACTGTATATAACCTCTCTACTGTATATAACCTCTCTACTGTATATAGCCTCTACTGTATATAACCTCCCTACTGTATATAGCCTCTACTGTATATAGCCTCTCTACTGTATATAGCCTCTACTGTATATAGCCTCTCTACTGTATATAACCTCTACTGTATATAACCTCTCTACTGTATATAGCCTCTACTGTATATAGCCTCCCTACTGTATATAACCTCTCTACTGTATATAACCTCCCTACTGTATATAACCTCTCTACTGTATATAGCCTCTACTGTATATAGCCTCTCTACTGTATATAGCCTCTACTGTATATAACCTCTCTACTGTATATAGCCTCTACTGTATATAGCCTCCCTACTGTATATAACCTCTCTACTGTATATAGCCTCTACTGTATATAGCCTCCCTACTGTATATAGCCTCTCTACTGTATATAGCCTCTACTGTATATAGCCTCTCTACTGTATATAGCCTCTCTACTGTATATAGCCTCCCTACTGTATATAACCTCTCTACTGTATATAACCTCTCTACTGTATATAGCCTCTACTGTATATAACCTCCCTACTGTATATAACCTCTCTACTGTATATAGCCTCTACTGTATATAGCCTCTCTACTGTATATAGCCTCTACTGTATATAGCCTCTCTACTGTATATAACCTCTACTGTATATAACCTCTCTACTGTATATAGCCTCTACTGTATATAGCCTCCCTACTGTATATAACCTCTCTACTGTATATAACCTCCCTACTGTATATAACCTCTCTACTGTATATAGCCTCTACTGTATATAGCCTCTCTACTGTATATAGCCTCTACTGTATATAACCTCTCTACTGTATATAGCCTCTACTGTATATAGCCTCCCTACTGTATATAACCTCTCTACTGTATATAGCCTCTACTGTATATAGCCTCCCTACTGTATATAGCCTCTCTACTGTATATAGCCTCTACTGTATACAGCCTCTCTACTGTATATAGCCTCGCTACTGTATATAGCCTCTCTACTGTATATAGCCTCTCTACTGTATATAGCCTCTCTACTGTATACAGCCTCTACTCTATATAGCCTCTCTACTGTATATAACCTCTACTGTATATAACCTCTCTACTGTATATAGCCTCTACTGTATATAGCCTCCCTACTGTATATAACCTCTCTACTGTATATAGCCTCCCTACTGTATATAACCTCTCTACTGTATATAGCCTCTCTACTGTATATAGCCTCTCTACTGTATATAGCCTGTCTACTGTATATAACCTCTCTACTGTATATAGCCTCTACTGTATATAGCCTCTCTACTGTATATAGCCTCTACTGTATATAACCTCTCTACTGTATATAGCCTCTACTGTATATAACCTCTCTACTGTATATAACCTCTACTGTATATAACCTCTCTACTGTATATAGCCTCCCTACTGTATATAACCTCTCTACTGTATATAGCCTCTACTGTATATAGCCTCCCTACTGTATATAGCCTCTCTACTGTATATAGCCTCTACTGTATACAGCCTCTCTACTGTATATAGCCTCGCTACTGTATATAGCCTCTCTACTGTATATAGCCTCTCTACTGTATCTAGCCTCTCTACTGTATATAGCCCCTCTACTGTATATAGCCTCTCTACTGTATATAGCCTCTCTACTGTATACAGCCTCTCTACTGTATACAGCCTCTCTACTGTATATAGCCTCTCTACTGTATATAGCCTCTCTACTGTATATAGCCTCTCTACTGTATATAGCCTCTCTACTGTATATAGCCTCACTACTGTATATAACCTCTCTACTGTATATAGCCTCTACTGTATATAGCCTCTCTACTGTATATAGCCTCTCTAATGTATATAGCCTCTCTACTGTATATAGCCTCACTACTGTATATAACCTCTCTACTGTATATAGCCTCTCTACTGTATACAGCCTCTCTACTGTATATAGCCTCTCTACTGTATATAGCCTCCCTACTGTATATAACCTCTCTACTGTATATAGCCTCTACTGTATATAGCCTCTCTACTGTATATAGCCTCTACTGTATATAGCCTCTCTACTGTATATAGCCTCTCTACTGTATATAGCCTCACTACTGTATATAGCCTCTCTACTGTATATAGCCTCACTACTGTATATAGCCTCACTACTGTATATAGCCTCTACTGTATATAGCCTCACTACTGTATATAGCCTCACTACTGTATATAGCCTCTACTGTATATAGCCTCTCTACTGTATATAGCCTCACTACTGTATACAGCCTCGCTACTGTATATAGCCTCTCTACTGTATATAGCCTCTCTACTGTATATAGCCTCTCTACTGTATATAGCCTCTCTACTGTATATAGCCTCCCTACTGTATATAACCTCTCTACTGTATATAGCCTCTACTGTATATAGCCTCTCTACTGTATATAGCCTCTACTGTATATAGCCTCTCTACTGTATATAGCCTCTCTACTGTATATAGCCTCACTACTGTATATAGCCTCTCTACTGTATATAGCCTCTCTACTGTATATAGCCTCACTACTGTATATAGCCTCACTACTGTATATAGCCTCTCTACTGTATATAGCCTCACTACTGTATATAGCCTCACTACTGTATATAGCCTCTCTACTGTATGTAGCCTCTCTACTGTATATAGCCTCACTACTGTATACAGCCTCGCTACTGTATATAGTCTCTCTACTGTATATAGCCTCTCTACTGTATATAGCCTCACTACTGTATATAGCCTCTCTACTGTATATAGCCTCTACTGTATATAGCCTCTACTGTATATAGCCTCTACTGTATATAGCCTCTCTACTGTATATAGCCTCTACTGTATATAGCCTCTACTGTATATAGCCTCTCTACTGTATATAGTGTCTCTACTGTATATAGCATCTCTACTGTATATAGCCTCTCTACTGTATACAGCCTCTCTACTGTATATAGCCTCACTACTGTATATAGCCTCTACTGTATATAGCCTCTCTACTGTATATAACCCCTCTACTGTATATAACCTCTCTACTGTATATAGCCTCTCTACTGTATATAGCCTCTCTACTCTATATAACCTCTCTACTGTATATAGCCTCTCTACTGTATATAGCCTCTCTACTGTATACAGCCTCTCTACTGTATATAGCCTCACTACTGTATATAGCCTCTCTACTGTATATAGCCTCTCTACTGTATACAGCCTCTCTACTGTATATAGCCTCACTACTGTATATAGCCTCTCTACTGTATATAGCCTCTACTGTATATAACCTCTCTACTGTATATAGCCTCTCTACTGTATATAGCCTCTCTACTGTATATAGCCTCTCTACTGTATATAGCCTCTCTACTGTATATAGCCTCTCTACTGTATATAGCCTCTACTGTATATAACCTCTCTACTGTATATAGCCTCTCTACTGTATATAGCCTCTCTACTGTATATAGCCTCTCTACTGTATATAGCCTCTCTACTGTATATAGCCTCTCTACTGTATATAACCTCTCTACTGTATATAGCCTCTCTACTGTTATTTTTCACTGTCTTTTTACTGTTGTTTTATTTCTTTACCTACCTATTGTTCAAGTAATACATTTTCTTGCACTATTGGTTAGAGCCTGTAAGTAAGCATTTCACTGTTTGTATTCGGCTCATGTGAAAAAAAACTTTGATTTGATTTGATATTAAACATCTCCAATCCAAAGTTAAATCTAGGATCGGCCTCCTATTTCGCAACAAAGCCTCCTTCACTCATGCTGCCAAACATACCCTTGTAAAACTGACCATCCTACCGATCTTCGACTTCGGCGATGTCATCTATAAAATAGCCTCCAATACCCTACTCAGCAAATTGGATGCAGTCTATCACAGTGCCATCCGTGTTTTCACCAAAGCCCCATATACTACCCACCACTGCGACCTGTATGCTCTCGTTGGCTGGTCCTCACTTCATATTCATCGCCAGACCCACTGGCTCCAGGTCATCTATAAGTCTTTGCTAGGTAAAGCCCCACCTTATCTCAGCTCACTGGTCACCATAGCAGCACCCATCTGTAGCACATGATCCAGCAGGTATATTTTACTGGTCATCCCCAACACCTCCTTTGGCCGCCTTTCCTTCCAGTTCGCTGCTGACTGGAACAAATGTGGAAAAATCACTGAAGCTGTAGACTCATATCTCCCTCACTATCTTTAAGCATCAGCTGTCAGAGCAGCTCACAGATGACTGCACCTGTACATATCCCATCTGTACATAGCCCATCTGTACACAGCCCATCTGTAAACAGCCCATCTGTACACAGCCCATCTGTAAACAGCCCATCTGTAAACATCCCATCTGTAAACAGCCCATCTGTAAACAGCCCATCTGTACACAGCCCATCTGTAAACAGCCCATCTGTAAATAGCCCATCTGTAAACAGCCCATCTATAAACAGCCCATCTGTAAACAGCCCATCTGTAAATATCCCATCTGTAAATATCCCATCTATAAACAGCCCATCTGTAAACAGCCCATCTGTATATATCCCATCTGTACACAGCCCATCTGTAAACCTCCCATCTGTAAACAGCCCATCTGTAAATAGCCCATCTGTAAACAGCCCATCTGTAAACAGCCCATCTGTACACAGCCCATCTGTAAACCTCATTCCCATATTTGTTTTTGTTTTTCTGCTGTTTTACACCCCAGTATCTCTACTTGCACATCCTCATCCGCACATCTGTCACTCCAGTGTTAATTGCTACATTGTAATTACTTCGCCACTATGGCCTATTTATTGCCTCACCCCCTATTTTACCTCATATGTAGACACTGTATATAGACTTTCCTATTGTATTATTGACTGTATGTTTGTTTATGTGTAACTCTGTGTTTGTGTCTCACTGCTATGCTTTATCTTGGCCAGGTCACAGTTGTAAATGAGAACTTGTTCTCAACTGGCCTACCTGGTTAAATAAAGGTGTTCTCAACTGGCCTACCTGGTTAAATAAAGGTGTTCTCAACTGGCCTACCTGGTTAAATAAAGGTGTTCTCAACTGGCCTACCTGGTTAAATAAAGGTGTTCTCAACTGGCCTACCTGGTTAAATAAAGGTGTTCTCAACTGGCCTACCTGGTTAAATAAAGGTGTTCTCAACTGGCCTACCTGGTTAAATAAAGGTGTTCTCAACTGGCCTACCTGGTTAAATAAAGGTGTTCTCAACTGGCCTACCTGGTTAAATAAAGGTGTTCTCAACTGGCCTACCTGGTTAAATAAAGGTGTTCTCAACCGGCCTACCTGGTTAAATAAAGGTGTTCTCAACTGGCCTACCTGGTTAAATAAAGGTGTTCTCAACTGGCCTACCTGGTTAAATAAAGGTGTTCTCAACTAGCCTACCTGGTTAAATAAAGGTGTTCTCAACTAGCCTACCTGGTTAAATAAAGGTGTTCTCAACTAGCCTACCTGGTTAAATAAAGGTGTTCTCAACTGGCCTACCTGGTTAAATAAAGGTGTTCTCAAAAGGGCCTACCTGGTTAAATAAAGGTGTTCTCAACTAGCCTACCTGGTTAAATAAAGGTGTTCTCAACTGGCCTACCTGGTTAAATAAAGGTGTTCTCAAAAGGGCCTACCTGGTTAAATAAAGGTGTTCTCAACTAGCCTACCTGGTTAAATAAAGGTGTTCTCAACTAGCCTACCTGGTTAAATAAAGGTGTTCTCAACTGGCCTACCTGGTTAAATAAAGGTGTTCTCAAAAGGGCCTACCTGGTTAAATAAAGGTGTTCTCAACTAGCCTACCTGGTTAAATAAAGGTGTTCTCAACTGGCCTACCTGGTTAAATAAAGGTGTTCTCAAAAGGGCCTACCTGGTTAAATAAAGGTGTTCTCAACTGGCCTACCTGGTTAAATAAAGGTGTTCTCAACTGGCCACCTGGTTAAATAAAGGTGTTCTCAACTGGCCTACCTGGTTAAATAAAGGTGTTCTCAACTAGCCTACCTGGTTAAATAAAGGTGTTCTCAACTGGCCTACCTGGTTAAATAAAGGTGTTCTCAACTAGTCCTACCTGGTTAAATAAAGGTGTTCTCAACTGGCCACCTGGTTAAATAAAGGTGTTCTCAACTGGCCTACCTGGTTAAATAAAGGTGTTCTCAACTGGCCTACCTGGTTAAATAAAGGTGTTCTCAACTGGCCTACCTGGTTAAATAAAGGTGTTCTCAACTGGCCTACCTGGTTAAATAAAGGTGTTCTCAACTGGCCACCTGGTTAAATAAAGGTGTTCTCAACTGGCCTACCTGGTTAAATAAAGGTGTTCTCAACTGGCCTACCTGGTTAAATAAAGGTGTTCTCAACTAGCCTACCTGGTTAAATAAAGGTGTTCTCAACTGGCCTACCTGGTTAAATAAAGGTGTTCTCAACTGGCCTACCTGGTTAAATAAAGGTGTTCTCAACTGGCCTACCTGGTTAAATAAAGGTGTTCTCAACTGGCCTACCTGGTTAAATAAAGGTGTTCTCAACTGGCCCACCTGGTTAAATAAAGGTGAAAAAATCAACAATTAGGGAGGTGTTCTTAATGTTTTGTTCGCTCAGTATATAGCGTGTATTATTATTATTATTATTTTCCGCCGACTAATAAACGGTCACCAGTGCCGCTCTGCTCTTAAAGGCGATGCCCCTCCATATGTCCTCCGAGTTGGGAACAGCTGACTGCCAGGTCGCCTCCCCTTTAAAAATGAATTATGTGATTACATGTCGTCCCCTCTTCCTCTCCTCCCCTCCCCCTCTTCCCCCTCCCTGTCGAACACATTGTTCTCCACTTCGCACAGGCCCGGTAGAGGAACTGGATGGTTTGAAGCCCCGGTTTTAGTTTACGGTGAAAGGAGAAGACAAGACAGGCGTCGGCACGCGCAGATTGACCGTTTTAACGGCAGTGAAGCAGGGCAGCGAGAGAGGAAGGGCGTCCTGTCCTGTACGCGAGTCTGCTGGTAGACATGATGCTATGACCAGGGCTGGAACGGAGGCTCGGGCGCAGACACGCATCACTACCGGCCCCGCGAGACAGACCCACCCGCCTAACAGCCTGGCGGGAGAGACAGGGGTGAGTGACAAACTTCAGGGAAGGAGGGAGAGGAGGAGGGATGAGGGGGGAGCGGAGTCACTTATTGAAGCTTATATCATGACTCACTATGGACAGCCTGGCTACTGTGATTGCGCGTGTCATATTGGCGCTGTGTGTGTGTGTCAGGAAGCTGATGTCTCATCATAATAATGATGACATCTCATCTTGGGATATCATCGCTGCCAATAATCAGAGAGGAGAAGAAAGGATCAGGAGAAAGTCGTGGAGAGAAAAAGAGGGTTTTCACTGCTGGATTGTTTGTAGCCAGAGAAGAGAGAGATGGTGAAAATAACATTCTCCTGATAAACTCATTAACAAAAACATCTAATATGGCCCGTAAGAAAACTATCATCCGTCTGTCCCCGGAAGTC
>NC_088403.1:71900813-71993313 GCF_034236695.1 Oncorhynchus nerka
CTGTGTGCTTGGGGTCGTTGTCCTGTTGGAAGGTAAATCATCGCCCCAGTCTGAGGTCCTGAGCGCTCTGGAGCAGGTTTTCATCAAGGATCTCTCTGTACTTTGTGCCGTTCATCTTTCCCTCGATCCTGACTAGTCTCCCAGTCAATGCAGCTGGAAAAACATCCCTACAGCTTGATGTTGCCACCACCATGCCTCACCGTAGGGATGGTACCAGGTTTCCTCCAGACTTGACGCTTGGCATTCAGGCCAAAGAGTTCAATCTTGGTTTCATCAGACCAGAGAATCTTGTTTCTCATCATCTGAGAGTCTTTTAGGTGCCTTTTGGCAAACACCAAACTGTGTTTTTACCTTTTTACCTTTGCCTTTTTACTGATGAGTGGCTTCTGTCAGAGCACTCTACCATAAAGGCCTGATTGGTGGAGTGCTGCAGAGATGGTTGTCCTTCTGGAAGGTTCTCCCATCTCCACAGAGGAACTCTGGAGCTCTGTCAGAGTGACCATCGGGTTCTTGGTCACCTCCCTGACCAAGGCCCTTCTCCCCGATTGCTCAGTTTGGCCGGACGGCCAGCTCTAGGAAGAGTCTTGGTGGTTAAAAAACTTATTTCATTTAAGAATTACGGAGGCCACTGTGTTCTTGGGGACCTTCAATGCTACAGACATTTTTTGGTCCCCTTCCCCAGATCTGTGCCTCGACACAATCCTGTCTCGGAGCTCTACAGACAATTCCTTTCTCCTCATGTCTTGGTTTTTGCTCTGACATGCACTGTCAACTGTGGGACCTTATATAGACAGGTGTGTGCCTTTCCAAATCCTGTCCAATCAATTTAATTTACCACAGGTGGACTCCAATCAAGCTGTAGAAACAACTCAAGGATGATCAATGGAAACAGGATGCACCTGAACTCAATTTCGATTCTCATAGCAAAGGGTATAAAAGGGTAAATAAAAAATATTTCTGTTTTTTATATTTTATAAATTGGCAAATATTTCTAAAAACCTGTTTTCGCTTTGTCATTATCGGTTATTGTGTGTCGATTGATGAGGAAATGTTTTAATTTAATCCATTGTAGAATAAGGCTGTAACGTAACAAAATGTGGAAAATGGGAAGGGGCCTGAAAACTTTCCAAATGCACTTTACATTTAAACGTCACACAGACTACATATCAATATCTAGGTCTAATACATAACACAGTGTAAATTACAATACAATATATATAAAATGGCTGTCTCTTCAAAGTCCCCTTTGTGCAGTAAGGTGTTCTTTAATCTGTTTTATAGCCTGAGTTTCCTGGGGTGGCAGAGAGTTCCTCTATTTAATATTATGTGTTTCCTAGCCTCTGTTCTGGACCTGGGGAGACCTCTGCTAGAGCGGAGTGTGTGTATGTGTGTGTGTGTGTGCGTGTGCGTGTGCGTGTGTGTGTAACGTGTGTTCTCCTCCCTCAGGTTGTGGTAGAGTCGAGTGTGTCTAGATGGCCCCGCGGCCATCTTCAGGGGAACTATGGGGCCTTCACCTCATGCCCCCTAGGATCCTGGTGGACTGCTGTCTGCCCAATGGCATGCTGGTTAGTCTGGAGTGTCTCAGAGAGGCGCCGCTCACGAACATCAAACAACAGCTGTTCACAGAGGCCCGGAAATACCCCCTGTACCACCTACTACAGGTAACTATACCCCCCTGTACCACCTACTACAGGTAACTGTACCACCTACTACAGGTAATTATACCACCTACTACAGGTAACTATGCCCTCTATACCCCCTATACCACCTACTACAGGTAACTATGCCCTCTATACCACCTATACCCCCTACTACAGGTAACTATGCCCCCTATACCACCTACTACAGGTAACTATACCCCCTATACCACCTACTACAGGTAACTATGCCCTCTATACCCCCTACTACAGGTAAATATGCCCTCTATACCCCCTACTACAGGTAACTATGCCCCCTATACCCCCTACTACAGGTAACTATACCCCCTATACCACCTACTACAGGTAACTATGCCCCTATACCACCTACTACAGGTAACTATACCCCCTATACCACCCACTACAGGTAACTATACCCCCTATACCACCTACTACAGGTAACTATGCCCCCTATACCACCTACTACAGGTAACTATGCCCCCTATACCCCTATACCACCTACTACAGGTAACTATACCCCTATACCACCTACTACAGGTAACTATACCCCTATACCACCTACTACAGGTAACTATGCCCCTATACCCCTATACCACCTACTACAGGTAACTATGCCCCCTATACCCCCTATACCACCTACTACAGGTAACTATGCCCCTATACCACCTACTACAGGTAACTATGCCCTCTATACCCCCTACTACAGGTAACTATACCCCTATACCCCCTACTACAGGTAACTATGCCCTCTATACCCCTATACCACCTACTACAGGTAACTATGCCCTCTATACTCCCTATACCACCTACTACAGGTAACTATGCCCTCTATACCCCCTATACCACCTACTACAGGTAACTATACCCCTATACCCCCTACTACAGGTAACTATACCCTCTATACCCCTACTATACCACCTACTACAGGTAACTATACCCCCTATACCCCTACTACAGGTAACTATACCCCTATACCCCCTATACCACCTACTACAGGTAACTATGCCCCATATACCCCTATACCACCTACTACAGGTAACTATGCCCTCTATACCCCCTATACCACCTACTACAGGTAACTATGCCCCTATACTATACCCCCCTATACCACCTACTACAGGTAACTATACCCCTATACCACCTACTACAGGTAACTATACCCCTATACCCCTATACCACCTACTACAGGTAACTATACCCCCTATACCACCTACTACAGGTAACTATGCCCTCTATACCCCCTATACCACCTACTACAGGTAACTATGCCCCTATACCACCTACTACAGGTAACTATGCCCTCTATACCACCTACTACAGGTAACTATGCCCCCTATACCACCTACTACAGGTAACTATGCCCCCTATACCACCTACTACAGGTAACTATGCCCCCCCCTATACCACCTACTACAGGTAACTATGCCCCCCCTATACCACCTACTACAGGTAACTATGCCCCTATACCACCTACTACAGGTAACTATGCCTATACCCCTATACCACCTACTACAGGTAACTATGCCCCTATACCACCTACTACAGGTAACTATGCCCTCTATACCCCTATACCACCTACTACAGGTAACTATACCCCCTATACCACCTACTACAGGTAACTATGCCCCCTATACCCCCATACCACCTACTACAGGTAACTATGCCCCTATACCCCCTACTACAGGTAACTATGCCCTCTATACCCCTATACCACCTACTACAGGTAACTATACCCCTATACCACCTACTACAGGTAACTATGCCCCCTATACCCCTACTACAGGTAACTATACCTCCTATACCCCCTATACCACCTACTACAGGTAACTATGCCCCCTATACCACCTACTACAGGTAACTGTGCCCTCTATACCCCCTATACCACCTACTACAGGTAACTATGCCCCTATACCACCTACTACAGGTAACTATGCCCTCTATACCCCTACTACAGGTAACTATACCCCATATACCCCTATACCACCTACTACAGGTAACTATGCCCCTATAACACCTACTACAGGTAACTATACCCCATATACCCCCTATACCACCTACTACAGGTAACTATGCCCCCTATAACACCTACTACAGGTAACTATGCCCCTATACCACCTACTACAGGTAACTATGCCCCTATACCCCCTATACCACCTACTACAGGTAACTATGCCCCTATACCACCTACTACAGGTAACTATGCCCCTATACCCCTACTACAGGTAACTATGCCCCCTATACCACCTACTACAGGTAACTATGCCCCCTATACCCCCTATACCACCTACTACAGGTAACTATGCCCCTATACCACCTACTACAGGTAACTATACCCCATATACCCCTATACCACCTACTACAGGTAACTATACCCCCTATACCACCTACTACAGGTAACTATACCCCTATACCACCTACTACAGGTAACTATGCCCCTATACCACCTACTACAGGTAACTATACCCCTATACCACCTACTACAGGTAACTATACCCCTATACCACCTACTACAGGTAACTATGCCCCTATACCTACTACAGGTAACTATGCCCCTATACCCCTACTACAGGTAACTATGCCCCATATACCCCCTATACCACCTACTACAGGTAACTATGCCCCTATACCCCTATACCACCTACTACAGGTAACTATGCCCCTATACCACCTACTACAGGTAACTATGCCCCTATACCACCTACTACAGGTAACTATGCCCCTATACCACCTACTACAGGTAACTATACCCCTATACCCCCTATACCACCTACTACAGGTAACTATGCCCCTATACCACCTACTACAGGTAACTATGCCCCCTATACCACCTACTACAGGTAACTATGCCCTATACCCCCTATACCACCTACTACAGGTAACTATACCCCATATACCACCTACTACAGTAACTATGCCCCCTATACCCCTATACCACCTACTACAGGTAACTATACCCCCTATACCACCTACTACAGGTAACTATGCCCCCTATACCACCTACTACAGGTAACTATACCCCCTATACCACCTACTACAGGTAACTATACCCCCTATACCACCTACTACAGGTAACTATGCCCCCTATACCCCCTACTACAGGTAACTATGCCCCATATACCACCTACTACAGGTAACTATGCCCTCTATACCCCCTATACCACCTACTACAGGTAACTATGCCCCTATACCCCTATACCACCTACTACAGGTAACTATGCCCCTATACCCCTACTACAGGTAACTATGCCCATCAAACCCCCTATACCACCTACTACAGGTAACTATGCCCCTATACCACCTACTACAGGTAACTATACCCTCTATACCCCCTATACCACCTACTACAGGTAACTATGCCCCCTATACCACCTACTACAGGTAACTATGCCCCCTATACCACCTACTACAGGTAACTATGCCCTCTATACCCCCTATACCACCTACTACAGGTAACTATACCCCATATACCACCTACTACAGGTAAATATACCCTCTATACCCCCTATACCACCTACTACAGGTAACTATGCCCCCTATACCCCCTACTACAGGTAACTATGCCCCTATACCCCTATACCACCTACTACAGGTAACTATGCCCCCCTACTAGGTAACTATACCCACCTACTACAGGTAACTATGCCCCTATACCCCTACTACAGGTAACTATGCCCCTATACCCCCTATACCACCTACTACAGGTAACTATGCCCCTATACCACCTACTACAGGTAACTATGCCCCCCTATACCACCTACTACAGGTAACTATACCTCTATACCTATACCACCTACTACAGGTAACTATGCCCCTATACCACCTACTACAGGTAACTATACCCCATATACCCCCTATACCACCTACTACAGGTAACTATGCCCCTATACCACCTACTACAGGTAACTATACCCCATATACCCCTATACCACCTACTACAGGTAACTATGCCCCCTATAACACCTACTACAGGTAACTATACCCCTATACCACCTACTACAGGTAACTATGCCCCTATAACACCTACTACAGGTATACCACCTACTACAGGTAACTATGCCCCTATACCACCTACTACAGGTAACTATGCCCCTATACCACCTACTACAGGTAACTATGCCCCCTCTATACCCCCTATACCACCTACTACAGGTAACTATGCCCCCTATACCCCTATACCACCTACTACAGGTAACTATGCCCCTATACCACCTACTACAGGTAACTATACCCCATATACCCCCTATACCACCTACTACAGGTAACTATACCCCTATACCACCTACTACAGGTAACTATACCCCCTATACCACCTACTACAGGTAACTATGCCCCCTATACCACCTACTACAGGTAACTATACCCCCTATACCACCTACTACAGGTAACTATACCCCTATACCACCTACTACAGGTAACTATGCCCCTACCTACTACAGGTAACTATGCCCCCTATACCACCTACTACAGGTAACTATGCCCTCTATACCCCCTATACCACCTACTACAGGTAACTATGCCCCCTATACCCCCTATACCACCTACTACAGGTAACTATGCCCCCTATACCCCTACTACAGGTAACTATGCCCTATACCCCTACTAGGTAACTATACCTATACCACCTACCTACAGGTAACTATGCCCTCTATACCCCATACCACCTACTACAGGTAACTATGCCCCCTATACCACCTACTACAGGTAACTATGCCCTATACCACCTACTACAGGTAACTATGCCCTCTATACCACCTACTACAGGTAACTATGCCCCTATACCACCTACTACAGGTAAATAACCCTATACCCCCTATACCACCTACTACAGGTAACTATGCCCCCTATACCACCTATACCACCTACTACAGGTAACTATGCCCCTATACCACCTACTACAGGTAACTATACCCCTATACCCCCTATACCACCTACTACAGGTAACTATGCCCCTATACCACCTACTACAGGTAACTATACCCCTATACCACCTACTACAGGTAACTATGCCCCTATACCACCTACTACAGGTAACTATACCTATACCACCTACTACAGGTAACTATGGTAACCCCTCTATACCCCCTATACCACCTACTACAGGTAACTATGCCCCCCTATACCACCTACTACAGGTAACTATGCCCCCTATACCACCTACTACAGGTAACTATGCCCCTATACCACCTACTACAGGTAACTATGCCCCTATACCACCTACTACAGGTAACTATGCCCCTATACCCCCTATACCACCTACTACAGGTAACTATGCCCCTATACCCCCTATACCACCTACTACAGGTAACTATGCCCCCCACCTACTACAGGTAACTATGCCCCTACCTACTACAGGTAACTATGCCCCTATACCCCCTATACCACCTACTACAGGTAACTATGCCCCCCCCTATACCACCTACTACAGGTAACTATGCCCCTATACCACCTACTACAGGTAACTATGCCCCTATACCCCTATACCACCTACTACAGGTAACTATGCCCCCTATACCACCTACTACAGGTAACTATGCCCCTATACCACCTACTACAGGTAACTATACCCCTATACCCCCTATACCACCTACTACAGGTAACTATGCCCCCTATACCACCTACTACAGGTAACTATGCCCCTATACCACCTACTACAGGTAACTATGCCCCCCTATACCACCTACTACAGGTAACTATGCCCCTATACCTACTACAGGTAACTATGCCCCCCTATACCACCACCTACTACAGGTAACTATACCCCTATACCCCCTATACCACCTACTACAGGTAACTATGCCCTCTATACCCCTATACCACCTACTACAGGTAACTATGCCCCTATACCCCTATACCACCTACTACAGGTAACTATGCCCCTATACCCCTATACCACCTACTACAGGTAACTATGCCCCCTATACCACCTACCAGGTAACTATACCCCTATACCACCTACTACAGGTAACTATACCCCTATACCACCTACTACAGGTAACTATGCCCCTATACCACCTACTACAGGTAACTATACCCCCTATACCACCTACTACAGGTAACTATACCCCTATACCCTATACCACCTACTACAGGTAACTATGCCTCTATACCCCTATACCACCTACTACAGGTAACTATGCCCCCTATACCACCTACTACAGGTAACTATGCCCCTATACCCCTATACCACCTACAGGTAAACTATACCCCCATATACCACCTACTACAGGTAAATATACCTCTATACCCCTATACCACCTACTACAGGTAACTATGCCCCTATACCCCTACTACAGGTAACTATGCCCCACATACTACAGGTAACTATACCCCTATACCACCTACTACAGGTAACTATGCCACCTATACCCCTATACCACCTACTACAGGTAACTATGCCCCTATACCCCTACTACAGGTAACTATGCCCCTATACCCCTATACCACCTACTACAGGTAACTATACCCCTATACCACCTACTACAGGTAACTATGCCCCTATACCCCTACTACAGGTAACTATGCCTCCTATACCCCCTATACCACCTACTACAGGTAACTATGCCCCTATACCACCTACTACAGGTAACTGTGCCCTCTATACCCCTATACCACCTACTACAGGTAACTATGCCCCTATACCACCTACTACAGGTAACTATGCCTCTATACCCCTACTACAGGTAACTATACCCCATATACCCCCTATACCACCTACTACAGGTAACTATGCCCCTATACCACCTACTACAGGTAACTATACCCCTATACCCCTATACCACCTACTACAGGTAACTATGCCCCCTATAACACCTACTACAGGTAACTATACCCCTATACCACCTACTACAGGTAACTATGCCCCTATACCCCTATACCACCTACTACAGGTAACTATGCCCCTATACCACCTACTACAGGTAACTATGCCCCCTATACCTACTACAGGTAACTATGCCCTCTATACCCCCTATACCACCTACTACAGGTAACTATGCCCCTATACCCCCTATACCACCTACTACAGGTAACTATGCCCCTATACCACCTACTACAGGTAACTATACCCCTATACCCTATACCACCTACTACAGGTAACTATGCCCCATATACCACCTACTACAGGTAAACTACCCCTATACCACCTACTACAGGTAACTATGCCCCTATACCACCTACTACAGGTAACTATACCCCCTATACCACCTACTACAGGTAACTATACCCCCCCTATACCACCTACTACAGGTAACTATGCCCCTATACCCCTACTACAGGTAACTATGCCCCTATACCCCCTACTACAGGTAACTATGCCCTCTATACCCCCTATACCACCTACTACAGGTAACTATGCCCCCTATACCCCTATACCACCTACTACAGGTAACTATGCCCCTATACCCCTACTACAGGTAACTATGCCCTCTATACCACCTACTACAGGTAACTATACCCCTATACCCCCTATACCACCTACTACAGGTAACTATGCCCTCTATACCCCCTATACCACCTACTACAGGTAACTATGCCCCTATACCACCTACTACAGGTAACTATGCCCCCTATACCACCTACTACAGGTAACTATGCCCTCTATACCACCTACTACAGGTAACTATGCCCCCTATACCACCTACTACAGGTAACTATGCCCTCTATACCCCCCACCTACTACAGGTAACTATGCCCCCTATACCACCATACCACCTACTACAGGTAACTATGCCCCTATACCACCTACTACAGGTAACTATACCCCTATACCCCTATACCACCTACTACAGGTAACTATGCCCCCTATACCACCTACTACAGGTAACTATGCCCCCTATACCACCTACTACAGGTAACTATGCCCCCTATACCACCTACTACAGGTAACTATACCCCCTATACCACCTACTACAGGTAACTATGCCCCCTATACCACCTACTACAGGTAACTGTGCCCTCTATACCCCCTATACCACCTACTACAGGTAACTATGCCCCCTATACCACCTACTACAGGTAACTATGCCTCTATACCCCTACAGGTAACTATACCCCTATACCACCTACTACAGGTAACTATGCCCCTATACCACCTACTACAGGTAACTATACCCTATACCCCCTATACCACCTACTACAGGTAACTATGCCCCTATAACACCTACTACAGGTAACTATACCCCCTATACCACCTACTACAGGTAACTATGCCCCTATACCCCTATACCACCTACTACAGGTAACTATGCCCCCTATACCACCTACTACAGGTAACTATGCCCCTATACCCCCTACTACAGGTAACTATGCCCCTATACCACCTACTACAGGTAACTATGCCCCCTATACCCCTATACCACCTACTACAGGTAACTATGCCCCCTATACCACCTACTACAGGTAACTATACCCTACCACCTACTACAGGTAACTATACCCCTATACCACCTACTACAGGTAACTATGCCCCTATACCACCTACTACAGGTAACTATACCCCCATACCCCCTATACCACCTACTACAGGTAACTATGCCCCTATACCCCTATACAGTTGACTGCCCCCTATACCCCCTACTACAGGTAACTATGCCCCTATACCCTATACCACCTACTACAGGTAACTATGCCCCTATACCCCTATACCACCTACTACAGGTAACTATGCCCCTATACCCCTACTACAGGTAACTATGCCCCCTATACCACCTACTACAGGTAACTATAACCCTATACCCCTATACCACCTACTACAGGTAACTATGCCCCTATACCCCTATACCACCTACTACAGGTAACTATGCCTCTATACCCCTATATACCACCTACTACAGGTAACTATGCCCCTATACCCCTATACCACCTACTACAGGTAACTATGCCCCTATACCACCTACTACAGGTAACTATACCCCCCTATACCACCTACTACAGGTAACTATACCCCCTATACCACCTACTAGGTAACTATGCCCCTATACCACCTACTACAGGTAACTATACCCCTATACCACCTACTACAGGTAACTATGCCCCTATACCCCCTACTACAGGTAACTATGCCCCTATACCCCCTACTACAGGTAACTATGCCTCTATACCCCTATACCACCTACTACAGGTAACTATGCCCCTATACCCCCTATACCACCTACTACAGGTAACTATGCCCCTATACCCCTACTACAGGTAACTATGCCCCTATACCACCTACTACAGGTAACTATACCCCATATACCCCCTATACCACCTACTACAGGTAACTATGCCCCTATAACACCTACTACAGGTAACTATACCCCCTATACCACCTACTACAGGTAACTATGCCCCCTATACCCCTATACCACCTACTACAGGTAACTATGCCCCTATACCACCTACTACAGGTAACTATGCCCCTATACCCCTACTACAGGTAACTATGCCCCCTATACCCCTATACCACCTACTACAGGTAACTATGCCCCCTATACCCCCCTATACCACCTACTACAGGTAACTATGCCCCCTATACCACCTACTACAGGTAACTATACCCCATATACCCCCTATACCACCTACTACAGGTAACTATACCCCTATACCACCTACTACAGGTAACTATACCCCCTATACCACCTACTACAGGTAACTATGCCCCTATACCACCTACTACAGGTAACTATACCCCTATACCACCTACTACAGGTAACTATACCCCCTATACCACCTACTACAGGTAACTATGCCCCTATACCCCCTACTACAGGTAACTATGCCCCCTATACCCCTACTACAGGTAACTATGCCCTCTATACCCCCTATACCACCTACTACAGGTAACTATGCCCCCTATACCCCTATACCACCTACTACAGGTAACTATGCCCCTATACCCCTACTACAGGTAACTATGCCCTCTATACCACCTACTACAGGTAACTATACCCCTATACCCCTATACCACCTACTACAGGTAACTATGCCCTCTATACCCCTATACCACCTACTACAGGTAACTATGCCCTATACCCCTATACCACCTACTACAGGTAACTATGCCCCCCCTATACCACCTACTACAGGTAACTATGCCCCTATACCACCTACTACAGGTAACTATGCCCCATATATACCACCTACTACAGGTAACTATACCCCTATACCACCTACTACAGGTAACTATACCCCTATACCACCTACTACAGGTAACTATGCCCCCTATACCACCTACTACAGGTAACTATACCCCCCTATACCACCTACTACAGGTAACTATGCCCCTATACCCCCTACTACAGGTAACTATGCCCCCTATACCCCTACTACAGGTAACTATGCCCTCTATACCCCTATACCACCTACTACAGGTAACTATGCCCCTATACCCCTATACCACCTACTACAGGTAACTATGCCCCCTATACCCCTACTACAGGTAACTATGCCCCCTATACCACCTACTACAGGTAACTATACCCCTATACCCCTATACCACCTACTACAGGTAACTATGCCTCTATACCCCCTATACCACCTACTACAGGTAACTATGCCCCTATACCACCTACTACAGGTAACTATGCCCCCTATACCACCTACTACAGGTAACTATGCCCTCTATACCACCTACTACAGGTAACTATGCCCCTATACCACCTACTACAGGTAACTGTGCCCTATACCCCCTATACCACCTACTACAGGTAACTATGCCCCTATACCACCTATACCACCTACTACAGGTAACTATGCCCCCTATACCACCTACTACAGGTAACTATACCCCTATACCCCTATACCACCTACTACAGGTAACTATGCCCCTATACCACCTACTACAGGTAACTATGCCCCTATACCACCTACTACAGGTAACTATGCCCCTATACCACCTACTACAGGTAACTATACCCCTACCACCTACTACAGGTAACCCCTATACCACCTATACCTGTGCCCTATACCACCTACTACAGGTAACTATGCCCCTATACCACCTACTACAGGTAACTATGCCCCTATGCCCCTACTACAGGTAACTATGCCCCTATACCACCTACTACAGGTAACTATGCCCCTATACCACCTACTACAGGTAACTATGCCCTATACCCCTATACCACCTACTACAGGTAACTATGCCCCTATAACACCTACTACAGGTAACTATGCCCCTATACCACCTACTACAGGTAACTGTGCTATATACCCCCTATACCACCTACTACAGGACTGTGCCCTATACCACCTACTACAGGTAACTATGCCCCTATACCCCTATACCTACTGCAGGTAACTATGCCCACCTACTACCTACTACAGGTAACTATACCCCCTACCCTGCTGCAGAATACCACCCACCTACTACAGTTGACTATGCCCCCCCTATACCACCTGCTGCGGGGTAACTATACCCCTGTACCACCTACTACAGGTAACTATGCCCCCTATACCCACCTACTACAGGTAACTGTGCTATGCCCCCTGCTGCGGAGATTGACTGTGCCCCCTATACCACCTACTACAGGTAACTATGCCCCTACCCTGCCTACCTGCTACCTATGCCCCATACCTGCTAGGTAACTATGCCCTATACCACCTACTACAGGTAACTATGCCCCCTATACCACCTACTACAGGTAACTATGCCCTATATACCACCTACTACAGGTAACTACCACCACCTGCTACAGGTAACTGACTACAGGTAACTATGCCCCACTATAACTATGCCCCCTATACCACCTGCTACAGGTAACTATGCCCCTATACCCCTATACCACCTACAGGTACCACCTACTACAGGTAACTATGCCCCTATACCACCTACTACAGGTAACTATGCCCCTATACCACCTACTACAGGTAACTATGCCCCTATACCACCTACTACAGGTAACTGTGCCTCTATACCCCTATACCACCTACTACAGGTAACTATGCCCCTATACCACCTACTACAGATAACTATGCCCTCTATACCCCCTACTACAGGTAACTATACCCCCCACCTATACCACCTACTACAGGTAACTATGCCCCTATACCACCTACTACAGGTAACTATACCCCATATACCCCCTACACCACCTACTACAGGTAACTATGCCCCTATAACACCTACTACAGGTAACTATACCCCCTATACCACCTACTACAGGTAACTATGCCCCTATATACCCCCTATACCATCTACTACAGGTAACTATGCCCCCTATACCACCTACTACAGGTAACTATGCCCCCTATACCCCCTACTACAGGTAACTATGCCCTCTATACCCCTATACCACCTACTACAGGTAACTATGCCCCTATACCCCCTATACCACCTACTACAGGTAACTATGCCCCTATACCACCTACTACAGGTAACTATACCCCATATACCCCCTATACCACCTACTACAGGTAACTATACCCCCTATACCACCTACTACAGGTAACTATACCCCCTATACCACCTACTACAGGTAACTATGCCCCCTATACCACCTACTACAGGTAACTATACCCCCTGTACCACCTACTACAGGTAACTGTACCACCTACTACAGGTAATTATACCACCTACTACAGGTAACTATGCCCTCTATACCCCTATACCACCTACTACAGGTAACTATGCCCTATACCACCTATACCCCTACTACAGGTAACTATGCCCCTATACCACCTACTACAGGTAACTATACCCCCTATACCACCTACTACAGGTAACTATGCCTCTATACCACCTACTACAGGTAAATATGCCCTATACCCCTACTACAGGTAACTATGCCCCTATACCCCTACTACAGGTAACTATACCCCTATACCACCTACTACAGGTAACTATGCCCCTATACCACCTACTACAGGTAACTATACCCCTATACCACCCACTACAGGTAACTATACCCCTATACCACCTACTACAGGTAACTATGCCCCTATACCACCTACTACAGGTAACTATGCCCCCTATACCCCTACTACAGGTAACTATACCCCTATACCACCTACTACAGGTAACTATACCCCCTATACCACCTACTACAGGTAACTATGCCCCTATACCCCTATACCACCTACTACAGGTAACTATGCCCCCTATACCCCTATACCACCTACTACAGGTAACTATACCCCATATACCCCCTATACCACCTACTACAGGTAACTATGCCCCTATACCACCTACTACAGGTAACTATGCCCTCTATACCCCCTACTACAGGTAACTATACCCCTATACCCCTACTACAGGTAACTATGCCCTCTATACCCCTATACCACCTACTACAGGTAACTATGCCCCTACCCCCTATACCACCTACTACAGGTAACTATGCCCTCTATACCCCTATACCACCTACTACAGGTAACTATACCCCTATACCCCTACTACAGGTAACTATACCCTCTATACCCCTATACCACCTACTACAGGTAACTATACCCCTATACCCCCTACTACAGGTAACTATACCCCCCTATACCACCTACTACAGGTAACTATACCCCATATACCCCCTATACCACCTACTACAGGTAACTATGCCCTCTATACCCCTATACCACCTACTACAGGTAACTATGCCCCTATACCCCTATACCACCTACTACAGGTAACTATGCCCCTATACCACCTACTACAGGTAACTATACCCCTATACCCCCTATACCACCTACTACAGGTAACTATACCCCCTATACCACCTACTACAGGTAACTATGCCCTCTATACCACCTACTACAGGTAACTATTTCCCCTATACCACCTACTACAGGTAACTATGCCCTCTATACCACCTACTACAGGTAACTATGCCCCTATACCCCTACTACAGGTAACTATGCCCCCTATACCACTTACTACAGGTAACTATGCCCTCTATACCACCTACTACAGGTAACTATACCCTCTATACCCCCTATACCACCTACTACAGGTAACTATGCCCCCTATACCACCTACTACAGGTAACTATGCCCCCTATACCACCTACTACAGGTAACTATGCCCATCTATACCCCCTATACCACCTACTACAGGTAACTATGCCCCCACCTACTACAGGTAAATATACCCTCTATACCATACCACCTACTACAGGTAACTATGCCCCTATACCACCTACTACAGGTAACTATGCCCCTATACCACATACTACAGGTAACTATACCCCCTATACCACCTACTACAGGTAACTATGCCCCTATACCCCTATACCACCTACTACAGGTAACTATGCCCCCTATACCCCCTACTACAGGTAACTATGCCCTCTATACCCCCTATACCACCTACTACAGGTAACTATACCCCCTATACCACCTACTACAGGTAACTATGCCCCCTATACCCCCTACTACAGGTAACTATACCTCCTATACCCCTATACCACCTACTACAGGTAACTATGCCCTATACCACCTACTACAGGTAACTGTGCCCTCTATACCCCTTATACCACCTACTACAGGTAACTATGCCCCCCCTATACCACCTACTACAGGTAACTATGCCCTCTATACCACCTACTACAGGTAACTATACCCCATATACCACCTACTACAGGTAACTATGCCCCTATACCACCTACTACAGGTAACTATACCCCATATACCCCTACCACCTACTACAGGTAACTATGCCCCTATAACACCTACTACATGTAACTATACCCCTATACCACCTACTACAGGTAACTATGCCCCTATACCCCCCTATACCACCTACTACAGGTAACTATGCCCCTATACCACCTACTACAGGTAACTATGCCCCTATACCCCTACTACAGGTAACTATGCCCTCTATACCCCTATACCACCTACTACAGGTAACTATGCCCCCTATACCCCTATACCACCTACTACAGGTAACTATGCCCCTATACCACCTACTACAGGTAACTATACCCCATATACCCCTATACCACCTACTACAGGTAACTATACCCCCTATACCACCTACTACAGGTAACTATACCCCCTATACCACCTACTACAGGTAACTATGCCCCTATACCACCTACTACAGGTAACTATACCCCCCTATACCACCTACTACAGGTAACTATACCCCTATACCACCTACTACAGGTAACTATGCCCCTATACCCCCTACTACAGGTAACTATGCCCCCTATACCTACTACTACAGGTAACTATGCCCTATACCCCCTATACCACCTACTACAGGTAACTATGCCCCCTATACCCCCTATACCACCTACTACAGGTAACTATGCCCCCTATACCCCTACTACAGGTAACTATGCCCCCTATACCACCTACTACAGGTAACTATACCCCCTATACCCCTATACCACCTACTACAGGTAACTATGCCCTCTATACCCCTATACCACCTACTACAGGTAACTATGCCCCTATACCACCTACTACAGGTAACTATGCCCCCTATACCACCTACTACAGGTAACTATGCCCTCTATACCACCTACTACAGGTAACTATGCCCCTATACCACCTACTACAGGTAAATGTGCCCTATACCCCCTATACCACCTACTACAGGTAACTATGCCCCTATACCACCTATACCACCTACTACAGGTAACTATGCCCCTATACCACCTACTACAGGTAACTATACCCCTATACCCCCTATACCACCTACTACAGGTAACTATGCCCCTATACCACCTACTACAGGTAACTATACCCCTATATACCACCTACTACAGGTAACTATGCCCCTATACCACCTACTACAGGTAACTATACCCCTATACCACCTACTACAGGTAACTATGCCCCCCCTATACCACCTACTACAGGTAACTATGCCCCTATACCCCCTATACCACCTACTACAGGTAACTATGCCCCTATACCACCTACTACAGGTAACTATGCCCTATACCCCCTACTACAGGTAACTATACCCCTATACCACCTACTACAGGTAACTATGCCCCCTATACCACCTACTACAGGTAACTATACCCCATATACCCCCTATACCACCTACTACAGGTAACTATGCCCCTATAACACCTACTACAGGTAACTATACCCCCTATACCACCTACTACAGGTAACTATGCCCCCTATACCCCTATACCACCTACTACAGGTAACTATGCCCCTATACCACCTACTACAGGTAACTATGCCCCTATACCCCTACTACAGGTAACTATGCCCTATACCCCCTATACCACCTACTACAGGTAACTATGCCCCTATACCCCCTATACCACCTACTACAGGTAACTATGCCCCCTATACCACCTACTACAGGTAACTATGCCCCTATACCCCCTACTACAGGTAACTATACCCCTATACCTACTACAGGTAACTATGCCCCTATACCACCTACTACAGGTAACTATACCCTCTATACCCCTATACCACCTACTACAGGTAACTATGCCCCCTATACCACCTACTACAGGTAACTATGCCCCCTATACCACCTACTACAGGTAACTATGCCCTATACCCCTATACCACCTACTACAGGTAACTATACCCCATATACCACCTACTACAGGTAACTATGCCCTCTATACCCCTATACCACCTACTACAGGTAACTATGCCCCTATACCACCTACTACAGGTAACTATGCCCTCTATACCCCCTATACCACATACTACAGGTAACTATGCCCTATACCACCTACTACAGGTAACTATGCCCCTATACCCCTATACCACCTACTACAGGTAACTATGCCCCCTATACCCCCTACTACAGGTAACTATGCCCTCTATACCCCTATACCACCTACTACAGGTAACTATACCCCCTATACCACCTACTACAGGTAACTATGCCCCTATACCACCTACTACAGGTAACTATACCCCTATACCCCTATACCACCTACTACAGGTAACTATGCCCCTATACCACCTACTACAGGTAACTGTGCCCCTATATACCACCTACTACAGGTAACTATGCCCCCTATACCACCTACTACAGGTAACTATGCCCTCTATACCACCTACTACAGGTAACTATGCCCCATATACCACCTACTACAGGTAACTATGCCCCTATACCACCTACTACAGGTAACTATACCCCATATACCCCTATACCACCTACTACAGGTAACTATGCCCCTATAACACCTACTACAGGTAACTATACCCCTATACCACCTACTACAGGTAACTATGCCCCTATACCCCTATACCACCTACTACAGGTAACTATGCCCCTATACCACCTACTACAGGTAACTATGCCCTATACCCCCTACTACAGGTAACTATGCCCTATACCCCTATACCACCTACTACAGGTAACTATGCCCCTATACCCCCTATACCACCTACTACAGGTAACTATGCCCCTATACCACCTACTACAGGTAACTATACCCCATATACCCCCTATACCACCTACTACAGGTAACTATACCCCTATACCACCTACTACAGGTAACTATACCCCCTATACCACCTACTACAGGTAACTATGCCCCTATACCACCTACTACAGGTAACTATACCCCTATACCACCTACTACAGGTAACTATACCCCTATACCACCTACTACAGGTAACTATGCCCCCTATACCACCTACTACAGGTAACTATGCCCTATACCCCTACTACAGGTAACTATGCCCCCTATACCACCTACTACAGGTAACTATGCCCCCTATACCCCCTATACCACCTACTACAGGTAACTATGCCCCTATACCACCTACTACAGGTAACTATGCCCCTATACCACCTACTACAGGTAACTATACCCCTATACCCCTATACCACCTACTACAGGTAACTATGCCCTCTATACCCCTATACCACCTACTACAGGTAACTATGCCCCTATACCACCTACTACAGGTAACTATGCCCCTATACCACCTACTACAGGTAACTATGCCCTCTATACCACCTACTACAGGTAACTATGCCCCTATACCACCTACTACAGGTAACCCCTATACCCCTATACCACCTACTACAGGTAACTATGCCCCACCTATACCACCTACTACAGGTAACTATGCCCCTATACCACCTACTACAGGTAACTATACCCCTATACCCCCTATACCACCTACTACAGGTAACTATGCCCCTATACCACCTACTACAGGTAACTATACCCCATATACCACCTACTACAGGTAACTATGCCCCTATACCACCTACTACAGGTAACTATACCCCCTATACCACCTACTACAGGTAACTATGCCCCTATACCACCTACTACAGGTAACTATGCCCTCTATACCCCCTATACCACCTACTACAGGTAACTATGCCCCTATACCACCTACTACAGGTAACTATGCCCTCTATACCCCTACTACAGGTAACTATACCCCTATACCACCTACTACAGGTAACTATACCCCATATACCCCCTATACCACCTACTACAGGTAACTATGCCCCTATAACACCTACTACAGGTAACTATACCCCTATACCACCTACTACAGGTAACTATGCCCCTATACCCCTATACCACCTACTACAGGTAACTATGCCCCTATACCACCTACTACAGGTAACTATGCCCCCTATACCCCCTACTACAGGTAACTATGCCCTCTATACACCCTATACCACCTACTACAGGTAACTATGCCCCCCTATACCACCTACTACAGGTAACTATGCCCCTATACCACCTACTACAGGTAACTATACCCCTATACCCCCTATACCACCTACTACAGGTAACTATACCCCTATACCACCTACTACAGGTAACTATACCCCCTATACCACCTACTACAGGTAACTATGCCCCTATACCACCTACTACAGGTAACTATGCCCCTATACCACCTACTACAGGTAACTATACCCCTATACCACCTACTACAGGTAACTATGCCCCTATACCCCTACTACAGGTAACTATGCCCCCTATACCCCTACTACAGGTAACTATGCCCTCTATACCCCCTATACCACCTACTACAGGTAACTATGCCCCTATACCCCTATACCACCTACAGGTAACTATGCCCCTATACCCCTACTACAGGTAACTATACCCCTATACCCCTATACCACCTACTACAGGTAACTATGCCCTATACCCCCTATACCACCTACTACAGGTAACTATGCCCCTATACCACCTACTACAGGTAACTATGCCCCTATACCACCTACTACAGGTAACTATGCCCTCTATACCACCTACTACAGGTAACTGTGCCCCCTATACCACCTACTACAGGTAACTGTGCCCTCTATACCCCTATACCACCTACTACAGGTAACTATGCCCCTATACCACCTATACCACCTACTACAGGTAACTATGCCCCTATACCACCTACTACAGGTAACTATACCCCTATACCACCTACTACAGGTAACTATGCCCCCTATACCACCTACTACAGGTAACTGTGCCTCTATACCCCCTATACCACCTACTACAGGTAACTATGCCCCTATACCACCTACTACAGGTAACTATGCCTCTATACCCCTACTACAGGTAACTATACCCCTATACCACCTACTACAGGTAACTATGCCCCTATACCACCTACTACAGGTAACTATACCCCATATACCCCTATACCACCTACTACAGGTAACTATGCCCCTATAACACCTACTACAGGTAACTATACCCCTATACCACCTACTACAGGTAACTATGCCCCTATACCCCTATACCATCTACTACAGGTAACTATGCCCCTATACCACCTACTACAGGTAACTATGCCCCTATACCCCTACTACAGGTAACTATGCCCTCTATACCCCCTATACCACCTACTACAGGTAACTATGCCCCTATACCCCCTATACCACCTACTACAGGTAACTATGCCCCTATACCACCTACTACAGGTAACTATACTATACCCCCTATACCACCTACTACAGGTAACTATACCCCTATACCACCTACTACAGGTAACTATGCCCCTATACCACCTACTACAGGTAACTATACCCCCTGTACCACCTACTACAGGTAACTATACCCCTGTACCACCTACTACAGGTAACTGTACCACCTACTACAGGTAATTATACCACCTACTACAGGTAACTATGCCCTCTATACCCCCTATACCACCTACTACAGGTAACTATGCCCTCTATACCACCTATACCCCTACTACAGGTAACTATACCCCTATACCACCTACTACAGGTAACTATACCCCTATACCACCTACTACAGGTAACTATGCCCCTATACCCCTACTACAGGTAACTATGCCCTCTATACCACCTACTACAGGTAACTATGCCCCTATACCCCCTACTACAGGTAACTATACCCCTATACCACCTACTACAGGTAACTATGCCCCTATACCACCTACTACAGGTAACTATACCCCTATACCACCCACTACAGGTAACTATGCCCCTATACCACCTACTACAGGTAACTATACCCTCTATACCACCTACTACAGGTAACTATGCCCCTATACCACCTACTACAGGTAACTATACCTCTATACCACCTACTACAGGTAACTATGCCCCCTATACCCCTATACCACCTACTACAGGTAACTATACCCCTATACCACCTACTACAGGTAACTATACCCCTATACCACCTACTACAGGTAACTATGCCCCTATACCCCCTATACCACCTACTACAGGTAACTATGCCCCTATACCCCCTATACCACCTACTACAGGTAACTATACCCCATATACCCCTATACCACCTACTACAGGTAACTATGCCCCTATACCACCTACTACAGGTAACTATGCCCCTATACCCCTACTACAGGTAACTATACCCCTATACCCCCTACTACAGGTAACTATGCCCCTATACCCCCTATACCACCTACTACAGGTAACTATGCCCTCTATACCCCCTATACCACCTACTACAGGTAACTATGCCCCTATACCCCCTATACCACCTACTACAGGTAACTATACCCCTATACCCCTACTACAGGTAACTATGCCCCTATACCCCTATACCACCTACTACAGGTAACTATACCCCTATACCCCTACTACAGGTAACTATACCCTATACCCCTATACCACCTACTACAGGTAACTATACCCCTATACCCCCTATACCACCTACTACAGGTAACTATGCCCCTATACCCCCTATACCACCTACTACAGGTAACTATGCCCCTATACCCCCTATACCACCTACTACAGGTAACTATACCCCCTATACCCCTACTACAGGTAACTATGCCCTCTATACCCCCTATACCACCTACTACAGGTAACTATACCCCTATACCACCTACTACAGGTAACTATGCCCTATACCACCTACTACAGGTAACTATTTCCCTATACCACCTACTACAGGTAACTATGCCCCTATACCACCTACTACAGGTAACTATGCCCCCTATACCCCCTACTACAGGTAACTATGCCCCTATACCACTTACTACAGGTAACTATGCCCTCTATACCACCTACTACAGGTAACTATACCTCTATACCCCCTATACCACCTACTACAGGTAACTATGCCCCTATACCACCTACTACAGGTAACTATGCCCCTATACCACCTACTACAGGTAACTATGCCCCTATACCCCTATACCACCTACTACAGGTAACTATACCCCTATACCACCTACTACAGGTAAATATACCCCTATAAATTTCTATACCACCTACTACAGGTAACTATGCCCCTATACCCCCTACTACAGGTAACTATGCCCCCTATACCACATACTACAGGTAACTATACCCCTATACCACCTACTACAGGTAACTATGCCCCTATACCCCTATACCACCTATTACAGGTAACTATGCCCCTATACCCCTACTACAGGTAACTATGCCCTCTATACCCCTATACCACCTACTACAGATAACTATACCCCTATACCACCTACTACAGGTAACTATGCCCCTATACCCCTACTACAGGTAACTATACCTCCTATACCCCCTATACCACCTACTACAGGTAACTATGCCCCCTATACCACCTACTACAGGTAACTGTGCCCCTATACCCCTATACCACCTACTACAGGTAACTATGCCCCCTATACCACCTACTACAGGTAACTATGCCCCTATACCCCCTACTACAGGTAACTATACCCCATATACCACCTACTACAGGTAACTATGCCCCTATACCACCTACTACAGGTAACTATACCCCATATACCCCTATACCACCTACTACAGGTAACTATGCCCCCTATAACACCTACTACAGGTAACTATACCCCTATACCACCTACTACAGGTAACTATGCCCCTATACCCCTATACCACCTACTACAGGTAACTATGCCCCCCTATACCACCTACTACAGGTAACTATGCCCCTATACCACCTACTACAGGTAACTATGCCCTATATACCACCTACTACAGGTAACTATGCCCCTATACCCCTATACCACCTACTACAGGTAACTATGCCCCCTATACCACCTACTACAGGTAACTATACCCCATATACCCCCTATACCACCTACTACAGGTAACTATACCCCTATACCACCTACTACAGGTAACTATACCTATACCACCTACACAGGTAACTATGCCCCTATACCACCTACTACAGGTAACTATACCCCTATACCACCTACTACAGGTAACTATACCCCTATACCACCTACTACAGGTAACTCTGCTCCCTATACCCCTACTACAGGTAACTATGCCCCCTATACCCCCTACTACAGGTAACTATGCCCTCTATACCCCTATACCACCTACTACAGGTAACTATGCCCCTATACCCCTATACCACCTACTACAGGTAACTATGCCCCCTATACCCCCTACTACAGGTAACTATGCCCTCTATACCACCTACTACAGGTAACTATACCCCTATACCCCTATACCACCTACTACAGGTAACTATGCCCTCTATACCCCCTATACCACCTACTACAGGTAACTATGCCCCCTATACCACCTACTACAGGTAACTATGCCCCCTATACCACCTACTACAGGTAACTATGCCCTCTATACCACCTACTACAGGTAACTATGCCCCCTATACCACCTACTACAGGTAAATGTGCCCTCTATACCCCTATACCACCTACTACAGGTAACTATGCCCCTATACCACCTATACCACCTACTACAGGTAACTATGCCCCTATACCACCTACTACAGGTAACTATACCCCATATACCACCTACTATAACTATGCCCCTATACCACCTACTACAGGTAACTATACCCCCTATACCACCTACTACAGGTAACTATGCCCCTATACCACCTACTACAGGTAACTGTGCCCCTATACCCCTATACCACCTACTACAGGTAACTATGCCCCCCCACCTACTACAGGTAACTATGCCCTATACCCCTACTACAGGTAACTATACCCCTATACCCCTATACCACCTACTACAGGTAACTATGCCCCCTATAACACCTACTACAGGTAACTATACCCCTATACCACCTACTACAGGTAACTATGCCCCTATACCCCTATACCACCTACTACAGGTAACTATGCCCCTATACCACCTACTACAGGTAACTATGCCCCCTATACCCCTACTACAGGTAACTATGCCCCTATACCCCTATACCACCTACTACAGGTAACTATGCCCCCTATACCCCCTATACCACCTACTACAGGTAACTATGCCCCCTATACCACCTACTACAGGTAACTATGCCCCCTATACCCCTACTACAGGTAACTATGCCCTCTATACCACCTACTACAGGTAACTATGCCCCTATACCCCTATACCACCTACTACAGGTAACTATGCCCCCTATACCACCTACTACAGGTAACTATACCCCATATACCCCTATACCACCTACTACAGGTAACTATACCCCTATACCACCTACTACAGGTAACTATACCCCTATACCACCTACTACAGGTAACTATGCCCCCTATACCACCTACTACAGGTAACTATACCCCTATACCACCTACTACAGGTAACTATACCCCTATACCACCTACTACAGGTAACTCTGCTCCCTATACCCCTACTACAGGTAACTATGCCCCCTATACCCCTACTACAGGTAACTATGCCCTCTATACCCCCTATACCACCTACTACAGGTAACTATGCCCCTATACCCCCTATACCAACTACTACAGGTAACTATGCCCCTATACCCCTACTACAGGTAACTATGCCCTCTATACCACCTACTACAGGTAACTATACCCCTATACCCCTATACCACCTACTACAGGTAACTATGCCCTCTATACCCCTATACCACCTACTACAGGTAACTATGCCCCTATACCACCTACTACAGGTAACTATGCCCCCTATACCACCTACTACAGGTAACTATGCCCTCTATACCACCTACTACAGGTAACTATGCCCCCTATACCACCTACTACAGGTAAATGTGCCCTCTATACCCCCTATACCACCTACTACAGGTAACTATGCCCCCTATACCACCTATACCACCTACTACAGGTAACTATGCCCCCTATACCACCTACTACAGGTAACTATACCCCATATACCACCTACTACAGGTAACTATGCCCCCTATACCACCTACTACAGGTAACTATACCCCCTATACCACCTACTACAGGTAACTATGCCCCCTATACCACCTACTACAGGTAACTGTGCCCTCTATACCCCATATACCACCTACTACAGGTAACTATGCCCCCTATACCACCTACTACAGGTAACTATGCCCTCTATACCCCCTACTACAGGTAACTATACCCCCTATACCACCTACTACAGGTAACTATGCCCCTATACCACCTACTACAGGTAACTATACCCCATATACCCCTATACCACCTACTACAGGTAACTATGCCCCCTATAACACCTACTACAGGTAACTATACCCCTATACCACCTACTACAGGTAACTATGCCCCCTATACCCCCTATACCACCTACTACAGGTAACTATGCCCCTATACCACCTACTACAGGTAACTATGCCCCTATACCCCCTACTACAGGTAACTATGCCCTCTATACCCCTATACCACCTACTACAGGTAACTATGCCCCTATACCCCCTATACCACCTACTACAGGTAACTATGCCCCTATACCACCTACTACAGGTAACTATACCCCATATACCCCCTATACCACCTACTACAGGTAACTATACCCCTATACCACCTACTACAGGTAACTATACCCCTATACCACCTACTACAGGTAACTATGCCCCCTATACCACCTACTACAGGTAACTATACCCCTATACCACCTACTACAGGTAACTATACCCCCTATACCACCTACTACAGGTAACTATGCCCCTATACCACCTACTACAGGTAACTATGCCCCTATACCCCTACTACAGGTAACTATGCCCTCTATACCCCTATACCACCTACTACAGGTAACTATGCCCCTATACCCCTATACCACCTACTACAGGTAACTATGCCCCCTATACCCCTACTACAGGTAACTATGCCCCTATACCACCTACTACAGGTAACTATACCCCTATACCCCTATACCACCTACTACAGGTAACTATGCCCTCTATACCCCTATACCACCTACTACAGGTAACTATGCCCCTATACCACCTACTACAGGTAACTATGCCCCTATACCACCTACTACAGGTAACTATGCCCTCTATACCACCTACTACAGGTAACTGTGCCCCTATACCACCTACTACAGGTAACTGTGCCCTATACCCCTATACCACCTACTACAGGTAACTATGCCCCTATACCACCTATACCACCTACTACAGGTAACTATGCCCCTATACCACCTACTACAGGTAACTATACCCCTATACCACCTACTACAGGTAACTATGCCCCCTATACCACCTACTACAGGTAACTGTGCCCTCTATACCCCCTATACCACCTACTACAGGTAACTATGCCCCCTATACCACCTACTACAGATAACTATGCCCCCTCTATACCCCCTACTACAGGTAACTATACCCCTATACCACCTACTACAGGTAACTATGCCCCTATACCACCTACTACAGGTAACTATACCCCATATACCCCCTATACCACCTACTACAGGTAACTATGCCCCTATAACACCTACTACAGGTAACTATACCCCTATACCACCTACTACAGGTAACTATGCCCCCTATACCCCCTATACCATCTACTACAGGTAACTATGCCCCCTATACCACCTACTACAGGTAACTATGCCCCCTATACCCCCTACTACAGGTAACTATGCCTCTATACCCCCTATACCACCTACTACAGGTAACTATGCCCCTATACCCCCTATACCACCTACTACAGGTAACTATGCCCCCTATACCACCTACTACAGGTAACTATACCCCGTATACCCCCTATACCACCTACTACAGGTAACTATACCCCCTATACCACCTACTACAGGTAACTATACCCCTATACCACCTACTACAGGTAACTATGCCCCTATACCACCTACTACAGGTAACTATACCCCTATACCACCTACTACAGGTAACTATGCCCCTATACCACCTACTACAGGTAACTATACCCCCTATACCACCTACTACAGGTAACTATGCCCCTATACCCCCTACTACAGGTAACTATGCCCCTATACCCCCTACTACAGGTAACTATGCCCTCTATACCCCTATACCACCTACTACAGGTAACTATGCCCCTATACCCCTATACCACCTACTACAGGTAACTATGCCCCTATACCCCTACTACAGGTAACTATGCCCTCTATACCACGTACTACAGGTAACTATACCCCTATACCCCTATACCACCTACTACAGGTAACTATGCCCCCCCCTATACCACCTACTACAGGTAACTATGCCCCCTATACCACCTACTACAGGTAACTATGCCCCTATACCACCTACTACAGGTAACTATGCCCTCTATACCACCTACTACAGGTAACTATGCCCCTATACCACCTACTACAGGTAACTGTGCCCTCTATACCCCTATACCACCTACTACAGGTAACTATGCCCCTATACCACCTATACCACCTACTACAGGTAACTATGCCCCTATACCACCTACTACAGGTAACTATACCCCCTATACCACCTACTACAGGTAACTATGCCCCTATACCACCTACTACAGGTAACTGTGCCCCTATACCCCCTATACCACCTACTACAGGTAACTATGCCCCTATACCACCTACTACAGGTAACTATGCCCTCTATACCCCTACTACAGGTAACTATACCCCTATACCACCTACTACAGGTAACTATGCCCCTATACCACCTACTACAGGTAACTATACCCCATATACCCCCTATACCACCTACTACAGGTAACTATGCCCCCTATACCCCTACTACAGGTAACTATGCCCTCTATACCCCCTATACCACCTACTACAGGTAACTATGCCCCCTATACCCCTATACCACCTACTACAGGTAACTATGCCCCTATACCACCTACTACAGGTAACTATACCCCATATACCCCCTATACCACCTACTACAGGTAACTATACCCCTATACCACCTACTACAGGTAACTATACCCCTATACCACCTACTACAGGTAACTATGCCCCCTATACCACCTACTACAGGTAACTATACCCCCTATACCACCTACTACAGGTAACTATGCCCCTATACCACCTACTACAGGTAACTATACCCCTATACCACCTACTACAGGTAACTATACCCCTATACCACCTACTACAGGTAACTATACCCCTATACCACCTACTACAGGTAACTATGCCCCCTATACCCCCTACTACAGGTAACTATGCCCCTATACCCCCTATACCACCTACTACAGGTAACTATGCCCCCTATACCCCTATACCACCTACTACAGGTAACTATGCCCCTATACCCCTACTACAGGTAACTATACCCCATATACCCCCTATACCACCTACTACAGGTAACTATACCCCCTATACCACCTACTACAGGTAACTATACCCCTATACCACCTACTACAGGTAACTATGCCCCTATACCCCTATACCACCTAGTACAGGTAACTATGCCCCCTATACCCCTATACCACCTACTACAGGTAACTATACCCCCTATACCCCCTACTACAGGTAACTATACCCCCTATACCAGTGGCACTGTATTGTCCTCAAAGCGGGCAAAAAAGTTATTTAGTCTGCCTGGGAGCAAGACATCCTGGTCCGTGACTGGGCTGGGTTTCTTCTTGTAGTCCGTGATTGATTGTAGACCCTGCCACATGCGCCTTGTGTCTGAGCCATTGAATTGAGATTCCACTTTGTCTCTGTACTGACGCTTAGCTTGTTTAATAGCCTTGCGGAGGGAATAGCTGCATTGTTTATATTCGGACATGTTACCAGACACCTTGCCCTGATTAAAAGCAGTGGTTCGCGCTTTCAGTTTCACGCGAATGCTGCCATCAATCCACGGTTTCTGGTTTGGGAACGTTTTTATCGTTGCTATGGGAACGACATCTTCGACGCACGTTCTAATGAACTCGCACACCGAATCAGCGTATTCGTCAATATTTCCATCTGACGCAATACGAAACATGTCCCAGTCCACGTGATGGAAGCAGTCTTGGAGTGTGGAGTCAGCTTGGTCTGACCAGCGTTGGACAGACCTCAGCGTGGGAGCCTCTTGTTTTAGTTTCTGCCTGTAGGCAGGGATCAGCAAAATGGAGTCGTGGTCAGCTTTTCCGAAAGGGGGGCGGGGCAGGGCCTTATATGCGTCGCGGAAGTTAGAGTAACAGTGATCCAAGGTTTTACCACCCCTGGTTGCGCAATCGATATGCTGATAAAATTTAGGGAGTCTTGTTTTCAGATTAGCTTTGTTCAAATCAAATCAAATCAAATTTATTTATATAGCCCTTCGTACATCAGCTGATATCTCAAAGTGCTGTACAGAAACCCAGCCTAAAACCCCAAACAGCAAGCAATGCAGGTGTAAAAGCACGGTGGCTAGGAAAAACTCCCTTTGTTAAAATCCCCAGCTACAATGAATGCAGCCTCCGGATAAATGGTTTCCAGTTTGCAAAGAGTTAAATAAAGTTTGTTCAGAGCCATCGATGTGTCTGCTTGGGGGGGGATATATACGGCTGTGATTATAATCGAAGAGAATTCTCTTGGAAGATAATGCGGTCTACATTTGATTGTGAGGAATTCTAAATCAGGTGAACAGAAGGATTTGAGTTCCTGTATGTTTCCTTCATCACACCATGTCTCGTTAGTCATGAGGCATACGCCCCCGCCACTCTTCTTACCAGAAAGATGTTTGTTTCTGTCGGCGCGATGCGTGGAGAAACCCGTTGGCTGCACCGCATCGGATAGCGTCTTCCCAGTAAGCCATGTTTCCGTGAAGCAGAGAACATTGCAGTCTCTGATGTCCCTCTAAATCAAAATCAAATCAAATCAAAATCAAATTTTATTTGTCACATACACATGGTTAGCAGATGTTAATGCGAGTGTAGCGAAATGCTTGTGCTTCTAGTTCCGACAATGCAGTGATAACCAACAAGTAATCTAACTAACAATTCCAAAACTACTGTCTTATACACAGTGTAAGGGGATAAGGAATATGTACATAAGGATATATGAATGAGTGATGGTACAGAGCAGCATATAGATGATGATAATAGAGTGACAGTATATACATACTAGTGCAGCATAAGAGAAGATTCCAAAACTACTGTCTTATACACAGTGTAAGGGGATAAGGAATACTGTATATGAATGAGTGATGGTACAGTCATATGAGATATGAGTATGAGTACAGATATACATATGAGATGAGTATGTACAAAGTAAACAAAGGGCATAGTTAAAGTGGCTAGTGACATAAGAATGCAGTCGATGATCTAGAGTACAGTATATACATATGCATATGAGATGAATAGTGTAGGGTAAGTAACATTATATAAGGTAGCATTGTTTAAAGTGGCTAGTGATATATTTACATCATTTCCCATCAATTCCCATTATTAATGCTACCCTTGCTCGGATTTCGTCAACCTTGTTGTCAAGAGACTGGACATTGGCAAGAAGAATGCTGGGGAGTGGTGCGCGATGTGCCCTTTTTCGGAGTCTGACCAGAACACTGCCTCGTTTCCCTCTTTTTCGGAGTCGTTTCCTTGGGTCGCTGCATGTGATCCATTCCGTTGTCCTGTTTGTAAGGCAGAACACAGGATCCGCGTCGCGGAAAACATATTCTTGGTCGTACTGATGGTGAGTTGACGCTGATCTTATATTCAGTAGTTCTTCTCGACTGTATGTAATGAAACCTAAGATGACCTGGGGTACTAATGTAAGAAATAACACGTAAAAAAAAAAAAAAACTGCATAGTTTCCTAGGAACGCGAAGCGAGGCGGCCATCTCAGTCGGCGCCGGAAGTAACTAGCCCTGGAGTTTGGTATATCTCCCCTGGTATACCATCTAGAAGTTCCTCCTCTGTAATTTACCTTCACCAGAGTCGTTCTGTTCAGATGTTCATTTGACTTGTTAATAGAAAGGAAATCTAATTGACTTTGGTTAGAGGAGACTGAAATGAAAACATCTGGGTTCTTAATTGTTTGGTTGTGTTTAATTCAGGTGTTTTAGTGTCTTGTAAAGATGACCTGTATCGTTAAGCTGGAACAATCATTAGTCAACACAGCAGGTTGTCCTATCCCAATCCTTAGTCCTATGCTGTGATGTCTATACATGTAAAGATGACCTGTATCGTTGGGCTGGAACAATCATTAGTCAACACAGCAGGTTGTCCTATCCCAATCCTTAGTCCTATGCTGTGATGTCTATACATGTAAAGATGACCTGTATCGTTGGGCTAGAACAATCATTAGTCAACACAGCAGGTTGTCCTATCCCAATCCTTAGTCCTATGCTGTGATGTCTATACATGTTCCCCTCCTCTTATGAATAAACTTCTCAACCCATTATCACTTGGTTAGTATATGATAACCACTGGAGTAATGATGTCCTCCAGGCATATCGTACAATTTGTGTTGCCCCTTTTCATTGACATGGCTAGAAGGGATGTAACTTTTATCAAATGAACGTAATATTTGACATTTCGTAGGAGATTAGGAGAATTAACATAGCAGGTTAGAATAAGTTTAGGGTTAGCTAAAATGCAAAAAACCCTCAAAAACTTCTGACTTTAATTTGACGAAAGCAGGATTCCTTTTAGCCAGGAGCCTTTTTTGGCCTATATTAGATGGATACATGGTCAAGACGAGGTCGTGTTAACTGATCTGTTGTCATTAAAGTAGGCTTCAATTTTCGCTTAAAAATGACACACCCAAATCTAACTGCCTGTAGCTCAGGACCTGAAGTAAGGATATGCATATTCTTGGTACCATTTGAAAGGAAACACTTTGAAGTTTGTGTAAATGTGAATTGAATGTAGGAGAATATAACACATTAGATCTGGTAGTAGGTTTACGTTAGTCTGCAAATGCCACGATAGAGGCAGTGTTTAGTTACAAAGGGGCATTTTTACAGTGAAAAAATAGCTTTCCCCAAACTTGAAACTCCCGCGGCACATGGTAAGACTACTAGCTATCTATCGAGCTAATTTAGTCGAATTTATTGTAATGTTGTTGTTAAGACCTGGTTAGCGTAACAGCTAAACTAAACTTGAAATAAGACTTGACTTACCAGTGATGAAATGATCGTAGCAGACCCTGTACTGACGGCTGTCTGGGTTCAGGTCCTGACTTACCAGTGATGAAATGATCGTAGCAGACCCTGTACTGACGGCTGTCTGGGTTCAGGTCCTGACTTACCAGTGATGAAATGATCGTAGCAGACCCTGTACTGACGGCTGTCTGGGTTCAGGTCCTGACTTACCAGTGATGAAATGATCGTAGCAGACCCTGTACTGACGGCTGTCTGGGTTCAGGTCCTGACTTACCAGTGATGAAATGATCGTAGCAGACCCTGTACTGACAGCTGTCTGGGTTCAGGTCCTGACTTACCAGTGATGAAATGATCGTAGCAGACCCTGTACTGACAGCTGTCTGGGTTCAGGTCCTGACTTACCAGTGATGAAATGATCGTAGCAGACCCTGTACTGACAGCTGTCTGGGTTCAGGTCTTGACGGACAAAACGGTTTCTTGGCTTTTCTGAAAGTTCTTCAGTCTTATCTCATTGGTGTCACCGATTGTGTTTCATGATTGAATCTGTAAACATATATTTTCCTGTTGTCTGTCCGGCCTTCTTAGAGCAGCTAAATACTCCACAGAAAATGACGGTGATGAAAAATCAACTAGTTATAGGCACCATTATCATGCAGTTTGGGTTAGGGTTAGGGTTAGGGGTTAGGGTTAGGCCACTCGGCTGTTGTCAGAAGAATTAATGCGGTGGTCTTCCAACATGGCCGCCAGGAGGTCAACTGCAAGCCCTCTATTTACCTCTACACACCTGTACCCTCTACACACCTGTACCCTCTACTACACCTGTACCCTCTACACACCTGTACCCTCTACACACCTGTACCCTCACTACACCTGTACCCTCTACTACACCTGTACCCTCTACTACACCTGTACCCTCTACTACACCTGTACCCTCTACACACCTGTAACTTCTACTACACCTGTACCCTCTACTACACCTGTACCCTCTACTACACCTGTACCCTCTACACACCTGTACCCTCTACTACACCTGTATACTCTACTACACCTGTACCCTCTACTACACCTGTACCCTCTACTACACCTGTACCCTCTACACACCTGTACCCTCTACTACACCTGTAACTTCTACTACACCTGTACCCTCTACTACACCTGTACCCTCTACACACCTGTACCCTCTACTACACCTGTATACTCTACTAGACCTGTATACTCTACTACACCTGTACCCTCTACACACCTGTCCCCTATACTACACCTGTACCCTCAACACACCTGTACCCTCTACACACCTGTACCCTCTACTACACCTGTATACTCTACTACCTGTTCAGGTTCCTCATCTTTGCTTACTGTTGATTAATTGGTCAAAAGGTATTATCGTTCACTTTTGCCTGTGTGTGATTGGTCAGTAGTCCTTCTGACTGACTTGTGCTCTCTTCTCATTGGTCCAGGAGGAGTCGTGTTACATCTTTGTGGGCGTGACCCAGGAGGCGGAGAGAGAGGAGTTTTATGACGAGACGCGCCGTCTGTGTGACCTCCGACTTTTCCACCCCATCCTCAAGGTCATCGAACCGCTGGGCAACCGAGAGGAAAAAATCCTCAACAGAGAGATAGGTCGGACACACACACACACACACAGACACAGACACAGACACACACACACACACACACACACACACACACACACACACACACACACACATTAAGTGTGATTTTTTGCTTGTGTCTGTTTTTGTTCAGGTTTTGCGATAGTCATGCCCATCTGTGAGTTTGAGCTGGATTGTATATGAATGTGTATCAAGGTGTGTGTGTGTGTGTGTGTGTGTGTGTGTGTGTGTGTGTGTGTGTGTGTGTGTGTGTGTGTGTTGTAATCAGGTTTTGCCATAGGCATGCCCATCTGTGAGTTTGAGCAGCTGAAGGACCCTGAGGTTCAGGACTTCAGAAGGAGCATACTGGGCGTGTGCAGAGAGGCTATGGAGGAGAGGGAAGGAGGCGGGGCTGAGACACAGGCCCTCTATGTCTACCCCCCCAACGTGGAGTCAGCCCCCGAGCTGCCACAACACATCTTCTGCAAACTGGACAAGGGTTAGCACTGTTATTACTGCTATACACTGGATTATACTACACTATAACTACACTATAACTACACTATAACTACACTATAACTACACTATAACTACACTATAACTACACTATACATACACAACACTACACTATAACTACACTATAACTACACTATAACTACACTATAACTACACTATAACTACACTATAACTACACTATAACTACACTATAACTACACTATAACTACACTATAACTACACTATACATACACAACACTACACTATAACTACACTATACATACACAACACTACACTATAACTACACTATAACTACACTATAACTACACTATAACTACACTATACATACACACCACTACACTATAACTACACTATAACTACACTATAACTACACTATAACTACACTATACATACACAACACTACACTATAACTACACTATAACTACACTATAACTACACTATAACTACACTATAACTACACTATACATACACAACACTACACTATAACTACACTATAACTACACTATAACTACACTATAACTACACTATAACTACACTATAACTACACTATAACTACACTATAACTACACTATAACTACACTATAACTACACTATACATACACAACACTACACTATAACTACACTATAACTACACTATAACTACACTATAACTACACTATAACTACACTATACATACACAACACTACACTATAACTACACTATAACTACACTATAACTACACTATAACTACACTATAACTACACTATACATACACAACACTACACTATAACTACACTATAACTACACTATAACTACACTATAACTACACTATACATACACACCACTACACTATAACTACACTACAACTACACTATAACTACACTATAACTACACTATAACTACACTATAACTACACTATAACTACACTATAACTACACTATAACTACACTATAACTACACTATAACTACACTATACATACACAACACTACACTATAACTACACTATAACTACACTATAACTACACTATAACTATACATACACAACACTACACTATAACTACACTATACATACACAACACTACACTATAACTACACTACAACTACACTATACATACACAACACTACACTATAACTACACTATAACTACACTATACATACACTATACATACACAACACTACACTATACATACACAACACTACACTATACATACACAACACTACACTATAACTACACTACAACTACACTATACATACACTATACATACACACCACTACACTATAACTACACTATAACTACACTATACATACACTATACATACACAACACTACACTATAACTACACTATACATACACAACACTACACTATACATACACAACACTACACTATAACTACACTATACATACACAACACTACACTATAACTACACTATAACTACACTATACATACAACACTACACTATAACTACACTATACATATACAACACTACACTATAACTACACTATAACTACACTATAACTACACTATAACTACACTATACATACACACCACTACACTATAACTACACTACAACTACACTATAACTACACTACAACTACACTATACATACACAACACTACACTATAACTACACTATAACTACACTATACATACACAACACTACACTATAACTACACTATACATACACAACACTACACTATAACTACACAACACTACACTATAACTACACCATACTACATTATACATACACTCCACCATAACTACACTACAACTACACTATAAATGCACCATACTACACCATACATGCACCGCACTATAAATACACTACAACTATATTATAACTACACTATAACTGTACTATACCTACATTATACCCACATCACACTACACTATACATACACTACACTATACATACACTACACTATAACTGCACTATACTACAACAACACTATATTATGCTATAATTACACTATACTACACTGCAGCTACACTACACTATAACTACAACAACACTATATTATGCTATAATTACACTATACTACACTGCAGCTACACTACACTATAACTACACTATACTACAACAACACTATATTATGCTATAATTACACTATACTACACTGCAGCTACACTACACTATAACTACACTATACTACAACAACACTATATTATGCTATAATTACACTATACTACACTGCAGCTACACTACACTATAACTACACCATATTATACCACACCATAACTACACTATACCATAACTATACTATAAATACGCTATGCTATGACTACACCATACTACACTATATTATACTATACTACACTATATTATACTATACTACACTGTATTATACTATACCACACTATATTATACTATACCACACTATATTATACTATACTACACTGTATTATACTATACTACACTATATTATACTATACTACACTATATTATACTATACTACACTGTATTATACTATACTACACTATATTATACTATACTACACTATATTATACTATACCACACTATATTATACTATACTACACTATATTATACCATACTACACTATATTATACTATACTATACTATATTATACTATACCACACTATATTATACTATACTACACTATATTATACTATACTACACTATATTATACTATACTATACTATATTATACTATACTATACTATATTATACTATACCACACTATATTATACTATACTACACTATATTATACTATACTACACTATATTATACTATACTACACTATATTATACTATACTATACTATATTATACTATACTACACTATATTATACTATACTACACTGTATTATACTATACTACACTATATTATACTATACTACACTATATTATACTATACTACACTATATTATACTATACTACACTATATTATACTATACTATACTATATTATACTATACTACACTATATTATACTATACTACACTATATTATACTATACTACACTATATTATACTATACTACACTATATTATACTATACTACACTATATTATACTATACTACACTGTATTATACTATACTACACTATATTATACTATACCACACTATATTATACTATACTACACTATATTATACTATACTATATTATACTATACCACACTATATTATACTATACTACACTATATTATACTATACTACACTATATTATACTATACTACACTATATTATACTATACTACACTATATTATACTGCACTATAACACACTACAACTACACTATATTATACTATACTATATTATATTATACTATACTACACTATATTATACTATACCACACTATATTATACTATACTACACTATATTATACTATACCACACTATATTATACTATACCACACTATATTATACTATACTACACTGTATTATACTATACTATACTATATTATACTATACTACACTGTATTATACTATACTACACTATATTATACTATACCACTATATTATACTATACTACACTATATTATACTATACCACACTATATTATACTATACTACACTATATTATACTATACTATATTATACTATACCACACTATATTATACTATACTACACTATATTATACTATACTATATTATACTATACTACACTGTATTATACTATACTACACTATATTATACTATACTACACTATATTATACTATACTACACTATATTATACTATACTACACTATATTATACTGCACTATAACACACTACAACTACACTATATTATACTATACTACACTATATTATACTATACTACACTATATTATACTATACTACACTATATTATACTATACTATATTATACTATACCACACTATATTATACTATACTACACTATATTATACTATACTATATTATACTATACTACACTGTATTATACTATACTACACTATATTATACTATACTACACTATATTATACTATACTACACTATATTATACTATACTACACTATATTATACTGCACTATAACACACTACAACTACACTATATTATACTATACTACACTATATTATACTATACTATATTATACTATACTACACTGTATTATACTATACTACACTATATTATACTATACTACACTATATTATACTGCACTATAACACACTACAACTACACTATATTATACTATACTACACTATATTATACTACACTATATTATACTATACTACACTATATTATACTATACTACACTATATTATACTGCACTATATTATACTATACTACACTATATTATACTATACTACACTATATTATACTATACTATCTGTATTATACTATACACCACTATATTATACTATACCACACTATATTATACTGCACTATAACACACTACAACTACACTATATTATACTACACTATATTATACTACACTATATTATACTATACTACACTATATTATACTATACCACACTATATTATACTATACTACACTATATTATACTACACTATATTATACTACACTATATTATACTACACTATATTATACTACACTATATTATACTACACTATATTATACTATACCACACTATATTATATTATACTATACTACACTATATTATACTACACTATATTATACCACACTATATTATATTATACTACACTATATTATACTATACTACACTATATTATACTATACCACACTATATTATACTATACTACACTATATTATACTATACTACACTATATTATACTATACTACACTATATTATACTATACTACACTATATTATACTATACTACACTATATTATACTATACTACACTATATTATACTATACTACACTATATTATACTATACCACACTATATTATACTATACTACACTATATTATACTATACCACACTATATTATACTATACCACACTATATTATATTATACTACACTATATTATACTATACTACACTGTATTATACTATACCACACTATATTATACTACACTATATTATACTATACTACACTGTATTATACTATACTACACTATATTATACTATACTACACTGTATTATACTGCACTATAACACACTACAACTACATTATATTATACTATACTACACTATATTATACTATACCACACTATATTATACTACACTATATTATACTATACTATACTATATTATACTATACTATACTATATTATACTATACCACACTATATTATACTATACCACACTATATTATACTATACCACACTATATTATACTACGCTACACTATATTATACTATACCACACTATATTATACTACACTATATTATACTATACTACACTATATTATACTATACCACACTATATTATACTATACTACACTATATTATACTATACTATACTATATTATACTATACCACACTATATTATACTATACTATACTACACTATATTATACTATACCACACTATATTATACTATACCACACTATATTATACTACACTATATTATACTATACCACACTATATTATACTATACTACACTATATTATACTATACTATACTATATTATACTACACTATATTATACTATACCACACTATATTATACTATACTACACTATATTATACTATACTATACTATATTATACTATACTACACTGTATTATACTATACCACACTATATTATACTACACTATATTATACTATACCACACTATATTATACTATACTAAACTATATTATACTATACCACACTATATTATACTATACTACACAATATTATACTATACTATACTATATTATACTACACTGTATTATACTATACCACACTATATTATACTACACTATATTATACTATACCACACTATATTATACTATACTAAACTATATTATACTATACTACACTATATTATACCACACTATATTATACTATACCACACTATATTATACTATACTATACTATATTATACTATACTACACTATATTATACTATACTACACTATATTATACTATACCACACTATATTATACTACACTATATTATACTATACTATATTATACTATACTATATTATACTATACTACACTATATTATACTACACTATATTATACTACACTATATTATACTATACTACACTATATTATACTACACTATATTATACTATACTATATTATACTACACTATATTATACTATACTACACTATATTATACTACACTATATTATACTACACTATATTATACTACACTATATTATACTACACTATATTATACTACACTATATTATGCTACACTATATTATACTATACTACACTATATTATACTACACTATATTATACTATACTACACTATATTATACTACACTATATTATACTATACCACACTATATTATACTATACTACACTATATTATACTATACCACACTATATTATACTATACTGTACTATATTATACTATACTATACTATATTATACTATACTATACTATATTATACTATACTATACTATATTATACTATACCACACTATATTATACTATACTATACTATATTATACTATACCACACTATATTATACAATACCACACTATATTATACTACACTATATTATACTATACCACACTGTATTATACTATACTATACTATATTATACTATACTACACTATATTATACTATACTATATTATACTATACTATATTATACTATACTACACTATATTATACTATACCACACTGTATTATACTATACCACACTGTATTATACTATACTACACTATATTATACTATACTATACTATATTATACTATACTATACTATATTATACTATACCACACTATATTATACTATACCACACTGTATTATACTATACTACACTATATTATACTATACTACACTATATTATACAATACCACACTATATTATACTACACTATATTATACTATACCACACTATATTATACTATACTACACTATATTATACTATACCACACTATATTATACTATACTATACTATATTATACTATACTATATTATACTATACACTATATTATACTATACTACACTATATTATACTATACCACACTATATTATACTACACTATATTATACTATACTACACTATATTATACTATACTATACTATATTATACTATACTACACTATATTATACTATACTATACTATATTATACTATACTATACTATATTATATTATACTATACTATACTATATTATACTATACTACACTATATTATACTATACTATACTATATTATACTATACCACACTATATTATACAATACCACACTATATTATACTACACTATATTATACTATACTACACTATATTATACTATACTATACTACACTATATTATACTATACTACACTATATTATACTATACCACACTATATTATACTATACTATAATATATTATACTATACTATACTATATTATACTATACCACACTATATTATACTATACCACACTATATTATACTATACTACACTATATTATACTATACCACACTATATTATACTCTACCACACTATATTATACTATACCACACTATATTATACTATACTATACTATATTATACTATACTATATTATACTATACCACACTATATTATACTATACCACACTATATTATACTATACTACACTATATTATACTATACTACACTGTATTATACTATACCACACTATATTATACTATACCACACTATATTATACTACACTACACTATATTATACTACACTATATTATACTATACCACACTATAACACACTACAACTACACTATATTATATTATACTACACTATATTATACTATACCACACTATATTATACTATACTATATTATACTATACTATACTATATTATACTACACTACACTATATTATACTACACTATATTATACTATACCACACTATAACACACTACAACTACACTATATTATATTATACTACACTATATTATACTATACCACACTATATTATACTACACTATACTATACTACACTATATTATACTACACTATATTATACTACACTATATTATACTACACTATATTATACTACACTATATTATGCTACACTATATTATACTATACTACACTATATTATACGACACTATATTATACTATACCACACTATATTATACTATACTACACTATATTATACTATACCACACTATATTATACTATACTACACTATATTATACTATACTATACTATATTATACTATACCACACTATATTATACTACACTACACTATATTATACTATACTATACTATATTATACTATACCACACTATATTATACTATACCACACTATATTATACTACACTACACTATATTATACTACACTATATTACTATATTATACTATACCACACTATAACACACTATTATACAACTACACTATATTATACTATACTACACTATATTATACTATACTACACTATATTATACTATACTATATTATACTATACTACACTATATTATACTACACTATATTATACTATACTATACTATATTATACTACACTATATTATACTACACTATATTATACTATACTGTACTATATTATACTACACTATATTATACTACACTATATTATACTATACTATACTATATTATACTACACTATATTATACTACACTATATTATACTACACTATATTATACTACACTGTATTATACTACACTACACTATATTATACTATACTATACTATATTATACTATACTACACTATATTATACTATACCACACTATATTATACTATACCACACTATATTATATTATACTACAACTACACTATATTATATTATACTACACTATATTATACTATACTACACTATATTATACTACACTATATTATACTATACTACACTATACACTATATTATACTACACTATATTATACTATACTATATTATACTATACTATATTATTATACTACACTATATTATACTATACTATACTATATTATATACTACACTATATTATACTACACTATATTATACTATACTGTATTATACTATACTACACTATATTATACTATACTACACTATATTATACTATACCACACTATATTATACTATACCACACTATATTATATTATACTATACTACACTATATTATACTATACTACACTATATTATACTATACTATATTATACTATACCACACTATATTATACTATACTATACTATATTATACTATACCACACTATATTATACTATACCACACTATATTATATTATACTACACTATATTATACTATACCACACTATATTATACTATACCACACTATATTATACTTATACTACACTATATTATACTATACTATACTACTATATTATACTATACTATACTATATATTATACTACACTATATTATACCACACTATATTATATTATACTACACTATATTATACTATACTACACTGTATTATACTATACCACACTATATTATACTATACCACACTATATTATATTATACTACAATATATTATACTATACTACACTATATTATACTATACTACACTGTATTATACTATACCACACTATATTATACTATACTACACTATATTATACTATACTACACTGTATTATACAATACCACACTATATTATACTACACTATATTATACTATACTACACTATATTATACTATACCACACTATATTATACTATACTATACTATATTATACTATACTATACTATATTATACTATACCACACTATATTATACTATACCACACTATATTATACTATACTACACTATATTATACAATACCACACTATATTATACTACACTATATTATACTATACTACACTATATTATACTATACTATACTATATTATACTATACTACACTATATTATACTATACTATACTATATTATACTATACTATACTATATTATACTATACTATACTATACTATATTATACTATACCACACTATATTATACTATACTATACTATATTATACTATACCACACTATATTATACAATACCACACTATATTATACTACACTATATTATACTATACTACACTATATTATACTATACCACACTATATTATACTATACTACACTATATTATACTATACCACACTATATTATACTATACTATAATATATTATACTATACTATACTATATTATACTATACCACACTATATTATACTATACCACACTATATTATACTATACTACACTATATTATACTATACCACACTATATTATACTCTACCACACTATATTATACTATACCACACTATATTATACTATACTATACTATATTATACTATACTATATTATACTATACCACACTATATTATACTATACCACACTATATTATACTATACTACACTATATTATACTATACTACACTGTATTATACTATACCACACTATATTATACTATACCACACTATATTATACTACACTACACTATATTATACTACACTATATTATACTATACCACACTATAACACACTACAACTACACTATATTATATTATACTACACTATATTATACTATACCACACTATATTATACTATACTATATTATACTATACTATACTATATTATACTACACTACACTATATTATACTACACTATATTATACTATACCACACTATAACACACTACAACTACACTATATTATATTATACTACACTATATTATACTATACCACACTATATTATACTACACTATACTATACTACACTATATTATACTACACTATATTATACTACACTATATTATACTACACTATATTATACTACACTATATTATGCTACACTATATTATACTATACTACACTATATTATACGACACTATATTATACTATACCACACTATATTATACTATACTACACTATATTATACTATACCACACTATATTATACTATACTACACTATATTATACTACACTATATTATACTATACCACACTATAACACACTACAACTACACTATATTATATTATACTACACTATATTATACTATACTACACTATATTATACTACACTATATTATACTATACTACACTATATTATACTACACTATATTATACTATACTATACTATATTATACTACACTATATTATACTACACTATATTATACTATACTGTACTATATTATACTACACTATATTATACTACACTATATTATACTATACTATACTATATTATACTACACTATATTATACTACACTATATTATACTACACTATATTATACTACACTGTATTATACTACACTACACTATATTATACTATACTACACTATATTATACTATACTACACTGTATTATACTATACCACACTATATTATACTATACCACACTATATTATATTATACTACAACTACACTATATTATATTATACTACACTATATTATACTATACTACACTATATTATACTACACTATATTATACTATACTACACTATATTATACTACACTATATTATACTATACTATATTATACTACACTATATTATACTACACTATATTATACTATACTATACTATATTATACTACACTATATTATACTACACTATATTATACTACACTGTATTATACTATACTACACTATATTATACTATACTACACTGTATTATACTATACCACACTATATTATACTATACCACACTATATTATATTATACTATACTACACTGTATTATACTACACTACACTATATTATACTACACTATATTATACTATACCACACTATATTATACTATACTATACTATATTATACTATACCACACTATATTATACTATACCACACTATATTATATTATACTACACTATATTATACTATACCACACTATATTATACTATACCACACTATATTATATTATACTACACTATATTATACTATACTACACTATATTATACTATACTATACTATATTATACTACACTATATTATACCACACTATATTATATTATACTACACTATATTATACTATACTACACTGTATTATACTATACCACACTATATTATACTATACCACACTATATTATATTATACTACAATATATTATACTATACTACACTGTATTATACTATACTACACTGTATTATACTATACCACACTATATTATACTATACTACACTATATTATACTATACTACACTGTATTATACTATACTACACTATATTATACTATACTACACTATATTATACTATACTACACTGTATTATACTGCACTATACCACACTACAACTACACTATATTATACTACACAACACTGCACTACATTATTATACCACACTTCTAATACACTTGTGTGTACTATACTATACTACACTGCACTACTATACTATACTACACTATACTATATCACACTATACTATGATATACTACACTACATGACAATACTACACCAGACTATACTGCAATATACTACACTATACTATGTTCTACATAGTATATATATATATATATATACCCCCACTGTGTAACACTACGCTATACTATATTAACACTAACCACAATAGATCTACTGCAAACTGGACAAAGGTTAGTATGTGTGTGTGTGTGTGTGTGTGTGTGTGTGTGTGTGTGTGTGCGTGTGTATATGTGTGTGTGTGTGCGTGTGCACGATTTGCAGTAGAGAAAGGAATGCGTGTCAGTGTGAAAAATTATCTTTGTTTGTATTAGTATTTACAGTATTCCGTGTGTTTTTGAGAAATGTAAATATTTAATTGACATTTTGTTGTCTTTCTCTTCTCCCCCCAACTCCCACCTCCAGGTCGTCTGATAGTCACTATCTGGGTGATTGTCTCTCCCTCCAACTCTAAACAGAAGTACACCCTAAAGATCAGCCATGACAGTCTGCCTGAACAACTTATAGCAGAGGCCATCAGGAAGAAGACTAGGTGGGTGATGACGGTGTGTGTGTGTCACGTGTATGTCAGGCTGGTGGTACATCAAGCTGCCTCACACTACAGAAACAGGAGAGAGGCTTACAGTAGGTGATGGTGCTAGAGAATAACCCCCCAACCCCCCAGGTCTATGCACCTGTCGGCCCAGCAGCTGAGGCTGTGTGTCCAGGAATACCAGGGGCAGTACATCCTGAAGGTCTGTGGATGTGATGAATACCTGCTGGAGAAATACCCCCTCAGTCAGTACAAGGTAAATATATACCTCTCAGTCAGTACAATGTAAATATATACCTCTCAGTCAGTATAAATATATACCCCCTCAGTCAGTATAAATATATACCCCCTCAGTCAGTATAAATATATACCCCTCAGTCAGTATAAATATATACCCCTCAGTCAGTATAAATATATACCCCTCAGTCAGTATAAATATATACCCCCTCAGTCAGTATAAATATATACCCCCTCAGTCAGTATAAATATATACCCCTCAGTCAGTATAAATATATACCCCTCAGTCAGTATAAATATATACCCCTCAGTCAGTATAAATATATACCCCCTCATTCAGTATAAATAAATACCCCCTCATTCAGTATAAATATATACCTCTCAGTCAGTACAAGGTAAATATATACCTCTCAGTCAGTATAAATATATACCCCCTCAGTCAGTATAAATATATACCTCTCAGTCAGTATAAATATATACCCCCTCAGTCAGTATAAATATATACCTCTCAGTCAGTACTAGGTAAATATATACCTCTCAGTCAGTATAAATATATACCTCTCAGTCAGTATAAATAAATACCCCCTCAGTCAGTATAAATATATACCCCCTCAGTCAGTATAAATATATACCCCCTCAGTCAGTATAAATATATACCTCTCAGTCAGTATAAATAAATACCCCCTCAGTCAGTATAAATATATACCCCCTCAGTCAGTATAAATAAATACCCCCTCAGTCAGTATAAATAAATACCCCCTCAGTCAGTATAAATATATACCTCTCAGTCAGTACAAGGTAAATATATACCCCCTCAGTCAGTATAAATAAATACCCCCTCAGTCAGTATAAATATATACCCCCTCAGTCAGTATAAATATATACCTCTCAGTCAGTACTAGGTAAATATATACCTCTCAGTCAGTATAAATATATACCCCCTCAGTCAGTATAAGGTAAATATATACCTATCAGTCAGTATAAATATATACCCCCTCAGTCAGTACGAGGTAAATATATACCCCCTCAGTCAGTATAAATATATACCCCCTCAGTCAGTATAAATATATACCCCCTCAGTCAGTATAAATAAATACCCCCTCAGTCAGTATAAATATATACCCCCTCAGTCAGTATAAATATATACCCCCTCAGTCAGTATAAATAAATACCCCCTCAGTCGGTATAAATATATACCCCCTCAGTCAGTATAAATAAATACCCCCTCAGTCAGTATAAATAAATACCCCCTCAGTCAGTATAAATATATACCCCCTCAGTCAGTACAAGGTAAATATATACCCCCTCAGTCAGTATAAATAAATACCCCCTCAGTCAGTATAAATATATACCCCCTCAGTCAGTATAAATAAATAGCCCTCAGTCAGTATAAATATATACCCCTCAGTCAGTATAAATATATACCCCCTCAGTCAGTATAAGGTAAATATATACCCCCTCAGTCAGTATAAATATATACCCCCTCAGTCAGTATAAATAAATACCCCCTCAGTCAGTATAAATATATACCCTCAGTCAGTATAAATATATACCCCTCAGTCAGTATAAGGTAAATATATATCCCTCAGTCAGTACAAGGTAAATATATACCCCTCAGTCAGTATAAATATATACCCTCAGTCAGTATAAATATATACCCCCTCAGTCAGTATAAATATATACCCCTCAGTCAGTATAATTATATTCCCCTCAGTCAGTATAAGGTAAATATATACCCCCTCAGTCAGTACAAGGTAAATATATACCCCCTCAGTCAGTATAAATAAATAGCCCTCAGTCAGTATAAATATATACCCCCTCAGTCAGTATAAGGTAAATATATACGCCCTCAGTCAGTATAAATATATACCCCCTCAGTCAGTATAAATAAATACCCCTCAGTCAGTATAAATAAATACCCCCTCAGTCAGTATAAATATATACCCCCTCAGTCAGTATAAATATATACCCCCTCAGTCAGTATAAATAAATACCCCTCAGTCAGTATAAATAAATACCCCTCAGTCAGTATAAATATATACCCCCTCAGTCAGTATAAATAAATACCCCCTCAGTCAGTATAAATATATACCCCCTCAGTCAGTATAAATATATACCCCCTCAGTCAGTATAAATATATACCTCCTCAGTCAGTATAAATATATACCCCTCAGTCAGTATAAATATATACCCCCTCAGTCAGTATAAATATATACCCCCTCAGTCAGTATAAATAAATACCCCCTCAGTCAGTATAAATATATACCCCCTCAGTCAGTATAAATATATACCCCCTCAGTCAGTATAAATATATACCCCCTCAGTCAGTACAAGGTAAATATATACCCCCTCAGTCAGTACAAGGTAAATATATTCCCCCTCAGTCAGTATAAATATATACCCCTGAGTCAGTATAAATAAATACCCCCTCAGTCAGTATAAATATATACCCCCTCAGTCAGTATAAATAAATACCCCCTCAGTCAGTATAAATATATACCCCCTCAGTCAGTATAAATATATACCCCCTCAGTCAGTATAAATACATACCCCCTCAGTCAGTATAAATATATACCCCTCAGTCAGTATAAATATATACCCCTCAGTCAGTACAAGGTAAATATATACCCTCAGTCAGTATAAGTAAATACCTCAGTCAGTATAAATAAATACCCTCAGTCAGTATAAATAAATACCCTCAGTCAGTATAAATATATACCCCTCAGTCAGTATAAATATATACCCCTCAGTCAGTATAAATATATACCCCTCAGTCAGTATAAATAAATACCCTCAGTCAGTATAAATATATACCCTCAGTCAGTATAAATAAATACCCCTCAGTCAGTATAAATATATACCCTCAGTCAGTATAAATATATACCCCCTCAGTCAGTACAAGGTAAATATATACCCCCTCAGTCAGTATAAATATATACCCCCTCAGTCAGTATAAATAAATAGCCCTCAGTCAGTATAAATATATACCCCCTCAGTCAGTATAAGGTAAATATATACGCCCTCAGTCAGTATAAATATATACCCCCTCAGTCAGTATAAATAAATACCCCTCAGTCAGTATAAATAAATACCCCCTCAGTCAGTATAAATATATACCCCCTCAGTCAGTATAAATATATACCCCCTCAGTCAGTATAAATAAATAGCCCTCAGTCAGTATAAATATATACCCCTCAGTCAGTATAAATATATACCCCCTCAGTCAGTATAAGGTAAATATATACCCCCTCAGTCAGTATAAATACATACCCCCTCAGTCAGTATAAATAAATACCCCCTCAGTCAGTATAAATACATACCCCCTCAGTCAGTATAAATATATACCCCTCAGTCAGTATAAATATATACCCCTCAGTCAGTATAAATATATACCCCCTCAGTCAGTATAAATATATACCCCCTCAGTCAGTACAAGGTAAATATATACCCCCTCAGTCAGTATAAATATATACCCCTCAGTCAGTATAAATATATACCCCCTCAGTCAGTATAAATATATACCCCCTCAGTCAGTATAATTATATTCCCCTCAGTCAGTATAAGGTAAATATATACCCCCTCAGTCAGTATAATTATATTCCCCTCAGTCAGTATAAGGTAAATATATACCCCCTCAGTCAGTATAATTATATTCCCCTCAGTCAGTATAAGGTAAATATATACCCCCTCAGTCAGTATAAATATATACCCCTCAGTCAGTATAAATATATACCCCCTCAGTCAGTATAAATATATACCCCCTCAGTCAGTATAAATATATACCCCCTCAGTCAGTACAAGGTAAATATATACCCCCTCAGTCAGTATAAATATATACCCCCTCAGTCAGTATAAATATATACCCTCAGTCAGTATAAATATATTCCACTAAATATATACCTCTCAGTCAGTACAAGGTAAATATATACCCTCAGTCAGTATAAATATATACCCCTCAGTCAGTATAAATATATACCCCTCAGTCAGTATAAATATATACCCCTCAGTCAGTATAAATATATTCCACTCAGTCAGTACGAGGTAAATATATACCTCTCAGTCAGTATAAATAAATACCCCCTCAGTCAGTATAAATATATACCCCCTCAGTCAGTATAAATAAATAGCCCTCAGTCAGTATAAATATATACCCCCTCAGTCAGTATAAGGTAAATATATACCCCCTCAGTCAGTATAAATACATACCCCCTCAGTCAGTATAAATAAATACCCCCTCAGTCAGTATAAATATATACCCCCTCAGTCAGTATAAATAAATAGCCCTCAGTCAGTATAAATATATACCCCCTCAGTCAGTATAAGGTAAATATATACCCCCTCAGTCAGTATAAATATATACCCCCTCAGTCAGTATAAATAAATACCCCTCAGTCAGTATAAATAAATACCCTCAGTCAGTATAAATATATACCCTCAGTCAGTATAAATATATACCCCTCAGTCAGTATAAATAAATACCCTCAGTCAGTATAAATAAATACCCCTCAGTCAGTATAAATATATACCCCTCAGTCAGTATAAATAAATACCCCTCAGTCAGTATAAATATATACCCTCAGTCAGTATAAATATATACCCCTCAGTCAGTATAAATATATACCCTCAGTCAGTATAAATATATACCCTCAGTCAGTATAAATATATACCCCTCAGTCAGTATAAATATATACCCCTCAGTCAGTATAAATAAATACCCCTCAGTCAGTATAAATATATACCCCTCAGTCAGTATAAATATATACCCCTCAGTCAGTATAAATATATACCCTCAGTCAGTACAAGGTAAATATATACCCCTCAGTCAGTACAAGGTAAATATATTCCCCTCAGTCAGTATAAATATATACCCCTGAGTCAGTATAAATAAATACCCCTCAGTCAGTATAAATATATACCCCTCAGTCAGTATAAATAAATACCCCCTCAGTCAGTATAAATATATACCCCTCAGTCAGTATAAATATATACCCTCAGTCAGTATAAATACATACCCTCAGTCAGTATAAATATATACCCCTCAGTCAGTATAAATATATACCCCTCAGTCAGTACAAGGTAAATATATACCCTCAGTCAGTATAAGTAAATACCCCTCAGTCAGTATAAATAAATACCCTCAGTCAGTATAAATAAATACCCCTCAGTCAGTATAAATATATACCCCTCAGTCAGTATAAATATATACCCCTCAGTCAGTATAAATATATACCCTCAGTCAGTATAAATAAATACCCTCAGTCAGTATAAATATATACCCCTCAGTCAGTATAAATAAATACCCTCAGTCAGTATAAATATATACCCCTCAGTCAGTATAAATATATACCCTCAGTCAGTACAAGGTAAATATATACCCCCTCAGTCAGTATAAATATATACCCCCTCAGTCAGTATAAATAAATAGCCCTCAGTCAGTATAAATATATACCCCCTCAGTCAGTATAAGGTAAATATATACGCCCTCAGTCAGTATAAATATATACCCCCTCAGTCAGTATAAATAAATACCCCTCAGTCAGTATAAATAAATACCCCCTCAGTCAGTATAAATATATACCCCCTCAGTCAGTATAAATATATACCCCCTCAGTCAGTATAAATAAATAGCCCTCAGTCAGTATAAATATATACCCCTCAGTCAGTATAAATATATACCCCTCAGTCAGTATAAGGTAAATATATACCCCTCAGTCAGTATAAATACATACCCTCAGTCAGTATAAATAAATACCCTCAGTCAGTATAAATACATACCCCTCAGTCAGTATAAATATATACCCCTCAGTCAGTATAAATATATACCCCTCAGTCAGTATAAATATATACCCCCTCAGTCAGTATAAATATATACCCCCTCAGTCAGTACAAGGTAAATATATACCCCCTCAGTCAGTATAAATATATACCCTCAGTCAGTATAAATATATACCCCTCAGTCAGTATAAATATATACCCTCAGTCAGTATAATTATATTCCCTCAGTCAGTATAAGGTAAATATATACCCCCTCAGTCAGTATAATTATATTCCCCTCAGTCAGTATAAGGTAAATATATACCCCCTCAGTCAGTATAATTATATTCCCCTCAGTCAGTATAAGGTAAATATATACCCCCTCAGTCAGTATAAATATATACCCCTCAGTCAGTATAAATATATACCCCTCAGTCAGTATAAATATATACCCCTCAGTCAGTATAAATATATACCCCCTCAGTCAGTACAAGGTAAATATATACCCCCTCAGTCAGTATAAATATATACCCCCTCAGTCAGTATAAATATATACCCCCTCAGTCAGTATAAATATATTCCACTCAGTCAGTACGAGGTAAATATATACCTCTCAGTCAGTACAAGGTAAATATATACCTCTCAGTCAGTATAAATATATACCCCCTCAGTCAGTATAAATATATACCCCCTCAGTCAGTATAAATATATACCCCCTCAGTCAGTATAAATATATTCCACTCAGTCAGTACGAGGTAAATATATACCTCTCAGTCAGTATAAATAAATACCCCTCAGTCAGTATAAATATATACCCCCTCAGTCAGTATAAATAAATAGCCCTCAGTCAGTATAAATATATACCCCCTCAGTCAGTATAAGGTAAATATATACCCCCTCAGTCAGTATAAATACATACCCCCTCAGTCAGTATAAATAAATACCCCCTCAGTCAGTATAAATATATACCCCTCAGTCAGTATAAATAAATACCCCCTCAGTCAGTATAAATATATACCCCTCAGTCAGTATAAATATATACCCCCTCAGTCAGTATAAGGTAAATATATATCCCCTCAGTCAGTACAAGGTAAATATATACCCCCTCAGTCAGTATAAATATATACCCCTCAGTCAGTATAAATATATACCCCCTCAGTCAGTATAAATATATACCCCCTCAGTCAGTATAATTATATTCCCCTCAGTCAGTATAAGGTAAATATATACCCCCTCAGTCAGTACAAGGTAAATATATACCCCCTCAGTCAGTATAAATAAATAGCCCTCAGTCAGTATAAATATATACCCCCTCAGTCAGTATAAGGTAAATATATACCCCCTCAGTCAGTATAAATATATACCCCCTCAGTCAGTATAAATAAATATCCCTCAGTCAGTATAAATAAATACCCCCTCAGTCAGTATAAATATATACCCCCTCAGTCAGTATAAATATATACCCCCTCAGTCAGTATAAATAAATACCCCCTCAGTCAGTATAAATAAATACCCCTCAGTCAGTATAAATAAATACCCCCTCAGTCAGTATAAATATATACCCCCTCAGTCAGTATAAATATATACCCCCTCAGTCAGTATAAATATATACCTCCTCAGTCAGTATAAATATATACCCCTCAGTCAGTATAAATATATACCCCCTCAGTCAGTATAAATATATACCCCCTCAGTCAGTATAAATAAATACCCCCTCAGTCAGTATAAATATATACCCCCTCAGTCAGTATAAATATATACCCCCTCAGTCAGTATAAATATATACCCCCTCAGTCAGTATAAATATATACCCCCTCAGTCAGTACAAGGTAAATATATACCCCCTCAGTCAGTACAAGGTAAATTTATTCCCCCTCAGTCAGTATAAATATATACCCCTGAGTCAGTATAAATAAATACCCCCTCAGTCAGTATAAATATATACCCCTCAGTCAGTATAAATAAATACCCCCTCAGTCAGTATAAATATATACCCCTCAGTCAGTATAAATATATACCCCCTCAGTCAGTATAAATACATACCCCTCAGTCAGTATAAATATATACCCCCTCAGTCAGTATAAATATATACCCCCTCAGTCAGTACAAGGTAAATATATACCCCCTCAGTCAGTATAAGTAAATACCCCTCAGTCAGTATAAATAAATACCCCTCAGTCAGTATAAATAAATACCCCCTCAGTCAGTATAAATATATACCCCCTCAGTCAGTATAAATATATACCCCCTCAGTCAGTATAAATATATACCCCTCAGTCAGTATAAATAAATACCCTCAGTCAGTATAAATATATACCCTCAGTCAGTATAAATAAATACCCTCAGTCAGTATAAATATATACCCCTCAGTCAGTATAAATATATACCCCTCAGTCAGTACAAGGTAAATATATACCCCTCAGTCAGTATAAATATATACCCCTCAGTCAGTATAAATAAATACCCTCAGTCAGTATAAATAAATACCCCTCAGTCAGTATAAATATATACCCCTCAGTCAGTATAAATATATACCCTCAGTCAGTATAAAATATATATACCCCTCAGTCAGTATAAATATATACCCCTCAGTCAGTATAAGGTAAATATATACGCCTCAGTCAGTATAAATATATACCCCTCAGTCAGTATAAATAAATACCCTCAGTCAGTATAAATAAATACCCTCAGTCAGTATAAATAAATACCCCTCAGTCAGTATAAATAAATACCCCTCAGTCAGTATAAATATATACCCTCAGTCAGTATAAATATATACCCCTCAGTCAGTATAAATATATACCCTCAGTCAGTATAAGGTAAATATATACCCTCAGTCAGTATAAATAAATACCCCTCAGTCAGTATGAATATATACCCCCTCAGTCAGTATAAATATATACCCCCTCAGTCAGTATAAATATATACCCCCTCATTCAGTATAAATAAATACCCCTCAGTCAGTATAAATATATACCCCCTCAGTCAGTATAAATATATACCCCCTCAGTCAGTATAAGGTAAATATATACCCCCTCAGTCAGTATAAATATATACCCCCTCAGTCAGTATAAGGTAAATATATACCCCCTCAGTCAGTACTAGGTAAATATATACCCCCTCAGTCAGTATAAATATATACCCCTCAGTCAGTATAAATATATACCACCTCAGTCAGTATAAATATATACCCCCTCATTCAGTATAAATAAATACCCCTCAGTCAGTATAAATAAATACCCTTCAGTCAGTATAAATATATACCCCCTCAGTCAGTATAAATATATTCCCCTCAGTCAGTATAAGGTAAATATATACCCCCTCAGTCAGTACAAGGTAAATATATACCCCCTCAGTCAGTACAAGGTAAATATATACCCCCTCAGTCAGTATAAATATATACCCCTCAGTCAGTATAAATAAATACCCCCTCAGTCAGTATAAATAAATACCCCCTCAGTCAGTATAAATATATACCCCCTCAGTCAGTACAAGGTAGGACAGAGAGAGAGACAGACACGCACACACAGAGACAGACATACAGACACACACAGACACACACACACACACACACAGAGACAGACACACACGCATGCACACACGCACGCGCGCGCGCACACACAGACTCACACACAGAGACAGACATACGCACGCACACACACACATACACACACACACACACACACACACACACACACACACACACACACACACACACACACACACACACACACACACACACGCATGCACACACGCACGCGCGCGCGCACACACAGACTCACACACAGAGACAGACATACGCACGCACACACACACACACACACACACACACACACACACACACACACACACACACACACACACACACACACACACACACACACACACACACTCACACAGACTCACACACAGAGACAGACATACGCACACACACACACACACACACACACACACACACACACACACACACACACACACACACACACATACACACACACACACACACACACTCTGTCATGGCTGATCCATAGACACACACATATTAAGGTGATCACACTCTTAACCCATTCCTCTCCCTCCCCTCTCCCTCCCCCTCTCTCTCCCTCTCCCTCCCCCTCCCTCCCCCTCTCCCTCCCCCTCTCCCTCCTCCTCCCTGTTTATCTCCCCCAGTATATCCGAAGCTGTATAACGGTTGGCCGCCTGCCCCACCTGATGTTAGTGTCAAAGGACAGTCTGTACAGCCAGCTCCCAGGCAGTGGGTTTGTAGCTCCCTCCTACAGTCGGCGGACCCCCCAGCCCAGCCCCTGTCCTGGGGGAGGAGATCCCAGCTCACCTCGCTCCCTCTGGGCCTTCAACACCCTGCTGAGGGTCCGCCTGCTCTGTGCTACATACGTCAACGTCAACATCAGAGACATTGACAAGGTAGACGCTCCATAATGACAATTGATGTCAATATTAACTGTCTGTGTGTGTTGACATCATGTTGTCTCCTGTAACTGATCAACTGTTGTAGATATATGTTAGAACTGGTATCTATCATGGAGGAGAGCCGCTGTGTGACAACGTCAACACCCAGAGAGTACCCTGCTCCAACCCCAGGTAACATTACCACCACAACATAGCACTATAAGAAACACTTATCTCCCTCACTAGCTTTAAGCACCAACTGTCAGAGCACAACACCACTATAGCATTACTACAACATTACTATAACATAACTACAACATTACTACAACTATATTATAACATTACTGCAACACTACTATACTACTACTACAACAACATTACTACAACATTACTACAACATTACTACAACACTACTACAACAACATTACTACAACATTACTACAGCACAACTACAACATTACTACAACAATATTATAACATTACTGCAACACTATTATACTACTACTACAACACTACTACAACAACATTACTACAACATTACTACAGCACAACTACAACATTACTACAACAATATTATAACATTACTGCAACACTATTATACTACTACTACAACACTACTACAACAACATTACTACAACATTACTACAACACTATTATAACATTACTATAACATTACTATAACATAACTACAACATTACTACAACAACACTACTACAACACTATTATAACATTACTGCAACACTATTAAACCACTACTACAACACTACTACAACAAGATTACTACAACACTACTACAACAACATTACTACAACACTACTACAACACTACTACAACACTACTACAACAACATTACTACAACACTACTACAACAACATTACTACAACACTACTACAACACTACTACAACACTACTACAACACTACTACTACAAGATTACTACAACACTATTAAACCACTACTACAACACTACTACAACAAGATTACTACAACACTACTACAACACTATTATACCACTACTACAACACTACTACAACAACATTACTACACCTGTTGTATTCAGCATTTCACTGTGAGGTCTACTACACCTGTTGTATTCAGCATTTCACTGTGAGGTCTACTACACCTGTTGTATTCAGCATTTCACTGTGAGGTCTACTACACCTGTTGTATTCAGCATTTCACTGTAAGGTCTACTACACCTGTTGTATTCAGCATTTCACTGTGAGGTCTACTACACCTGTTGTATTCAGTATTTCACTGTAAGGTCTACTACACCTGTTGTATTCAGCATTTCACTGTAAGGTCTACTACACCTGTTGTATTCAGCATTTCACTGTAAGGTCTACTACACCTGTTGTATTCAGCATTTCACTGTAAGGTCTACTACACCTGTTGTATTCAGCATTTCACTGTGAGGTCTACTACACCTGTTGTATTCAGCATTTCACTGTGAGGTCTACTACACCTGTTGTATTCAGCATTTCACTGTGAGGTCTACTACACCTGTTGTATTCAGCATTTCACTGTGAGGTCTACTACACCTGTTGTATTCAGCATTTCACTGTAAGGTCTACTACACCTGTTGTATTCAGCATTTCACTGTAAGGTCTACTACACCTGTTGTATTCAGCATTTCACTGTGAGGTCTACTACACCTGTTGTATTCAGCATTTCACTGTGAGGTCTACTACACCTGTTGTATTCAGCATTTCACTGTGAGGTCTACTACACCTGTTGTATTCAGTATTTCACTGTGAGGTCTACCTACACCTGTTGTATTCAGCATTTCACTGTAAGGTCTACTACACCTGTTGTCTTCAGCATTTCACTGTAAGGTCTACCTATACCTGTTGTATTCAGCATTTCACTGTAAGGTCTACTACACCTGTTGTATTCAGCATTTCACTGTAAGGTCTACTACACCTGTTGTATTCAGCATTTCACTGTGAGGTCTACTACACCTGTTGTATTCAGCATTTCACTGCAAGGTCTACTACACCTGTTGTATTCAGCATTTCACTGTAAGGTCTACTACACCTGTTGTATTCAGCATTTCACTGTGAGGTCTACTACACCTGTTGTATTCAGCATTTCACTGTAAGGTCTACTACACCTGTTGTATTCAGCATTTCACTGTAAGGTCTACTACACCTGTTGTATTCAGCATTTCACTGTGAGGTCTACTACACCTGTTGTATTCAGCATTTCACTGCAAGGTCTACTACACCTGTTGTATTCAGCATTTCACTGTAAGGTCTACTACACCTGTTGTATTCAGCATTTCACTGTGAGGTCTACCTACACCTGTTGTATTCAGCATTTCACTGTAAGGTCTACTACACCTGTTGTATTCAGCATTTCACTGTAAGGTTTACTACACCTGTTGTATTCAGCATTTCACTGTAAGGTCTACTACACCTGTTGTATTCAGCATTTCACTGTAAGGTCTACTACACCTGTTGTATTCAGCATTTCACTGTAAGGTCTACTACACCTGTTGTATTCAGCATTTTACTGTGAGGTCTACTACACCTGTTGTATTCAGCATTTCACTGTGAGGTCTACTACACCTGTTGTATTCAGCATTTCACTGTGAGGTCTACTACACCTGTTGTATTCAGCATTTCACTGTGAGGTCGACTACACCTGTTGTATTCAGCATTTCACTGTGAGGTCTACTACACCTGTTGTATTCAGCATTTCACTGTAAGGTCTACTACACCTGTTGTATTCAGCATTTCACTGTGAGGTCTACTACACCTGTTGTATTCAGCATTTCACTGTGAGGTCGACTACACCTGTTGTATTCAGCATTTCACTGAGGTCTACTACACCTGTTGTATTCAGCATTTCACTGTGAGGTCTACTATACCTGTTGTATTCAGCATTTCACTGTAAGGTCTACTACACCTGTTGTATTCAGCATTTCACTGTGAGGTCTACTACACCTGTTGTATTCAGCATTTCACTGTGAGGTCGACTACACCTGTTGTATTCAGCATTTCACTGAGGTCTACTACACCTGTTGTATTCAGCATTTCACTGTGAGGTCTACTATACCTGTTGTATTCAGCATTTCACTGTGAGGTCTACTACACCTGTTGTATTCAGCATTTCACTGTGAGGTCTACTACACCTGTTGTATTCAGCATTTCACTGTAAGGTCTACTACACCTGTTGTATTCAGCATTTCACTGTGAGGTCTACTATACCTGTTGTATTCAGCATTTCACTGAGGTCTACTACACCTGTTGTATTCAGCATTTCACTGTGAGGTCTACTATACCTGTTGTATTCAGCATTTCACTGTGAGGTCTACTACACCTGTTGTATTCAGCATTTCACTGTGAGGTCTACTACACCTGTTGTATTCAGCATTTCACTGTAAGGTCTACTACACCTGTTGTATTCAGCATTTCACTGTGAGGTCTACTATACCTGTTGTATTCAGCATTTCACTGTAAGGTCTACTACTACACCTGTTGTATTCAGCATTTCACTGTGAGGTCTACTACACCTGTTGTACTCAGCATTTCACTGTGAGGTCTACTACACCTGTTGTATTCAGCATTTCACTGTAAGGTCTACTACACCTGTTGTATTCAGCATTTCACTGTGAGGTCTACTACACCTGTTGTATTCAGCATTTCACTGTAAGGTCTACTACACCTGTTGTATTCAGCATTTCACTGTGAGGTCTACTACACCTGTTGTATTCAGCATTTCACTGTAAGGTGTACTACACCTGTTGTATTCAGCATTTCACTGTAAGGTCTACTACACCTGTTGTATTCAGCATTTCACTGTGAGGTCTACTACACCTGTTGTATTCAGCATTTCACTGTGAGGTCTACTACACCTGTTGTATTCAGCATTTCACTGTAAGGTCTACTACACCTGTTGTCTTCAGCATTTCACTGTGAGGTCTACTACACCTGTTGTATTCAGTATTTCACTGTAAGGTCTACTACACCTGTTGTATTCAGCATTTCACTGTAAGGTCTACTACACCTGTTGTCTTCAGCATTTCACTGTAAGGTCTACCTATACCTGTTGTATTCAGCATTTCACTGTAAGGTCTACTACTACACCTGTTGTATTCAGCATTTCACTGTGAGGTCTACTACACCTGTTGTACTCAGCATTTCACTGTGAGGTCTACTACACCTGTTGTATTCAGCATTTCACTGTAAGGTCTAGTACACCTGTTGTATTCAGCATTTCACTGTAAGGTCTACTACACCTGTTGTATTCAGCATTTCACTGTGAGGTCTACTACACCTGTTGTATTCAGCATTTCACTGTAAGGTCTACTACACCTGTTGTATTCAGCATTTCACTGTGAGGTCTACTACACCTGTTGTATTCAGCATTTCACTGTAAGGTGTACTACACCTGTTGTATTCAGCATTTCACTGTAAGGTCTACTACACCTGTTGTATTCAGCATTTCACTGTGAGGTCTACTACACCTGTTGTATTCAGCATTTCACTGTGAGGTCTACTACACCTGTTGTATTCAGCATTTCACTGTAAGGTCTACTACACCTGTTGTCTTCAGCATTTCACTGTGAGGTCTACTACACCTGTTGTATTCAGTATTTCACTGTAAGGTCTACTACACCTGTTGTATTCAGCATTTCACTGTAAGGTCTACTACACCTGTTGTCTTCAGCATTTCACTGTAAGGTCTACTACACCTGTTGTATTTTGCTCATGTGACAAAGACAATTTGATTTGATGGTTCTTTGAGAATATAGAGTCTTCGTATGAATCAAACACCCCCAGCAATGGCTCAACCCTTATCAACTACAACATTATTACAACATTTCTACAACTAGACAAAGTATCTCATCAGCCTCTTCTCTCTCTCCTCTCCAGGTGGAATGAGTGGCTGTCCTATGACATCTACATGACGGACCTCCCTCACTCCGCCAGACTCTGTCTCTCCATCTGCAGCGTCAAGGGACGCAAGGGAGCCAAAGAGGTAACTACCCCACCGCATATACTAACCTGTCTATGGTACTAGTACTAACATATACTAACCTGTCTATGGTACTAGTACTAACATATACTAACCTGTCTATGGTACTAGTACTAACATATACTAACATATACTAACCTGTCTATGGTACTAGTACTAATATATACTAACATGTCTATGGTACTAGTACTAACATATACTAACCTGTCTATGGTACTAGTACTAACATATACTAACATATACTAACCTGTCTATGGTACTAGTACTAACATATACTAACCTGTCTATGGTACTAGTACTAACATATACTAACCTGTCTATGGTACTAGTACTAATATATACTAACCTGTCTATGGTACTAGTACTAACATATACTAACCTGTCTATGGTACTAGTACTAATATATACTAACCTGTCTGTGGTACTAGTACTAACATATACTAACATATACTAACCTGTCTATGGTACTAGTACTAACATATACTAACCTGTCTATGGTACTAGTACTAATATATACTAACCTGTCTATGGTACTAGTACTAACATATATTAACCTGTCTATGGTACTAGTACTAATATATACTAACCTGTCTGTGGTACTAGTACTAACATATACTAACATATACTAACCTGTCTATGGTACTAGTACTAACATATACTAACCTGTCTATGGTACTAGTACTAACATATACTAACCTGTCTATGGTACTAGTACTAACATATACTAACCTGTCTATGGTACTAGTACTAATATATACTAACCTGTCTATGGTACTAGTACTAACATATATTAACCTGTCTATGGTACTAGTACTAACATATACTAACCTGTCTATGTTGTGTGTCTGTTTACTAGCACTGTACGTTCACTTGATCACATATCAACCTGTGTATGGTGTGTGTGTGTTTGTGTCTGTGTGTGCGTGCGTGCGCACGTGTGTGTGTGCGTGTGCGTGCGTGTGCGTGTGTGTGTGTGTGTGTGTGTGTGCGTAGGAGCACTGCCCGCTGGCGTGGGGCAACGTGAACTTGTTTGACTACAAAGACACGTTAGTGTGTGGAAAAGTAGCGCTCAGCCTGTGGCCAGTTCCTCACGGTTTAGAGGACCTGCTCAATCCTATAGGAGTGGCTGGATCCAACCCTAACAAGGTAAGGAACAACTAGGCTTTATGGTCAACTCCTGTCTGTCTGGATTGGTTGAAGATATACTTTTTAGCATTTAAATGTTTTATTGGACAGAGGAGGAGACCATGGGAAAGATGGACACACAAGCAGTGGGCTGGATTTGAACCCTGAGCTCTTTGGGGTTTTGTCACCTGCTGATGTAAAAAACTGGCTTTGCAAAAGTTAATGAGATGTATTTCTGTTTAACCTCATATGATCTCTTCTTCACCCTGTAGGAAACTCCATGTGTTGAACTAGAGTTCTCATGGTCTCTTCTTCACCCTGTAGGAAACTCCATGTGTTGAACTAGAGTTCTCATGGTCTCTTCTTCACCCTGTAGGAAACTCCATGTGTTGAACTAGAGTTCTCATGGTCTCTTCTTCACCCTGTCAGAGAACTGGGCTCAACTGTGTCTGACTGGTGAGAGAACTGGGCTAGAGTTCTACAACTCTGTCTAGGACTTCAGAGAACTGGGCTGTAGGACAACTCAGTGTGTTGAACTAGAGTTCTCATGGTCTCTACTGTCTACCTGGTCAGAGAACTGGGCTCAACTGTGTCTGAACTGGTCAGAGAACTTCAACTACTGTCTAGGTCTCTGGGCTTCAACTACTGTCTAGGACTGTAGGAAACTCTGGGCTACAACTGTGTCTGAACTAGAGTTCTCATGATCTCTTCTTCTGGTCAGAGAACTGGGCAACTACCTAGGACTGGTCAGAGAACTGGGCTACAACTACTGTCTAGGACTGGAACTACTGTCTAGGACTGGTCAGAGAACTGGGCTAACAACTACTGATGAAACTGGTCAGAGAACTTCTCAACTGATCTCTGGTCAGAGAACTGGGCTACAACTACTGTCTAGGACTGGTCAGAGAACTGGGCTCCTACTGTCTAGGACTGGTCAGAGAACTGGGCTAGAGTGGTCTCATACTGTCTAGTGGTCAGAGAACTGGGCAGTCTAGTGGTCCTGTTTCTAGGACTGGTCAGAGAACTGGGCTACAACTACTGCAGGATGGTCAGAGAACTGGGCTACAACTACTGTCAGGACTGGTCAGAGAACTGAACTGGGGTCAGAGAACTGGGCTACAACTACTGTCTAGGACTGGTCAGAGAACTGGGCTACAACTACTGTCTAGGACTGGTGAGAGAACTGGGCTACAACTACTGTCTAGGACTGGTCAGAGAACTGGGCTACAACTACTGTCTAGGACTGGTCAGAGAACTGAAACTGGGGTCAGAGAACTGGGCTACAACTACTGTCTAGGACTGGTCAGAGAACTGGGCTAAACTACTGTCTAGGACTGGTCAGAGAACTGGGCTAACTGGTCAGAGAACTGGGCTACAACTACTGTCTAGGACTGGTCAGAGAACTGGGCTACAACTACTGTCTAGGACTGGTCAGAGAACTGGGCTACAACTACTGTCTAGGACTGGTCAACTACTGAGAAGAGAACTGGGCTACAACTACTGGTCAGAGAACTGGGCTAGGGACTGGTCAGAGAACTGGGCTACAACTACTGTCTAGGACTGGTCAGAGAACTGGGCTACAACTACTGTCTAGGACTGGTCAGAGAACTGGGCTACAACTACTGTCTAGGACTGGTCAGAGAACTGGGCTACAACTACTGTCTAGGACTGGTCAGAGAACTGGGCTACAACTACTGTCTAGGACTGGTCAGAGAACTGGGCTACAACTACTGTCTAGGACTGGTCAGAGAACTGGGCTAACTACTGTCTAGGACTGGTGAGAGAACTGGGCTACAACTACTGTCTAGGACTGGTCAGAGAACTGGGCTACAACTACTGTCTAGGACTGGTCAGAGAACTGGGCTACAACTACTGTCTAGGACTGGTCAGAGAACTGGGCTGCAACTACTGTCTAGGACTGGTGAGAGAACTGGGCTACAACTACTGTCTAGGACTGGTGAGAGAACTGGGCTACAACTACTGTCTAGGACTGGTCAGAGAACTGGTCAACTACTGTCTAGACTGGTCAGAGAACTGGGCTACAACTACTGTCTAGGACTGGTCAGAGAACTGGGCTACAACTACTGTCTAGGACTGGTCAGAGAACTGGGCTACAACTAGGACTGGTCAGAGAACTGGGCTACAACTACTGTCTAGGACTGGTCAGAGAACTGGGCTACAACTAGGACTGGTCAGAGAACTGGGCTACAACTACTGGGACTGGTCAGAGAACTGGGCTACAACTACTGTCTAGGACTGGTCAGAGAACTGGGTCTAGGACTGGTCAGAGAACTGGGCTACAACTACTGTCTAGGACTGGTCAGAGAACTGGGCTACAACTACTGTCTAGGACTGGTCAGAGAACTGGGCTTACAACTACTGGTCAGAGAACTGTCTAGGACTGGTCAGAGAACTGGGCTACAACTACTGTCTAGGACTGGTCAGAGAACTGGGCTACAACTACTGTCTAGGACTGGTCAGAGAACTGGGCTACAACTACTGTCTAGGACTGGTCAGAGAACTGGCTACAACTACTGTCTAGGACTGGTCAGAGAACTGGGCTACAACTACTGTCTAGGACTGGTCAGAGAGAAACTACTGTCTAGGACTGGTCAGAGAACTGGGCTAAACTACTGTCTAGGACTGGTCAGAGAACTGGGCTACAACTACTGTCTAGGACTGGTCAGAGAACTGGGCTACAACTACTGTCTAGGACTGGTCAGAGAACTGGGCTACAACTACTGTCTAGGACTGGTCAGAGAACTGGGCTACAACTACTGTCTAGACTGGTCAGAGAACTGGGCTCAGAGAACTGGTCAGAGAACTGGGCAAACTACTGTCTAGGACTGGTCAGAGAACTGGGCTACAACTACTGTCTAGGACTGGTCAGAGAACTGGGCTACAACTACTGTCTAGACTGGTCAGAGAACTGGGCTACAACTACTGTCTAGGACTGGTCAGAGAACTGGGCTACAACTACTGTCTAGTGGTCAGAGAACTGGTCAACTACTGTCTAGGACTGGTCAGAGAACTGGGCTACAACTACTGTCTAGGACTGGTCAGAGAACTGGGCTACAACTACTGTCTAGGACTGGTCAGAGAACTGGCAGGACTACTGTCTAGGACTGGTCAGAGAACTACTGTCTAGGACTGGTCAGAGAACTGGGCTACAACTACTGTCTAGGGTCAGAGAACTGGTCAACTAGAACTGGTCAGAGAACTGGGCTACAACTACTGTCTAGGTCAGAGAACTGGTCAGAGAACTGGTCAGAGAACTACAACTACTGTCTAGGACTGGTCAGAGAACTGGGCTACAACTACTGTCTAGGACTGGTCAGAGAACTGGGCTACAACTACTGTCTAGGACTGGTCAGAGAACTGGGCTACAACTACTGTCTAGGACTGGTCAGAGAACTGGGCTACAACTACTGTCTAGGACTGGTCAGAGAACTGGGCTACAACTACTGTCTAGGACTGGTCAGAGAACTGGGCTACAACTACTGTCTAGGACTGGTCAGAGAACTGGGCTACAACTACTGTCTAGGACTGGTCAGAGAACTGGGCTACAACTACTGTCTAGGACTGGTCAGAGAACTGGGCTACAACTACTGTCTAGGACTGGTCAGAGAACTGGGCTACAACTACTGTCTAGGACTGGTCAGAGAACTGGGCTACAACTACTGTCTAGGACTGGTCAGAGAACTGGGCTACAACTACTGTCTAGGACTGGTCAGAGAACTGGGCTACAACTACTGTCTAGGACTGGTCAGAGAACTGGGCTACAACTACTGTCTAGGACTGGTCAGAGAACTGGGTTACAACTACTGAGTACTGGACAGAGAACTGGGCTACAACTACTGTCTAGGACTGGTGAGAGAACTGGGCTACAACTACTGTCTAGGACTGGTCAGAGAACTGGGCTACAACTACTGAACTGGTCAGAGAACTGGGCTACAACTACAGGACTGGTCAGAGAACTACAACTACTGTCTAGGACTGGTCAGAGAACTGGGCTACAACTACTGTCTAGGACTGGTCAGAGAACTGGGCTACAACTACTGTCTAGGACTGGTCAGAGAACTGGGCTACAACTACTGTCTAGGACTGGTCAGAGAACTGGGCTACAACTACTGTCTAGGACTGGTCAGAGAACTGGGCTACAACTACTGTCTAGGACTGGAACTCAACTACTGTCTAGGACTGAAGAACTGGGCTACAACTACTGTCTAGGACTGGTCAGAGAACTGGGCTACAACTACTGTCTAGGACTGGTCAGAGAACTGGGCTACAACTACTGTCTAGGACTGGTCAGAGAACTGGGCTACAACTACTGTCTAGGACTGGTCAGAGAACTGGGCTACAACTACTGTCTGGTCAGAGAACTGGGCTACAACTACTGTCTAGGACTGGTCAGAGAACTGGGCTACAACTGGTCAGAGAACTGTACTAGGACTGGTCAGAGAACTGAACTGGGCTAGAACTGGGCTAACTACTGTCTAGGACTGGTCAGAGAACTGGGCTCAACTACTGTCTAGGACTGGTCAGAGAACTGGGCTACAACTACTGTCTAGGACTGGTCAGAGAACTGGGCTACAACTACTGTCTAGGACTGGTCAGAGAACTGGGCTACAACTACTGTCTAGGACTGGTCAGAGAACTGGGCTACAACTACTGTCTAGGACTGGTCAGAGAACTGGGCTACAACTACTGTCTAGGACTGGTCAGAGAACTGGGCTACAACTACTGTCTAGGACTGGTCAGAGAACTGGGCTACAACTACTGTCTAGGACTGGTCAGAGAACTGGGCTACTGTCTAGGACTGGTCAGAGAACTGGGCTACTACTGTCTGGGCTAGGACTGTCTAGTCAGAGAACTGGGCTACAACTACTGAGACTGGTCAGAGAACTGGGCTACAACTACTGTCTAGGACTGGTCAGAGAACTGGGCTACAACTACTGTCTAGGACTGGTCAGAGAACTGGGCTACAACTACTGTCTAGGACTGGTCAGAGAACTGGGCTACAACTACTGTCTAGGACTGGTCAGAGAACTGGGCTACAACTACTGTCTAGGACTGGTCAGAGAACTGGGCTCAACTACTGTCTAGGACTGGTCAGAGAACTGGGCTACAACTACTGTCTAGGACTGGTCAGAGAACTGGGCTACAACTACTGTCTAGGACTGGTCAGAGAACTGGGCTACAACTACTGTCTAGGACTGGTCAGAGAACTGGGCTACAACTACTGTCTAGGACTGGTCAGAGAACTGGGCTACAACTACTGTCTAGGACTGGTCAGAGAACTGGGCTATAACTACTGTCTAGGACTGGTCAGAGAACTGGGCTACAACTACTGTCTAGGACTGGTCAGAGAACTGGGCTACAACTACTGTCTAGGACTGGTCAGAGAACTGGCTGCAACTACTGTCTAGGACTGGTCAGAGAACTGGGCTACAACTACTGTCTAGGACTGGTCAGAGAACTGGGCTACAACTACTGTCTAGGACTGGTCAGAGAACTGGCTGCAACTACTGTCTAGGACTGGTCAGAGAACTGGGCTACAACTACTGTCTAGGACTGGTCAGAGAACTGGGCTACAACTATGGTCTAGGACTGGTCAGAGAACTGGGCTACAACTACTGTCTAGGACTGGTCAGAGAACTGGGCTACAACTACTGTCTAGGACTGGTCAGAGAACTGGGCTACAACTACTGTCTAGGACTGGTCAGAGAACTGGGCTACAACTACTGTCTAGGACTGGTCAGAGAACTGGGCTACAACTACTGTCTAGGACTGGTCAGAGAACTGGGCTACAACTACTGTCTAGGACTGGTCAGAGAACTGGGCTACTGTCTAGGACTGGTCAGAGAACTGGGCTCAACTACTGGGACTGGTCAGAGAACTGGGCTACAACTACTGTCTAGGACTGGTCAGAGAACTGGGCTACAACTACTGTCTAGGACTGGTGAGAGAACTGGGCTACAACTACTGTCTAGGACTGGTCAGAGAACTGGGCTACAACTACTGTCTAGGACTGGTCAGAGAACTGGGCTACAACTACTGTCTAGGACTGGTCAGAGAACTGGGCTACAACTGGGCTACACTGTCTAGGACTGGTGAGAGAACTGGGCTACAACTACTGAGTACTGGACAGAGAACTGGGCTACAACTACTGTCTAGGACTGGTCAGAGAACTGGGCTACAACTACTGTCTAGGACTGGTCAGAGAACTGGGCTACAACTACTGTCTAGGACTGGTCAGAGAACTGGGCTACAACTACTGTCTAGGACTGGTCAGAGAACTGGGCTACAACTACTGTCTAGGACTGGTCAGAGAACTGGGCTAGTCTAGGACTGGTCAGAGAACTGGGCTACAACTACTGTCTAGGACTGGTCAGAGAACTGGGCTACAACTACTGTCTAGGACTGGTGAGAGAACTGGGCTACAACTACTGTCTGGTCAGAGAACTGGGCTGCAACTACTGTCTAGGACTGGTCAGAGAACTGGGCTACAACTACTGTCTAGGACTGGTCAGAGAACTGGGCTACAACTACTGTCTAGGACTGGTCAGAGAACTGGGCTACAACTACTGTCTAGGACTGGTCAGAGAACTGGGCTACAACTACTGTCTAGGACTGGTCAGAGAACTGGGCTACAACTACTGTCTAGGACTGGTCAGAGAACTGGGCTACAACTACTGTCTAGGAGGACTGGTCAGAGAACTGGGCTACAACTACTGTCTAGGACTGGTCAGAGAACTGGGCTACAACTACTGTCTAGGACTGGTCAGAGAACTGGGCTACAACTACTGTCTAGGACTGGTCAGAGAACTGGGCTACAACTACTGTCTAGGACTGGTCAGAGAACTGGGCTACAACTACTGTCTAGGACTGGTCAGAGAACTGGGCTACAACTACAACTACTGTCTAGGACTGGTCAGAGAACTGGGCTACAACTACTGGCTGGTCAGAGAACTGGGCTACAACTACTGTCTAGGACTGGTGAGAGAACTGGGCTACAACTACTGTCTAGGACTGGTCAGAGAACTGGGCTACAACTACTGTCTAGGACTGGTCAGAGAACTGGGCTACAACTACTGTCTAGGACTGGTCAGAGAACTGGGCTGCAACTACTGTCTAGGACTGGTCAGAGAACTGGGCTACAACTACTGTCTAGGACTGGTCAGAGAACTGGGCTACAACTATGGTCTAGGACTGGTCAGAGAACTGGGCTAAACTACTGTCTAGGACTGGTCAGAGAACTGGGCTACAACTACTGTCTAGGACTGGTCAGAGAACTGGGCTACAACTACTGTCTAGGACTGGTCTGGGTTAGGGACTGGTCAGAGAACTGGGCTACAACTACTGTCTAGGACTGGTCAGAGAACTGGGCTACAACTACTGTCTAGAACTGACTACTGTAGGACTGGTCAGAGAACTGGGCTACAACTACTGTCTAGGACTGGTCAGAGAACTGGTCAGGACTGGTCAGAGAACTGGGCTACAACTACTGTCTAGGACTGGTCAGAGAACTGGGCTACAACTACTGTCTAGGACTGGTCAGAGAACTGGGCTACAACTACTGTCTAGGACTGGTCAGAGAACTGGGCTACAACTACTGTCTAGGACTGGTCAGAGAACTGGGCTACAACTACTGTCTAGGACTGGTCAGAGAACTGGGCTACAACTACTGTCTAGGACTGGTCAGAGAACTGGGCTACAACTACTGTCTAGGACTGGTCAGAGAACTGGGCTACAACTACTGTCTAGGACTGGTCAGAGAACTGGGCTACAACTACTGTCTAGGACTGGTCAGAGAACTGGGCTAAACTGGGTCAGAGAACTGGGCTACAACTACTGTCTAGGACTGGTCAGAGAACTGGGCTACAACTACTGTCTAGGACTGGTCAGAGAACTGGGCTACAACTACTGTCTAGGACTGGTCAGAGAACTGGGCTACAACTACTGTCTAGGACTGGTCAGAGAACTGAACTGGGACTGGTCAGAGAACAACTACTGTCTAGGACTGGTCAGAGAACTGGGCTACAACTACTGTCTAGGACTGGTCAGAGAACTGGGCTACAACTACTGTCTAGGACTGGTCAGAGAACTGGGCTACAACTACTGTCTAGTGGTCAGAGAACTGGGCTAGACTGGTCAGAGAACTGGGCTACAACTACTGTCTAGGACTGGTCAGAGAACTGAAACTACTGTCTAGGACTGGTCAGAGAACTGGGCTACAACTACTGTCTGGTCAGGAACTGGTCAGAGAGAACTGGGCTACAACTACTGTGGGCTGGGCTACAACTAAGGACTGGTCAGAGAACTGGCTACAACTGTCTAGGACTGAGAACTGGGCTAGTCTAGACTGGTCAGAGAACTGGGCTACAACTACTGTCTAGGACTGGTCAGAGAACTGGCCACAACTACTGTCTAGGACTGGTCAGAGAACTGGGCTACAACTACTGTCTAGGACTGGTCAGAGAACTGAGTAGGACTGGTCAGAGAACTGGGCTCAACTAGTCTAGGACTGGTCAGAGAACTGGGCTACAACTACTGAGGACTGGTCAGAGAACTGCTGTCTAGGACTGGTCAGAGAACTGGGCTACTGGACTGGTCAGAGAACTGGCCACAACTGGGACAGAGAACTGGGCTACAACTACTGTCTAGGACTGGTCAGAGAACTGGGCTACAACTACTGGGACTGGTCAGAGAACTGGGCTACAACTACTGTCTAGGACAGAGAACTGGCTACAACTACTGTCTAGACTGGTCAGAGAACTGGGCTCAACTGAGGACTGGCCAGAGAACTGGGCTTTCTACTGTCTAGGACTGGTCAGAGAACTGGTCAACTAAGGACTGGTCAGGAACTGGGCTACAACTACTGTGGTCAGAGAACTGGGCTACAACTACTGTCTAGGACTGGTCAGAGAACTGGGCTACAACTACTGTCTAGGACTGGTCAGAGAACTGGGCTACAACTACTGTCTACTGGTCAGAGAACTGAAACTACTGTCTGGTCAGAGAACTGGGCTATTGAGGACAAGAACTAGAGGACTGGTCAGAGAACTGGGCTAAACTACAACTGGTCTGGGCTAACAACTACTCTCTAGGACTGGTCAGAGAACTGGGCTAACTACTGCAACTACTCCCTCTAGGACTGGTCAGAGAACTGGGCTACAACTACTGTCTAGGACTGGTCAGAGAACTGGGCCAACTACTGTCTAGGACTGGTCAGAGAACTGGGCTACAACTACTGTCTAGGACTGGTCAGAGAACTACTGTCCTGGTCAGAGAACTCCCTCCTGGTCAGAGAACTGGGCTCAACTACTGTCTAGGACTGGTCAGAGAACTGGGCTACAACTACTGTCTAACTACTGGACTCTCCAGTGAGTACTGGACTACTTCCCTTCTGGACTCAACTACTGTCAGGACTGGTCACTAGTCTAGGACTGGTGAGAGAGTGAGTACTGGACAGACCTCCAGTTCTCTGGTGATGATGGTCTTGTGATGCTGTGTGTTTCAGAGCAGCAGGCTGGCGTGTGACAGTAGTGTTTCAGCGGCGGATGGTGAGCAGCTCAGGTCTCTCTGTAGCAGAGACCCTCTCTATGAGCTGTCTGAACAGGAGAAGGACTTTCTCTGGAGACACAGGTAACTGCTGTAGGTGGAGTGTGTGTCTGTACCTTAGCCCAACTCTATACCGTTCTATTGGCAAGAAACTGAAATATTGAACCAAACTAGAATAGGTTTAGATAATACAAGCTGAACCGAATGCCCTCCCTCTCTCTCACCCTCCCTCTCTCTCACACTCTCCCTCCCTCCCTCTCTCTCACACTCTCCATCCCTCCTTCCCTTCCTCCCTCTCTATCACACTCTCCCTCCCTCCCTCTCTCTCACACTCTCCATCCCTCCTTCCCTTCCTCCCTCACTCTCACACTCTCCCTTCCTCCCTCTCTCACACTCTCCATCCCTCCTTCCCTTCCTCCCTCTCTCTCACACTCTCCCTCCCTCCCTCTCTCTCACACTCTCCATCCCTCCTTCCCTTCCTCCCTCTCTATCACACTCTCCCTCCCTCCCTCTCTCTCACACTCTCCATCCCTCCCTCCCTCTCTCACACTCTTCCTCCCTCCCTCTCTCACACCCTCCCTCCTTCCCTCCCTCTCTCACACCCTCCCTCCTTCCCTCGCTCTCTCCCTCCCCTCCATTTCTGTATCCCTCCCTCCCTCCCTCTTTCATCTTCTAGACATTACTGTGTGAACATTCCAGAGTCTCTTCCTAAGCTGCTGCTGTCAGTCAAATGGAACTCTAGAGATGAGTGGTCACAGGTATGGCTGTCTGTCAGTCTGTTTCTCCTCTAGAATACCTGTCTGTCGGTCTGTTTCTCCTCTAGAATACCTGTCTGTCAGTCTGTTTCTCCTCTAGAATACCTGTCTGTCTGTCGGTATGTTTCTCCTCTAGAATACCTGGCTGTCTGTCAGTCTGTTTCTCCTCTAGAATGCCTGTCTGTCAGTCTGTTTCTCCTCTAGAATACCTGGCTGTCGGTCGGTATGTTTCTCCTCTAGAATACCTGTCTGTCAGTCTGTTTCTCCTCTAGAATACCTGGCTGTCTGTCGGTCTGTTTCTCCTCTAGAATACCTGTCTGTCAGTCTGTTTCTCCAGTAGAATACCTGTCTGTCTGTCAGTCTGTTTCTCCATTAGAATACCTGTCTGTCTGTCGGTCTGTTTCTCCTCTAGAATACCTGTCTGTCTGTCAGTCTGTTTCTCCTCTAGAATACCTGTCTGTCTGTCAGTCTGTTTCTCCTCTAGAATACCTGTCTGTCTGTCAGTCTGTTTCTCCTCTAGAATACCTGTCTGTCGGTCTGTTTCTCCTCTAGAATACCTGTCTGTCAGTCTGTTTCTCCTCTAGAATACCTGTCTGTCTGTCGGTATGTTTCTCCTCTAGAATACCTGGCTGTCTGTCAGTCTGTTTCTCCTCTAGAATGCCTGTCTGTCAGTCTGTTTCTCCTCTAGAATACCTGGCTGTCTGTCGGTATGTTTCTCCTCTAGAATACCTGTCTGTCAGTCTGTTTCTCCTCTAGAATACCTGGCTGTTGGTCGGTCTGTTTCTCCTCTAGAATACCTGTCTGTCAGTCTGTTTCTCCACTAGAATACCTGTCTGTCTGTCAGTCTGTTTCTCCTCTAGAATACCTGTCTGTCAGTCTGTTTCTCCTCTAGAATACCTGTCTGTCTGTCGGTCTGTTTCTCCTCTAGAATACCTGTCTGTCAGTCTGTTTCTCCAGTAGAATACCTGTCTGTCTGTCAGTCTGTTTCTCCATTAGAATACCTGTCTGTCTGTCGGTATGTTTCTCCTCTAGAATACCTGGCTGTCTGTCAGTCTGTTTCTCCTCTAGAATACCTGTCTGTCAGTCTGTTTCTCCACTAGAATACCTGTCTGTCTGTCAGTCTGTTTCTCCTCTAGAATACCTGTCTGTCAGTCTGTTTCTCCTCTAGAATACCTGTCTGTCTGTCGGTCTGTTTCTCCTCTAGAATACCTGTCTGTCAGTCTGTTTCTCCAGTAGAATACCTGTCTGTCTGTCAGTCTGTTTCTCCATTAGAATACCTGTCTGTCTGTCGGTCTGTTTCTCCTCTAGAATACATGTCTGTTTGTCTGTTTCTCCTCTAGAATACCTGTCTGTCAGTCTGTTTCTCCACTAGAATACCTGTCTGTCAGTCTGTTTCTCCTCTAGAATACCTGTCTGTCAGTCTGTTTCTCCTCTAGAATACCTGGCTGTCTGTCGGTATGTTTCTCGTCTAGAATACCTGTCTGTCAGTCTGTTTCTCCTCTAGAATACCTGGCTGTCTGTCAGTCTGTTTCTCCACTAGAATACCTGTCTGTCTGTCAGTCTGTTTCTCCTCTAGAATACCTGTCTGTCTGTCAGTCTGTTTCTCCTCTAGAATACCTGTCTGTCTGTCTGTCTGTTTCTCCTCTAGAATACCTGTCTGTCTGTTTCTCCACTAGAATACCTGTCTGTCAGTCTGTTTCTCCACTAGAATACCTGTCTATTAGTCTGTTTCTCCTCTAGAATACCTGTCTGTCTGTCTGTTTCTCCTCTAGAATACCTGTCTGTCAGTCTGTTTCTCCTCTAGAATACCTGGCTGTCTGTCGGTCTGTTTCTCCTCTAGAATACCTGTCTGTCAGTCTGTTTCTCCACTAGAATACCTGGCTGTCTGTCAGTCTGTTTCTCCTCTAGAATACCTGTCTGTCACTCTGTTTCTCCTCTAGAATACCTGTCTGTCTGTCGGTCTGTTTCTCCTCTAGAATACCTGTCTGTCACTCTGTTTCTCATCTAGAATACTTGTCTGTCAGTATGTTTCTCCTCTAGAATACCTGTCTGTCAGTCTGTTTCTCCTCTAGAATACCTGTCTGTCTGTCGGTCTGTTTCTCCTCTAGAATACCTGTCTGTCTGTCAGTCTGTTTCTCCTCTAGAATACCTGGCTGTCTGTCGGTCTGTTTCTCCTCTAGAATACCTGTCTGTCTGTCGGTCTGTTTCTCCTCTAGAATACCTGTCTGTCTGTCAGTCTGTTTCTCCTCTAGAATACCTGGCTGTCTGTCTGTCTGTTTCTCCTCTAGAATACCTGTCTGTCTGTCAGTCTGTTTCTCCTCTAGAATACCTGGCTGTCTGTCGGTATGTTTCTCCTCTAGAATACCTGTCTGTCAGTCTGTTTCTCCTCTAGAATACCTGGCTGTCTGTCGGTATGTTTCTCTTCTAGAATACCTGTCTGTCAGTCTGTTTCTCCACTAGAATACCTGTCTGTCTGTCAGTCTGTTTCTCCTCTAGAATACCTGTCTGTCAGTCTGTTTCTCCTCTAGAATACCTGTCTGTCTGTCGGTCTGTTTCTCCTCTAGAATACCTGTCTGTCAGCCTGTTTGTCCTCTAGAATACCTGTCTGTCTGTCTGTTTGTCCTCTAGAATACCTGTCTGTCTGTCAGTCTGTTTCTCCTCTAGAATACCTGTCTGTCACTCTGTTTCTCCTCTAGAATACCTGTCTGTCACTCTGTTTCTCTTCTAGAATACCTGTCTGTCAGTCTGTTTCTCCTCTAGAATACCTGCCTGTCTGTCTGTTTCTCCTCTAGAATACCTGTCTGTCTGTTAGTCTGTTTCTCCACTAGAATACCTGGCTGTCTGTCAGTCTGTTTCTCCACTAGAATACCTGTCTGTCAGTCTGTTTCTCCTCTAGAATACCTGTCTGTCTGTCAGTCTGTTTCTCCACTAGAATACCTGTCTGTCTGTCAGTCTGTTTCTCCTCTAGAATACCTGTCTGTCTGTCGGTCTGTTTCTCCTCTAGAATACCTGTCTGTCTGTTTCTCCACTAGAATACCTGTCTGTCAGTCTGTTTCTTCACTAGAATACCTGTCTGTCTGTCTTTTTGTCCTCTAGAATACCTGTCTGTCTGTCAGTCTGTTTCTCCTCTAGAATACCTGGCTGTCTGTCGGTATGTTTCTCATCTAGAATACCTGTCTGTCAGTCTGTTTCTCCTCTAGAATACCTGGCTGTCTGTCGATATGTTTCCCCTCTAGAATACCTGTCTGTCAGTCTGTTTCACCTCTAGAATACCTGTCTGTCACTGTTTCTCCTCTAGAATACCTGTCTGTCACTCTGTTTCTCCTCTAGAATACCTGTCTGTCACTCTGTTTCTCTTCTAGAATACCTGTCTGTCAGTCTGTTTCTCCTCTAGAATACCTGCCTGTCTGTCTGTTTCTCCTCTAGAATACCTGTCTGTCTGTCAGTCTGTTTCTCCTCTAGAATACCTGTCTGTCTGTCAGTCTGTTTCTCCACTAGAATACCTGGCTGTCTGTCAGTCTGTTTCTCCACTAGAATACCTGTCTGTCAGTCTGTTTCTCCTCTAGAATACCTGTCTGTCAGTCTGTTTCTCCTCTAGAATACCTGGCTGTCAGTCGGTATGTTTCTCCTCTAGAATACCTGTCTGTCAGTCTGTTTCTCCCCTAGAATACCTGGCTGTCTGTCAGTCTGTTTCTCCTCTAGAATACCTGTCTGTCAGTCTGTTTCTCCACTAGAATACCTGTCTGTCTGTCAGTCTGTTTCTCCTCTAGAATACCTGTCTGTCTGTCGGTCTGTTTCTCCTCTAGAATACCTGTCTGTCTGTTTCTCCACTAGAATACCTGTCTGTCAGTCTGTTTCTCCACTAGAATACCTGTCTGTCTGTCTGTTTGTCCTCTAGAATACCTGTCTGTCTGTCAGTCTGTTTCTCCTCTAGAATACCTGTCTGTCAGCCTGTTTGTCCTCTAGAATACCTGTCTGTCTGTCTGTTTGTCCTCTAGAATACCTGTCTGTCTGTCAGTCTGTTTCTCCTCTAGAATACCTGTCTGTCACTCTGTTTCTCCTCTAGAATACCTGTCTGTCACTCTTTTTCTCTTCTAGAATACCTGTCTGTCAGTCTGTTTCTCCTCTAGAATACCTGCCTGTCTGTCTGTTTCTCCTCTAGAATACCTGTCTGTCTGTTAGTCTGTTTCTCCACTAGAATACCTGGCTGTCTGTCAGTCTGTTTCTCCACTAGAATACCTGTCTGTCAGTCTGTTTCTCCTCTAGAATACCTGTCTGTCTGTCAGTCTGTTTCTCCACTAGAATACCTGTCTGTCTGTCAGTCTGTTTCTCCTCTAGAATACCTGTCTGTCTGTCGGTCTGTTTCTCCTCTAGAATACCTGTCTGTCTGTTTCTCCACTAGAATACCTGTCTGTCAGTCTGTTTCTCCTCTAGAATACCTGTCTGTCTGTCAGTCTGTTTCTCCACTAGAATACCTGTCTGTCTGTCTTTTTGTCCTCTAGAATACCTGTCTGTCTGTCAGTCTGTTTCTCCTCTAGAATACCTGGCTGTCTGTCGGTATGTTTCTCATCTAGAATACCTGTCTGTCAGTCTGTTTCTCCTCTAGAATACCTGGCTGTCTGTCGATATGTTTCCCCTCTAGAATACCTGTCTGTCAGTCTGTTTCACCTCTAGAATACCTGTCTGTCACTGTTTCTCCTCTAGAATACCTGTCTGTCACTCTGTTTCTCCTCTAGAATACCTGTCTGTCACTCTGTTTCTCTTCTAGAATACCTGTCTGTCAGTCTGTTTCTCCTCTAGAATACCTGCCTGTCTGTCTGTTTCTCCTCTAGAATACCTGTCTGTCTGTCAGTCTGTTTCTCCTCTAGAATACCTGTCTGTCTGTCAGTCTGTTTCTCCACTAGAATACCTGGCTGTCTGTCAGTCTGTTTCTCCACTAGAATACCTGTCTGTCAGTCTGTTTCTCCTCTAGAATACCTGTCTGTCAGTCTGTTTCTCCTCTAGAATACCTGGCTGTCAGTCGGTATGTTTCTCCTCTAGAATACCTGTCTGTCAGTCTGTTTCTCCCCTAGAATACCTGGCTGTCTGTCAGTCTGTTTCTCCTCTAGAATACCTGTCTGTCAGTCTGTTTCTCCACTAGAATACCTGTCTGTCTGTCAGTCTGTTTCTCCTCTAGAATACCTGTCTGTCTGTCGGTCTGTTTCTCCTCTAGAATACCTGTCTGTCTGTTTCTCCACTAGAATACCTGTCTGTCAGTCTGTTTCTCCACTAGAATACCTGTCTGTCTGTCTGTTTGTCCTCTAGAATACCTGTCTGTCTGTCAGTCTGTTTCTCCTCTAGAATACCTGTCTGTCTGTTTCTCCACTAGAATACCTGTCTGTCAGTCTGTTTCTCCGCTAGAATACCTGTCTGTCAGTCTGTTTCTCCACTAGAAAACCTGTCTGTCAGTCTGTTTCTCCTCTAGAATACCTGGCTGTCTGTCGGTATGTTTCTCCTCTAGAATGGCTGTCTGTCGGTATGTTTCTCTTCTAGAATACCTGTCTGTTTGTCTGTTTCTCCTCTAGAATACCTGTCTGTCTGTCTGTTTCTCCTCTAGAATACCTGTCTGTCTGTCTGTTTCTCCTTTAGAATACCTGTCTGTCTCTCTGTTTCTCCGCTAGAATACCTGTCTGTCTGTCTGTCTGTTTCTCCTCTAGAATACCTGTCTGTCTGTTTTTCCGCTAGAATACCCGCCTGTCTGTCTGTTTCTCTTCTAGAATACCTGTCTGTCAGTCTGTTTCTCCACTAGAATACCTGGCTGTCTGTCAGTCTGTTTCTCCTCTAGAATACCTATCTGTCAGTCTGTTTCTCCACTAGAATACCTGTCTGTCTGTCAGTCTGTTTCTCCTCTAGAATACCTGTCTGTCTGTCGGTCTGTTTCTCCTCTAGAATACCTGTCTGTCTGTTTCTCCACTAGAATACCTGTCTGTCAGTCTGTTTCTCCACTAGAATACCTGTCTGTCTGTCTGTTTGTCCTCTAGAATACCTGTCTGTCTGTCAGTCTGTTTCTCCTCTAGAATACCTGTCTGTCTGTTTCTCCACTAGAATACCTGTCTGTCAGTCTGTTTCTCCGCTAGAATACCTGTCTGTCAGTCTGTTTCTCCACTAGAAAACCTGTCTGTCAGTCTGTTTCTCCTCTAGAATACCTGGCTGTCTGTCGGTATGTTTCTCCTCTAGAATGGCTGTCTGTCGGTCATGTTTCTCTTCTAGAATACCTGTCTGTTTGTCTGTTTCTCCTCTAGAATACCTGTCTGTCTGTCTGTTTCTCCTCTAGAATACCTGTCTGTCTGTCTGTTTCTCCTTTAGAATACCTGTCTGTCTCTCTGTTTCTCCGCTAGAATACCTGTCTGTCTGTCTGTCTGTTTCTCCTCTAGAATACCTGTCTGTCTGTTTTTCCGCTAGAATACCCGCCTGTCTGTCTGTTTCTCTTCTAGAATACCTGTCTGTCAGTCTGTTTCTCCACTAGAATACCTGGCTGTCTGTCAGTCTGTTTCTCCTCTAGAATACCTATCTGTCAGTCTGTTTCTCCTCTAGAATACCTGGCTGTCTGTCAGTCTGTTTCTCCATTAGAATACCTGTCTGTCACTCTGTTTCTCCTCTAGAATACCTGTCTGTCTGTCGGTCTGTTTCTCCTCTAGAATACCTGTCTGTCACTCTGTTTCTCATCTAGAATACTTGTCTGTCAGTATGTTTCTCCTCTAGAATACCTGTCTGTCAGTATGTTTCTCTTCTAGAATACCTGTCTGTCAGTCTGTTTCTCCTCTAGAATACCTGTCTGTCAGTCTGTTTCTCCTCTAGAATACCTGTCTGTCTGTCGGTCTGTTTCTCCTCTAGAATACCTGTCTGTCTGTCAGTCTGTTTCTCCTCTAGAATACCTGGCTGTCTGTCGGTCTGTTTCTCCTCTAGAATACCTGTCTGTCTGTCGGTCTGTTTCTCCTCTAGAATACCTGTCTGTCTGTCAGTCTGTTTCTCCTCTAGAATACCTGGCTGTCTGTCTGTCTGTTTCTCCTCTAGAATACCTGTCTGTCTGTCAGTCTGTTTCTCCTCTAGAATACCTGGCTGTCTGTCGGTATGTTTCTCCTCTAGAATACCTGTCTGTCAGTCTGTTTCTCCTCTAGAATACCTGGCTGTCTGTCGGTATGTTTCTCTTCTAGAATACCTGTCTGTCAGTCTGTTTCTCCACTAGAATACCTGTCTGTCTGTCAGTCTGTTTCTCCTCTAGAATACCTGTCTGTCAGTCTGTTTCTCCTCTAGAATACCTGTCTGTCTGTCGGTCTGTTTCTCCTCTAGAATACCTGTCTGTCAGCCTGTTTGTCCTCTAGAATACCTGTCTGTCTGTCTGTTTGTCCTCTAGAATACCTGTCTGTCTGTCAGTCTGTTTCTCCTCTAGAATACCTGTCTGTCACTCTGTTTCTCCTCTAGAATACCTGTCTGTCACTCTGTTTCTCTTCTAGAATACCTGTCTGTCAGTCTGTTTCTCCTCTAGAATACCTGCCTGTCTGTCTGTTTCTCCTCTAGAATACCTGTCTGTCTGTTAGTCTGTTTCTCCACTAGAATACCTGGCTGTCTGTCAGTCTGTTTCTCCACTAGAATACCTGTCTGTCAGTCTGTTTCTCCTCTAGAATACCTGTCTGTCAGTCTGTTTCTCCACTAGAATACCTGTCTGTCTGTCAGTCTGTTTCTCCTCTAGAATACCTGTCTGTCTGTCGGTCTGTTTCTCCTCTAGAATACCTGTCAGTCTGTTTCTCCACTAGAATACCTGTCTGTCTGTCTGTTTGTCCTCTAGAATACCTGTCTGTCTGTCAATCTGTTTCTCCTCTAGAATACCTGTCTGTCTGTTTCTCCACTAGAATACCTGTCTGTCAGTCTGTTTCTCCGCTAGAATACCTGTCTGTCAGTCTGTTTCTCCACTAGAAAACCTGTCTGTCAGTCTGTTTCTCCTCTAGAATACCTGGCTGTCTGTCGGTATGTTTCTCCTCTAGAATGGCTGTCTGTCGGTATGTTTCTCTTCTAGAATACCTGTCTGTTTGTCTGTTTCTCCTCTAGAATACCTGTCTGTCTGTCTGTTTCTCCTCTAGAATACCTGTCTGTCTGTCTGTTTCTCCTTTAGAATACCTGTCTGTCTCTCTGTTTCTCCGCTAGAATACCTGTCTGTCTGTCTGTCTGTTTCTCCTCTAGAATACCTGTCTGTCTGTTTTTCCGCTAGAATACCCGCCTGTCTGTCTGTTTCTCTTCTAGAATACCTGTCTGTCAGTCTGTTTCTCCACTAGAATACCTGGCTGTCTGTCAGTCTGTTTCTCCTCTAGAATACCTATCTGTCAGTCTGTTTCTCCACTAGAATACCTGTCTGTCTGTCAGTCTGTTTCTCCTCTAGAATACCTGTCTGTCTGTCGGTCTGTTTCTCCTCTAGAATACCTGTCTGTCTGTTTCTCCACTAGAATACCTGTCTGTCAGTCTGTTTCTCCACTAGAATACCTGTCTGTCTGTCTGTTTGTCCTCTAGAATACCTGTCTGTCTGTCAGTCTGTTTCTCCTCTAGAATACCTGTCTGTCTGTTTCTCCACTAGAATACCTGTCTGTCAGTCTGTTTCTCCGCTAGAATACCTGTCTGTCAGTCTGTTTCTCCACTAGAAAACCTGTCTGTCAGTCTGTTTCTCCTCTAGAATACCTGGCTGTCTGTCGGTATGTTTCTCCTCTAGAATGGCTGTCTGTCGGTATGTTTCTCTTCTAGAATACCTGTCTGTTTGTCTGTTTCTCCTCTAGAATACCTGTCTGTCTGTCTGTTTCTCCTCTAGAATACCTGTCTGTCTGTCTGTTTCTCCTTTAGAATACCTGTCTGTCTCTCTGTTTCTCCGCTAGAATACCTGTCTGTCTGTCTGTCTGTTTCTCCTCTAGAATACCTGTCTGTCTGTTTTTCCGCTAGAATACCCGCCTGTCTGTCTGTTTCTCTTCTAGAATACCTGTCTGTCAGTCTGTTTCTCCACTAGAATACCTGGCTGTCTGTCAGTCTGTTTCTCCTCTAGAATACCTATCTGTCAGTCTGTTTCTCCTCTAGAATACCTGGCTGTCTGTCAGTCTGTTTCTCCATTAGAATACCTGTCTGTCACTCTGTTTCTCCTCTAGAATACCTGTCTGTCTGTCGGTCTGTTTCTCCTCTAGAATACCTGTCTGTCACTCTGTTTCTCATCTAGAATACTTGTCTGTCAGTATGTTTCTCCTCTAGAATACCTGTCTGTCAGTATGTTTCTCTTCTAGAATACCTGTCTGTCAGTCTGTTTCTCCTCTAGAATACCTGTCTGTCAGTCTGTTTCTCCTCTAGAATACCTGTCTGTCTGTCGGTCTGTTTCTCCTCTAGAATACCTGTCTGTCTGTCAGTCTGTTTCTCCTCTAGAATACCTGGCTGTCTGTCGGTCTGTTTCTCCTCTAGAATACCTGTCTGTCTGTCGGTCTGTTTCTCCTCTAGAATACCTGTCTGTCTGTCAGTCTGTTTCTCCTCTAGAATACCTGGCTGTCTGTCTGTCTGTTTCTCCTCTAGAATACCTGTCTGTCTGTCAGTCTGTTTCTCCTCTAGAATACCTGGCTGTCTGTCGGTATGTTTCTCCTCTAGAATACCTGTCTGTCAGTCTGTTTCTCCTCTAGAATACCTGGCTGTCTGTCGGTATGTTTCTCTTCTAGAATACCTGTCTGTCAGTCTGTTTCTCCACTAGAATACCTGTCTGTCTGTCAGTCTGTTTCTCCTCTAGAATACCTGTCTGTCAGTCTGTTTCTCCTCTAGAATACCTGTCTGTCTGTCGGTCTGTTTCTCCTCTAGAATACCTGTCTGTCAGCCTGTTTGTCCTCTAGAATACCTGTCTGTCTGTCTGTTTGTCCTCTAGAATACCTGTCTGTCTGTCAGTCTGTTTCTCCTCTAGAATACCTGTCTGTCACTCTGTTTCTCCTCTAGAATACCTGTCTGTCACTCTGTTTCTCTTCTAGAATACCTGTCTGTCAGTCTGTTTCTCCTCTAGAATACCTGCCTGTCTGTCTGTTTCTCCTCTAGAATACCTGTCTGTCTGTTAGTCTGTTTCTCCACTAGAATACCTGGCTGTCTGTCAGTCTGTTTCTCCACTAGAATACCTGTCTGTCAGTCTGTTTCTCCTCTAGAATACCTGTCTGTCAGTCTGTTTCTCCACTAGAATACCTGTCTGTCTGTCAGTCTGTTTCTCCTCTAGAATACCTGTCTGTCTGTCGGTCTGTTTCTCCTCTAGAATACCTGTCTGTCTGTTTCTCCACTAGAATACCTGTCTGTCAGTCTGTTTCTCCACTAGAATACCTGTCTGTCTGTCTTTTTGTCCTCTAGAATACCTGTCTGTCTGTCAGTCTGTTTCTCCTCTAGAATACCTGGCTGTCTGTCGGTATGTTTCTCATCTAGAATACCTGTCTGTCAGTCTGTTTCTCCTCTAGAATACCTGGCTGTCTGTCGATATGTTTCCCCTCTAGAATACCTGTCTGTCAGTCTGTTTCACCTCTAGAATACCTGTCTGTCACTGTTTCTCCTCTAGAATACCTGTCTGTCACTCTGTTTCTCCTCTAGAATACCTGTCTGTCACTCTGTTTCTCTTCTAGAATACCTGTCTGTCAGTCTGTTTCTCCTCTAGAATACCTGCCTGTCTGTCTGTTTCTCCTCTAGAATACCTGTCTGTCTGTCAGTCTGTTTCTCCTCTAGAATACCTGTCTGTCTGTCAGTCTGTTTCTCCACTAGAATACCTGTCTGTCAGTCTGTTTCTCCTCTAGAATACCTGTCTGTCAGTCTGTTTCTCCTCTAGAATACCTGGCTGTCAGTCGGTATGTTTCTCCTCTAGAATACCTGTCTGTCAGTCTGTTTCTCCCCTAGAATACCTGGCTGTCTGTCAGTCTGTTTCTCCTCTAGAATACCTGTCTGTCAGTCTGTTTCTCCACTAGAATACCTGTCTGTCTGTCAGTCTGTTTCTCCTCTAGAATACCTGTCTGTCTGTCGGTCTGTTTCTCCTCTAGAATATCTGTCTGTCTGTTTCTCCACTAGAATACCTGTCTGTCAGTCTGTTTCTCCACTAGAATACTTGTCTGTCTGTCTGTTTGTCCTCTAGAATACCTGTCTGTCTGTCAGTCTGTTTCTCCTCTAGAATACCTGTCTGTCTGTTTCTCCACTAGAATACCTGTCTGTCAGTCTGTTTCTCCGCTAGAATACCTGTCTGTCAGTCTGTTTCTCCACTAGAAAACCTGTCTGTCAGTCTGTTTCTCCTCTAGAATACCTGGCTGTCTGTCGGTATGTTTCTCCTCTAGAATGGCTGTCTGTCGGTATGTTTCTCTTCTAGAATACCTGTCTGTTTGTCTGTTTCTCCTCTAGAATACCTGTCTGTCTGTCTGTTTCTCCTCTAGAATACCTGTCTGTCTGTCTGTTTCTCCTTTAGAATACCTGTCTGTCTCTCTGTTTCTCCGCTAGAATACCTGTCTGTCTGTCTGTCTGTTTCTCCTCTAGAATACCTGTCTGTCTGTTTTTCCGCTAGAATACCCGCCTGTCTGTCTGTTTCTCTTCTAGAATACCTGTCTGTTTGTCTGTTTCTCCACTAGAATACCTGTCTGTCAGTCTGTTTCTCCACTAGAATACCTGGCTGTCAGTCGGTATGTTTCTCCTCTAGAATACCTGTCTGTCAGTCTGTTTCTCCTCTAGAATACCTGTCTGTCAGTCTGTTTCTCCACTAGAATACCTGTCTGTCTGTCAGTCTGTTTCTCCTCTAGAATACCTGTCTGTCTGTCGGTCTGTTTCTCCACTAGAATACCTGGCTGTCTGTCAGTCTGTTTCTCCACTAGAATACCTGTCTGTCAGTCTGTTTCTCCTCTAGAATACCTGTCTGTCAGTCTGTTTCTCCTCTAGAATACCTGGCTGTCAGTCGGTATGTTTCTCCTCTAGAATACCTGTCTGTCAGTCTGTTTCTCCCCTAGAATACCTGGCTGTCTGTCAGTCTGTTTCTCCTCTAGAATACCTGCCTGTCTGTCTGTTTCTCCTCTAGAATACCTGTCTGTCTGTCAGTCTGTTTCTCCTCTAGAATACCTGTCTGTCTGTCAGTCTGTTTCTCCACTAGAATACCTGGCTGTCTGTCAGTCTGTTTCTCCACTAGAATACCTGTCTGTCAGTCTGTTTCTCCTCTAGAATACCTGTCTGTCAGTCTGTTTCTCCTCTAGAATACCTGGCTGTCAGTCTGTTTCTCCTCTAGAATACCTGTCTGTCTGTCAGTCTGTTTCTCCACTAGAATACCTGTCTGTCTGTCTGTTTCTCCTCTAGAATACCTGTCTGTCAGTCTGTTTCTCCTCTAGAATACCTGTCTGTCTGTCGGTCTGTTTCTCCTCTAGAATACCTGTCTGTCTGTTTCTCCACTAGAATACCTGTCTGTCAGTCTGTTTCTCCTCTAGAATACCTGTCTGTCTGTTTCTCCACTAGAATACCTGTCTGTCAGTCTGTTTCTCCACTAGAATACCTGTCTGTCTGTCTGTTTGTCCTCTAGAATACCTGTCTGTCTGTTTCTCCCCTAGAATACCTGGCTGTCTGTCGGTATGTTTCTCCTCTAGAATACCTGTCTGTCAGTCTGTTTCTCCTCTAGAATACCTGGCTGTCTGTCTGTTTCTCCTCTAGAATACCTGGCTGTCTGTCGGTATGTTTCCCCTCTAGAATACCTGTCTGTCAGTCTGTTTCACCTCTAGAATACCTGTCTGTCAGTCTGTTTCTCCTCTAGAATACCTGTCTGTCACTCTGTTTCTCTTCTAGAATACCTGTCTGTCAGTCTGTTTCTCCTCTAGAATACCTGCCTGTCTGTCTGTTTCTCCTCTAGAATACCTGTCTGTCTGTCAGTCTGTTTCTCCTCTAGAATACCTGTCTGTCTGTCAGTCTGTTTCTCCATTAGAATACCTGGCTGTCTGTCAGTCTGTTTCTCCTCTAGAATACCTGTCTGTCAGTCTGTTTCTCCTCTAGAATACCTGGCTGTCAGTCGGTATGTTTCTCCTCTAGAATACCTGTCTGTCTGTTTCTCCACTAGAATACATGTCTGTCAGTCTGTTTCTCCACTAGAATACCTGTCTGTCTGTCTGTTTGTCCTCTAGAATACCTGTCTGTCTGTCAGTCTGTTTCTCCTCTAGAATACCTGTCTGTCTGTTTCTCCACTAGAATACCTGTCTGTCTGTCTGTTTCTCCACTAGAATACCTGTCTGTCAGTCTGTTTCTCCACTAGAATACCTGTCTGTCAGTCTGTTTCTCCTCTAGAATGCCTGTCTGTCAGTCTGTTTCTCCTCTAGAATACCTGTCTGTCAGTCTGTTTCTCCTCTAGAATACCTGGCTGTCTGTCGGTCTGTTTCTCCTCTAGAATACCTGTCTGTTTGTCTGTTTCTCCTCTAGAATACCTGTCTGTCTGTCTGTTTCTCCTCTAGAATACCTGTCTGTCTGTCTGTTTCTCCTTTAGAATACCTGTCTGTCTCTCTGTTTCTCCGCTAGAATACCTGTCTGTCTGTCTGTCTGTTTCTCCTCTAGAATACCTGTCTGTCTGTTTTTCCGCTAGAATACCTGTCTGTTTGTCTGTTTCTCCACTAGAATACCTGTCTGTCTGTCTGTTTCTCCTTTAGAATACCTGTCTGTCTCTCTGTTTCTCCGCTAGAATACCTGTCTGTCTGTCTGTCTGTTTCTCCTCTAGAATACCTGTCTGTCTGTTTTTCCGCTAGAATACCTGTCTGTTTGTCTGTTTCTCCACTAGAATACCTGTCTGTCAGTCTGTTTCTCCACTAGAATACCTGGCTGTCTGTCAGTCTGTTTCTCCTCTAGAATACCTGTCTGTTTGTCTGTTTCTCCACTAGAATACCTGTCTGTCTGTCAGTCTGTTTCTCCTCTAGAATACCTGTCTGTCTGTCGGTCTGTTTCTCCACTAGAATACCTGGCTGTCTGTCAGTCTGTTTCTCCACTAGAATACCTGTCTGTCAGTCTGTTTCTCCTCTAGAATACCTGTCTGTCAGTCTGTTTCTCCTCTAGAATACCTGTCTGTCTGTTTTTCCGCTAGAATACCCGCCTGTCTGTCTGTTTCTCTTCTAGAATACCTGTCTGTTTGTCTGTTTCTCCACTAGAATACCTGTCTGTCAGTCTGTTTCTCCTCTAGAATACCTGTCTGTCAGTCTGTTTCTCCTCTAGAATACCTGGCTGTCAGTCGGTATGTTTCTCCTCTAGAATACCTGTCTGTCAGTCTGTTTCTCCCCTAGAATACCTGTCTGTCTGTCAGTCTGTTTCTCCTCTAGAATACCTGTCTGTCAGTCTGTTTCTCCACTAGAATACCTGTCTGTCTGTCAGTCTGTTTCTCCTCTAGAATACCTGTCTGTCTGTCGGTCTGTTTCTCCTCTAGAATACCTGTCTGTCTGTTTCTCCACTAGAATACCTGTCTGTCAGTCTGTTTCTCCACTAGAATACCTGTCTGTCTGTCTGTTTGTCCTCTAGAATACCTGTCTGTCTGTCAGTCTGTTTCTCCTCTAGAATACCTGTCTGTCTGTTTCTCCACTAGAATACCTGTCTGTCAGTCTGTTTCTCCACTAGAATACCTGTCTGTCAGTCTGTTTCTCCTCTAGAATGCCTGTCAGTCGGTATGTTTCTCCTCTAGAATACCTGTCTGTCAGTCTGTTTCTCCTCTAGAATGCCTGTCTGTCAGTCTGTTTCTCCTCTAGAATACCTGGCTGTCTGTCAGTCTGTTTCTCCTCTAGAATACCTGTCTGTCTGTCGGTCTGTTTCTCCTCTAGAATACCTGTCTGTCTGTTTCTCCACTAGAATACCTGTCTGTCAGTCTGTTTCTCCACTAGAATACCTGTCTGTCTGTCTGTTTGTCCTCTAGAATACCTGTCTGTCTGTCAGTCTGTTTCTCCTCTAGAATACCTGTCTGTCTGTTTCTCCACTAGAATACCTGTCTGTCAGTCTGTTTCTCCACTAGAATACCTGTCTGTCAGTCTGTTTCTCCTCTAGAATGCCTGTCTGTCAGTCTGTTTCTCCTCTAGAATGCCTGTCTGTCAGTCTGTTTCTCCTCTAGAATACCTGGCTGTCTGTCGGTATGTTTCTCCTCTAGAATGGCTGTCTGTCGGTATGTTTCTCTTCTAGAATACCTGTCTGTTTGTCTGTTTCTCCTCTAGAATACCTGTCTGTCTGTCTGTTTCTCCTCTAGAATACCTGTCTGTCTGTCTGTTTCTCCTTTAGAATACCTGTCTGTCTCTCTGTTTCTCCGCTAGAATACCTGTCTGTCTGTCTGTCTGTTTCTCCTCTAGAATACCTGTCTGTCTGTTTTTCCGCTAGAATACCCGCCTGTCTGTCTGTTTCTCTTCTAGAATACCTGTCTGTTTGTCTGTTTCTCCACTAGAATACCTGGCTGTCTGTCAGTCTGTTTCTCCTCTAGAATACCTGTCTGTCTGTCTGTTTCTCTTCTAGAATACCTGTCTGTCAGTCTGTTTCTCCTCTAGAATACCCGCCTGTCTGTCTGTTTCTCTTCTAGAATACCTGTCTGTCAGTCTGTTTCTCCTCTAGAATACCCGCCTGTCTGTCTGTTTCTCTTCTAGAATACCTGTCTGTCAGTCTGTTTCTCCACTAGAATACCTGGCTGTCTGTCACTCTGTTTCTCCTCTAGAATACCTGTCTGTCAGTCTGTTTCTCCTCTAGAATACCTGTATGTCACTCTATTTCTCCTCTAGAATACCTGTCTGTCTGTTTCTCTTCTAGAATACCTGTCTGTCTGTCTGTCTGTCTGTCTATTTCTCCTCTAGAATACCTGTCTGTCTGTCTATTTCTCCTCTAGAATACCTGACTGTCTGAAATGTTAATAAAATGTTAAGCAATGCAATAAAGTAATGGCTTTACCAATAAGTTACGTTCCAGGTTATGTTGGCTGACAATTTGTTAGCTACGATATCCTTACGAACCACATAGCATATCATTACAGTGGTATATATCGGTATCTTAGCTAGCTACCAAACGCTAGTTGGCTACTAATACATTGAACTTGCCAGTAATTTAACTAAATGCTATCTAACACGACGTTTATTGACTTGATTATTCTCGTAATTCTTAGTGGTATAGTCGTTGTGAATTCTCAATGGACATTCGTAAATTCACTCTGATTATCTACTTTGATTACAGTCTCGCCTCAGTGTGCCAGAGCGCAGAATAACTGAGGAATTTAATTCAATTGTTGCCAGCAGCACAGATAGTCACCAAAGTTCTGGATAACATGAAAACTGCTTATCCAGTTCTGCTAGCGGGAGTAAAATGGTCAGAGTGAGCTGCTCTCTCATTATGTGTCTGGACGTAGCTAGCAAGCTAGCCAGGTTAGCCAGTAAGCTTGGGTGCTTGACTGCCGTTGTGAGGTCAGAACGCTCGGATCATACCATACACCTCGTCCAGTGTGCAGAGAAACGTTCCCAGAGAAACGTTCCCAGAGAAACGCTCCCAGAGAAACGAGAAACACTCCCAGAGAAACGTTCCCAGAGAAACGCTCCCAGAGAAACGTTCCCAGAGAAACGTTCCCAGAGAAACGCTCCCAGAGAAACGTTCCCAGAGAAACGAGAAACGCTCCCAGAGAAACGTTCCCAGAGAAACGCTCCCAGAGAAACGAGAAACGCTCCCAGAGAAACGCTCCCAGAGAAACGAGAAACGCTCCCAGAGAAACGCTCCCAGAGAAACGTTCCCAGAGAAACGCTCCCAGAGAAACGCTCCCAGAGAAACGCTCCCAGAGAAACGAGAAACGCTCCCAGAGAAACGCTCCCAGAGAAACGAGAAACGCTCCCAGAGAAACGCTCCCAGAGAAACGAGAAACGTTCCCAGAGAAACGCTCCCAGAGAAACGAGAAACGCTCCCAGAGAAACGCTCCCAGAGAAACGCTCCCAGAGAAACGAGAAACGCTCCCAGAGAAACGAGAAACGCTCCCAGAGAAACGAGAAACGTTCCCAGAGAAACGCTCCCAGAGAAACGAGAAACGTTCCCAGAGAAACGCTCCCAGAGAAACGAGAAACGCTCCCAGAGAAACGAGAAACGTTCCCAGAGAAACGCTCCCAGAGAAACGAGAAACGTTCCCAGAGAAACGTTCCCAGAGAAACGCTCCCAGAGAAACGTTCCCAGAGAAACGTTCCCAGAGAAACGCTCCCAGAGAAACGAGAAACGCTCCCAGAGAAACGAGAAACGCTCCCAGAGAAACGCTCCCAGAGAAACGAGAAACGTTCCCAGAGAAACGCTCCCAGAGAAACGAGAAACGCTCCCAGAGAAACGTTCCCAGAGAAACGCTCCCAGAGAAACGTTCCCAGAGAAACGTTCCCAGAGAAACGCTCCCAGAGAAACGTTCCCAGAGAAACGAGAAACGCTCCCAGAGAAACGTTCCCAGAGAAACGCTCCCAGAGAAATGAGAAACGCTCCCAGAGAAACGTTCCCAGAGAAACGCTCCCAGAGAAACGAGAAACGCTCCCAGAGAAACGCTCCCAGATAAACGAGAAACGCTCCCAGAGAAACGCTCCCAGAGAAACG
>NC_088403.1:71998313-72003313 GCF_034236695.1 Oncorhynchus nerka
CCTCTCTCTCCCCTCTCTGTGTGTCCTCCGCCCACTCTCTCTCTCTCTCTCCCTCTGTGTGTCCTCCGCCCCCTCTCCTCCGCCTCTGTCTCCCTCTGTCCTCCGCCCCCTCTCTCCTCTCTCTCCCTCTGTGTGTCCTCCGCCCCCTCTCTCCCTCTGTCTCCCTCTGTGTGTCCTCCGCCCCTCTCTCCCTCTCTCCCTCTGTGTGTCCTCCGCCCACCTCTCTCTCTCCTCCCTCTCTGTGTGTCCTCCGCCCCTCTCTCTCCTCTGTCTCCCCTCTGTGTGTCCTCCGCCCCTCTCTCCCTCTGTCTCCCTCTGTGTGTCCTCCGCCCCTCTCTCCCTCTGTCTCCTCTCTGTGTGTCCTCCACCCCTCTCTCTCTCTCTCTCCCTCTGTGTGTCCTCCACCCCTCTCTCTCCTCTCTCTCCCTCTGTGTGTCCTCCGCCCCTCTCTCTCCTCTCTCTCCCTCTGTGTGTCCTCCACCCCCTCTCTCCCTCTGTCTCCCTCTGTGTCCTCCGCCCCTCTCTCTCTCTCTCTCTCTGTGTCCTCCGCCCCTCTCTCTCTCTCTCTCCTCTGTGTGTCCTCCGCCCCCTCTCTCCTCTGTCTCCCTCTGTGTGTCCTCCGCCCCTCTCTCTCCTCTGTCTCCCTCTGTGTGTCCTCCGCCCCCTCTCTCCCTCTGTCTCCCTCTGTGTGTCCTCCGCCCCCTCTCTCCCTCTGTCTCCCTCTGTGTGTCTTCCGCCCCTCTCTCCCTCTGTCTCCCTCTCTGTGTGTCCTCCGCCCCTCTCTCTCCTCTCTCACCCGCTGTGTGTCCTCCACCCCCTCTCTCCCTCTGTCTCCCTCTGTGTGTCCTCCACCCCCTCTCTCCCTCTGTCTCCCCTCTCTTGTGTCCTCCGCCCCTCTCTCTCTCTCTCTCCCTCTGTGTGTCCTCCGCCCCTCTCTCCCTCTGTCTCCCTCTGTGTGTCCTCCGCCCCTCTCTCCCTCTGTCTCCCTCTCTGTGTGTCCTCCGCCCCTCTCTCTCCTCTGTCTCCCTCTGTGTGTCCTCCGCCCCCTCTCTCCCTCTGTCTCCTCTGTGTGTCCTCCGCCCCCTCTCTCCCTCTGTCTCCCTCTGTGTGTCCTCCACCCCCTCTCTCCCTCTCTCTCCCTCTCTGTGTGTCCTCCGCCCCTCTCTCTCCTCTCTCTCTCTCTCTCTCCCTCTCCCTCTCTGTGTCCTCCGCCCCCCTCTAGATGTACTGTTTATTGCGTGACTGGCCCCTGATGCAACCAGAGAGTGCCCTGGAGCTGTTGGACTGTAACTTTCCTGACCCCATGGTTCGAGAGTTCGCCCTGCGTTGCCTCGTACAGGGCCTCACTGACGACAAGCTCAGCCAGTACCTTCTGCAGCTAGTACAGGTCTGTCTGTCTGTCTATACTGTCTGTCTGTCTGTCTGCCTTGTAGTCTGTCTGCCTTGTAGTCTAACACTAGGCTTAATCTGTGTCTGGACCCATAGTGTACATTTGTCCCATTTCTCAGGTGTTGAAGTATGAGATGTACCTGGACAACCCTCTGGCCAGGTTCCTCATTAAGAAGGCTCTGACTAACCAGAGGATAGGACATTTCTTCTTCTGGCATCTAAAGTAAGTCTACTCTATAACGCCCTATTCCCTACCTAGTGCACTACTATAACGCCCTATTCCCTGCCTAGTGCACTACTATAACACCCTATTCCCTACCTAGTGCACTACTATAACATCCTATTCCCTACCTAGTGCACTACTATAACACTGAGATACAGTGAATTATAAGTTAAATAATCTGTCTGTAAACAATTGTTTTAAAAATGACTTGTGTCATGCACAAAGTAGATGTCCTAACCGACTTGCCAAAACTATAGTTTGTTAACAAGACATTTGTGGAGTGGTTGAAAAATGAGTTTTAATGACTCCAAACTAAGTGTTGTATGTACATTTCTAACTTCAACTGTAGCTACTTAATGAGCACCGTAGCTCATATAGCTACTTAATGAGCACCGTAGCTCATATTGCTACTTAATGAGCACCGTAGCTCATATAGCTACTTAATGAGCACCGTAGCTCTAATAGCTACTTAATGAGCACCGTAGCTCGTATAGCTACTTAATGAGCACCGTAGCTCTAATATCTACTTAATGAGCACCGTAGCTCATATAGCTACTTAATGAGCACCGTAGCTCATATAGCTCCTTAATGAGCACCGTATCTCATATAGCTACTTAATGAGCACCGTAGCTCATATAGCTACTTAATGAGCACCGTAGCTCTAATATCTACTTAATGAGCACCGTATCTCATATAGCTACTTAATGAGCACCGTAGCTCATATAGCTACTTAATGAGCACCGTAGCTCATATAGCTACTTAATGAACACCGTAGCTCATATAGCTACTTAATGAGCACCGTAGCTCATATTGCTACTTAATGAGCACCGTAGCTCATATTGCTACTTAATGAGCACCGTAGCTCATATAGCTACTTAATGAGCACCGTAGCTCATATAGCTACTTAATGAGCACCGTAGCTCTAATAGCTACTTAATGAGCACCGTAGCTCGTATAGCTACTTAATGAGCACCGTAGCTCATATAGCTACTTAATGAGCACCGTAGCTCATATTGCTACTTAATGAGCACTGTAGCTCATATAGCTACTTAATGAGCACCGTAGCTCTAATATCTACTTAATGAGCACCGTAGCTCATATTGCTACTTAATGAGCACCGTAGCTCATATTGCTACTTAATGAGCACCGTAGCTCATATAGCTACTTAATGAGCACCGTAGCTCATATAGCTACTTAATGAGCACCGTAGCTCTAATATCTACTTAATGAGCACCGTAGCTCATATTGCTACTTAATGAGCACCGTAGCTCTAATATCTACTTAATGAGCACCTTAGCTCTAATATCTACTTAATGAGCACCGTAGCTCATATAGTCTACTTAATGAGCACCGTAGCTCGTATAGCTCCTTAATGAGCACCGTAGCTCATATAGCTACTTAATGAGCACCGTAGCTCATATTTCTACTTAATGAGCGCCGTAGGTCATATTTCTACTTAATGAGCACCGTAACTCATATTGCTACTTAATGAGCACCGTAGCTCTAATATCTACTTAATGAGCACCGTAGCTCTAATATCTACTTAATGAGCACCGTAGCTCTAATGTCTACTTAATGAGCACCGTAGCTCATATTGCTACTTAATGAGCACCGTAGCTCATATAGCTACTTAATGAGCACCGTAGCTCTAATAGCTACTTAATGAGCACCGTAGCTCGTATAGCTACTTAATGAGCACCGTAGCTCTAATATCTACTTAATGAGCACCGTAGCTCATATAGCTACTTAATGAGCACCGTAGCTCATATAGCTACTTAATGAGCACCGTAGCTCATATAGCTCCTTAATGAGCACCGTATCTCATATAGCTACTTAATGAGCACCGTAGCTCATATAGCTACTTAATGAGCACCGTAGCTCTAATATCTACTTAATGAGCACCGTATCTCATATAGCTACTTAATGAGCACCGTAGCTCATATAGCTACTTAATGAGCACCGTAGCTCATATAGCTACTTAATGAACACCGTAGCTCATATAGCTACTTAATGAGCACCGTAGCTCATATTGCTACTTAATGAGCACCGTAGCTCATATTGCTACTTAATGAGCACCGTAGCTCATATAGCTACTTAATGAGCACCGTAGCTCATATAGCTACTTAATGAGCACCGTAGCTCTAATAGCTACTTAATGAGCACCGTAGCTCGTATAGCTACTTAATGAGCACCGTAGCTCATATAGCTACTTAATGAGCACCGTAGCTCATATTGCTACTTAATGAGCACTGTAGCTCATATAGCTACTTAATGAGCACCGTAGCTCTAATATCTACTTAATGAGCACCGTAGCTCATATTGCTACTTAATGAGCACCGTAGCTCATATTGCTACTTAATGAGCACCGTAGCTCATATAGCTACTTAATGAGCACCGTAGCTCATATAGCTACTTAATGAGCACCGTAGCTCATATAGCTACTTAATGAGCACCGTAGCTCTAATATCTACTTAATGAGCACCGTAGCTCATATTGCTACTTAATGAGCACCGTAGCTCTAATATCTACTTAATGAGCACCGTAGCTCTAATATCTACTTAATGAGCACCGTAGCTCATATAGCTACTTCATGAGCACCGTAGCTCATATAGCTACTTAATGAGCACCGTAGCTCATAAATCTACTTAATGAGCACCGTAGCTCATATAGCTACTTAATGAGCACCGTAGCTCATATAGCTACTTAATGAGCACCTTAGCTCTAATATCTACTTAATGAGCACCGTAGCTCTAATAACTACTTAATGAGCACCGTAGCTCTAATATCTACTTAATGAGCACCGTAGCTCTAATATCTACTTAATGAGCACTGTAGCTCATATAGCTACTTAATGAGCACCGTAGCTCTAATGTCTACTTAATGAGCACCGTAGCTCATATTGCTACTTAATGAGCACCGTAGCTCATATTGCTACTTAATGAGCACCGTAGCTCATATAGCTACTTAATGAGCACCGTAGCTCATATAGCTACTTAATGAGCACCGTAGCTCATATAGCTACTTAATGAGCACCGTAGCTCATATAGCTACTTAATGAGCACCGTAGCTCATATAGCTCCTTAATGACCACCGTAGCTCATATAGCTACTTAATGAGCACCGTAGCTCATATAGCTACTTAATGAGCACCGTAGCTCTAATATCTACTTAATGAGCACTGTAGCTCATATAGCTACTTAATGAGCACCATAGCTCGTATAGCTCCTTAATGAGCACCGTAGCTCATATAGCTACTTAATGAGCACCATAGCTCGTATAGCTCCTTAATGAGCACCGTAGCTCATATAGCTACTTAATGAGCACCGTAGCTCATATAGCTACTTAATGAGCACCTTGGCTCTAATATCTACTTAATGAGCACCGTAGCT
>NC_088403.1:72005813-72166361 GCF_034236695.1 Oncorhynchus nerka
GTGATTTGACTGGTTGCCAGACCCAGATGAAGTTCCTGGTAGAACACATGTCGAGGCCAGACTACATGGAGTCTCTACAAGGCTTCGTCTCTCCACTGAACCCTGTTCACCAGCTAGGAAACCTCAGGTACACACACACACGGTTCATGCTGTTCTGAGACCTTGGGATGTCAATACCACACTAAAGCTGAAATGTAAAATTGTGAGAGTGGAGAAGTAGACAGGGTTAGGGTGGAGAGAGGGTTAGGGTGGAGAGGTAGAGAGGGTTAGGGTGGAGAGGTAGACAGGGTTAGGGTGGAGAGAGGGTTAGGGTGGAGAGGTAGACAGGGTTAGGGTGGAGAGAGGGTTAGGGTGGAGAGAGGGTTAGGGTGGAGAGAGGGTTAGGGTGGAGAGGGGGTTAGGGTGGAGAGAGGGTTAGGTGGAGAGGTTAGAGAGGGTTAGGGTGGAGGGTAGACAGGGTTAGGTGTGGAGAGAGGTTAGGGTGGAGAGAGGGTTAGGGTGAGAGAGGGTTAGGGTGGAGAGAGGGTTAGGGTGGAGAGGTAGAGAGGGTTAGGGTGGAGAGGTAGACAGGGTTAGGGTGGAGAGAGGGTTAGGGTGGAGAGAGGTTTAGGTGGAGAGAGGGTTAGGGTGGAGAGGTAGACAGGGTTAGGGTGGAGAGAGGGTTAGGGTGGAGAGAGGGTTAGGGTGGAGAGAGGGTTAGGAGAGAGGGTTAGGTGGAGAGGTAGACAGGTTAGGGTGGAGAGAGGGTTAGGGTGGAGAGAGGGTTAGGGTGGAGAGAGAGGGTTAGGGTGGAGAGGTAGAGAGGGTTAGGGTGGAGAGGTAGACAGGGTTAGGGTGGAGAGAGGGTTAGGTGGAGGAGAGGGTTAGGGTGGAGAGAGAGGGTTAGGTGGAGAGGTAGAGAGGGTTAGGGTGGAGAGAGAGGGTTAGAGAGGGTTAGGGTTAGGGAGAGGGTTAGTAGAGAGGGTTAGGGTGAGAAGTAGACAGGGTTAGGGTGGAGAGGTAGAGAGGGTTAGGGTGGAGAGAGGGTTAGAGAGGTTTAGGTGGAGAGGGTTAGGGTGGAGAGGTAGACAGGGTTAGGGTGGAGAGAGGGTTAGGTGGAGAGAGAGGTAGACAGGGTTAGGTGGAGAGGGTTAGGGTGGAGAGAGGGTTAGGGTGGAGAGAGGGTTAGGGTGGAGAGGTAGACAGGGTTAGGGTGGAGAGAGAGAGGTTAGGGTGGAGAGAGGGTTAGGGTGGAGGTAGAGGGTTAGGGTGGAGAGGTAGAGAGGGTTAGGTGGAGAGGTAGACAGGGTTAGGGTGGAGAGAGGGTTAGGGTGGAGAGAGACAGGCTAGGGTGGAGAGAGGGTTAGGGTGGAGAGGTAGACAGGGTTAGGGTGGAGAGAGGGTTAGGGTGGAGAGAGGGTTAGGGTGGAGAGAGGGTTAGGGTGGAGAGAGGGTTAGGGTGGAGAGGTAGAGAGGGTTAGGGTGGAGAGGTAGACAGGGTTAGGGTGGAGAGAGGGTTAGGGTGGAGAGAGGGTTAGGGTGGAGAGAGGGTTAGGGTGGAGAGGTAGACAGGGTTAGGGTGGAGAGAGGGTTAGGGTGGAGAGAGGGTTAGGGTGGAGAGGGGTTAGAGAGGGTTAGGGTGGAGAGGTAGACAGGGTTAGGGTGGAGAGGGGTTAGGTGGAGGAGGGTTAGGGTGGAGAGAGGGTTAGGGTGGAGAGAGGGTTAGGGTGGAGAGAGAGGGGTTAGGGTGGAGAGAGAGCGGGTTAGGGTGGAGAGGTAGACAGGGTTAGGGTGGAGAGAGGGTTAGGTGGAGAGAGGGTTAGGGTGGAGAGAGGGTTAGGGTGGAGAGAGGGTTAGGTGGAGAGGTAGACAGGGTTAGGGGTGGAGAGGTAGACAGGTTAGGGGTGGAGAGAGGGTTAGGTGGAGAGGTTAGGGTGGAGAGGAGAGAGGGTTAGGGTGGAGAGAGTAGAGAGGGTTAGGGGTGGAGAGGTAGAGAGGGGTTAGGTGGAGAGACAGGGTTAGGGTGGAGAGGTAGAGGGGTTAGGGTGAGAGAGAGGGGTTAGGGGAGAGAGGGTTAGGGTGGAGAGAGGGTTAGGGTGGAGAGGTAGACAGGGTTAGGGTGGAGAGAGGGTTAGGGTGAGAGAGGGGTTAGGGTGGAGAGAGGGTTAGGGTGGAGAGGTAGAGAGGGTTAGGGTGGAGAGGTAGACAGGGTTAGGGTGGAGAGAGGGTTAGGGTGGAGAGAGGGTTAGGGTGGAGAGGTAGAGGGTTAGGGTGGAGAGAGGGTTAGGGTGGAGAGAGGGTTAGGGTGGAGAGGTAGAGAGGGTTAGGGTGGAGAGGTAGACAGGGTTAGGTGGAGAGAGGGTTAGGGTGGAGAGAGGGTTAGGTGGAGAGAGGGTTAGGGTGGAGAGGTAGAGAGGGTTAGGGTGGAGAAGTAGAGAGGGTTAGGGTGGAGAGGTAGAGAGGGTTAGGGTGGAGAAGTAGACAGGGTTAGGGTGGAGAGGTAGAGAGGGTTAGGGTGGAGAGGTAGACAGGGTTAGGGTGGAGAGGTAGACAGGGTTAGGGTGGAGAGAGGGTTAGGGTGAGAGAGGGTTAGGGTGGAGAGAGGGTTAGGTGGAGAGAGGGTTAGGGTGGAGAGGTAGAGAGGGTTAGGGTGGAGAGGTAGACAGGGTTAGGGTGGAGGAGAGAGGGTTAGGGTGTGAGAGGGTTAGGTGGAGAGAGAGGGTTAGGGTGGAGAAGTAGACAGGGTTAGGGTGGAGAGAGGGTTAGGTGGAGAGAGGGTTAGGGTGGAGAGAGGGTTAGGGTGGAGAGAGGGGGTTAGGGGAGAGTTAGAGAGGGTTAGGGTGGAGAGGTAGACAGGGTTAGGGTGGAGAGAGGGTTAGGGTGGAGAGAGGGTTAGGGTGGAGAGAGGGTTAGGGTGGAGAGGTAGAGAGGGTTAGGGTGGAGAGTAGACAGGGTTAGGGTGGAGAGGTAGAGGGGTTAGGGTGGAGAAGGTAGACAGGGTTAGGGTGGAGAGGTAGACAGGGTTAGGGTGGAGAGGTAGAGAGGGTTAGGGTGGAGAGGTAGACAGGGTTAGGGTGGAGAGGTAGAGAGGGTTAGGGTGGAGAGGTAGACAGGGTTAGGGTGGAGAGGTAGACAGGGTTAGGGTGGAGAGAGGGTTAGGGTGGAGAGAGAGGGTTAGGGTGGAGAGAGGGTTAGGGTGGAGAGGTAGAGAGGGTTAGGGTGGAGAAGTAGAGAGGGTTAGGGTGGAGAGGTAGAGAGGGTTAGGGTGGAGAAGTAGACAGGGTTAGGGTGGAGAGGTAGACAGGGTTAGGGTGGAGAAGTAGACAGGGTTAGGGTGGAGAGGTAGAGAGGGTTAGGGTGGAGAGGTAGACAGGGTTAGGGTGGAGAGGTAGAGAGGGTTAGGGTGGAGAGGTAGACAGGGTTAGGGTGGAGAGGTAGAGAGGGTTAGGGTGGAGAGAGAGAGGGTTTGGGTGGAGAAGGTAGACAGGGTTAGGGTGGAGAGAGGGTTAGGGTGGAGAGAGGGTTAGGGTGGAGAGAGGGTTAGGGTGGAGAGGTAGACAGGGTTAGGGTGGAGAGAGGGTTAGGTGGAGAGAGGGTTAGGGTGGAGAGAGGGGTTAGGGTGGAGAGGTAGAGAGGGTTAGGGTGGAGAAGTAGAGAGGGTTAGGGTGGAGAGGTAGAGAGGGTTAGGGTGGAGAAGTAGACAGGGTTAGGGTGGAGAGGTAGAGAGGGTTAGGGTGGAGAGGTAGACAGGGTTAGGGTGGAGAGGTAGACAGGGTTAGGGTGGAGAGAGGGTTAGGGTGGAGAGAGGGTTAGGGTGGAGAGAGGGTTAGGGTGGAGAGAGGGTTAGGGTGGAGAGGGGTTAGGGTGGAGAAGTAGAGGGGTTAGGGTGGAGAAGTAGAGAGGGTTAGGGTGGAGAGGTAGAGAGGGTTAGGGTGGAGAAGTAGACAGGGTTAGGGTGGAAAGGTAGACAGGGTTAGGGTGGAGAAGTAGACAGGGTTAGGGGTGGAGAGGTAGAGAGGGTTAGGGTGGAGAGGTAGACAGGGTTAGGGTGGAGAGGTAGAGAGGGTTAGGTGGAGAGGTAGACAGGGTTAGGGTGGAGAGGTAGAGAGGGTTAGGGTGGAGAGGTAGACAGGGTTAGGGTGGAGAGGTAGACAGGGTTAGGGTGGAGAGGTAGACAGGGTTAGGGTGGAGAGGTAGACAGGGTTAGGGTGGAGGTAGACAGGGTTAGGGTGGAGAGGTAGAGAGGGTTAGGGTGGAGAGGTAGACAGGGTTAGGGTGGAGAGGTAGACAGGGTTAGGGTGGAGAGGTAGACAGGGTTAGGGTGGAGAGGTAGACAGGGTTAGGGTGGAGAGGTAGACAGGGTTAGGGTGGAGAGGTAGAGAGGGTTAGGGTGGAGAAGTAGAGAGGGTTAGGGTGGAGAGGTAGAGAGGGTTAGGGTGGAGAAGTAGACAGGGTTAGGGTGGAGAGGTAGACAGGGTTAGGGTGGAGAGGTAGAGAGGGTTAGGGTGGAGAAGTAGAGAGGGTTAGGGTGGAGAGAGGGGGTTAGGGTGGAGAGGTAGACAGGGTTAGGGTGGAGAGAGGGTTAGGGTGGAGAGAGGTTAGGGTGGAGAGGTAGACAGGGTTAGGGTGGAGAGAGACAGGTTAGGGTGGAGAGAGACAGGGTTAGGGTGGAGGTAGAGAGGTTAGGGTGGAGAGGTAGACAGGGTTAGGGTGGAGAGAGGGTTAGGGTGGAGAGGGTTAGGGTGGAGGGTAGACAGGGTTAGGGTGGAGAGAGGGTTAGGGTGGAGAGGTAGACAGGGTTAGGGTGGAGAGAGGGTTAGGGTGGAGAAGAGACAGGGTTAGGGTGGAGAGGTAGAGAGGGTTAGGGTGGAGAGGTAGACAGGGTTAGGGTGGAGAGGACAGGGTTAGGGTGGAGAGAGGGTTAGGGTGGAGAGGTAGACAGGGTTAGGGTGGAGAGAGGGTTAGGGTGGAGAGAGGGTTAGGGTGGAGAGGTAGACAGGGTTAGGGTGGAGAGAGGGTTAGGGTGGAGAGGTAGGGTTAGGGTGGAGAGAGGGTTAGGGTGGAGAGAGGGTTAGGGTGGAGAGAGAGGTTAGGGTGGAGAGGTAGAGAGGGTTAGGGTGGAGAGAGGGTTAGGTGGAGAGAGGTTAGGGTGGAGAGGTAGACAGGGTTAGGGTGGAGAGAGGGTTAGGGTGGAGAGAGGGTTAGGGTGGAGAGGTAGAGAGGGTTAGGGTGGAGAGGTAGACAGGGTTAGGGTGGAGAGAGGGTTAGGGTGGAGAGAGGGTTAGGGTGGAGAGAGGGTTAGGGTGGAGAGGTAGAGAGGGTTAGGGTGGAGAAGTAGAGAGGGTTAGGGTGGAGAGGTAGAGAGGGTTAGGGTGGAGAAGTAGACAGGGTTAGGGTGGAGAGGTAGAGAGGGTTAGGGTGGAGAGGTAGACAGGGTTAGGGTGGAGAAGTAGACAGGGTTAGGGTGGAGAGAGGGTTAGGGTGGAGAGAGGGTTAGGGTGGAGAGAGGGTTAGGGTGGAGAGAGGGTTAGGGTGGAGAGGTAGAGAGGGTTAGGGTGGAGAAGTAGAGAGGGTTAGGGTGGAGAGGTAGAGAGGGTTAGGGTGGAGAAGTAGACAGGGTTAGGGTGGAGAGGTAGACAGGGTTAGGGTGGAGAAGTAGACAGGGTTAGGGTGGAGAGGTAGAGAGGGTTAGGGTGGAGAGGTAGACAGGGTTAGGGTGGAGAGGTAGAGAGGGTTAGGGTGGAGAGGTAGACAGGGTTAGGGTGGAGAGGTAGAGAGGGTTAGGGTGGAGAGAGGGTTAGGGTGGAGAGGTAGACAGGGTTAGGGTGGAGAGAGGGTTAGGGTGGAGAGAGGGTTAGGGTGGAGAGAGGGTTAGGGTGGAGAGGTAGACAGGGTTAGGGTGGAGAGAGGGTTAGGGTGGAGAGAGGGTTAGGGTGGAGAGAGGGTTAGGGTGGAGAGGTAGAGAGGGTTAGGGTGGAGAAGTAGAGAGGGTTAGGGTGGAGAGGTAGAGAGGGTTAGGGTGGAGAAGTAGACAGGGTTAGGGTGGAGAGGTAGAGAGGGTTAGGGTGGAGAGGTAGACAGGGTTAGGGTGGAGAGGTAGACAGGGTTAGGGTGGAGAGAGGGTTAGGGTGGAGAGGGGTTAGGGTGGAGAGAGGGTTAGGGTGGAGAGAGGATTAGGAGAGAGGGTTAGGGTGGAGAGGTAGAGAGGGTTAGGGTGGAGAAGTAGAGAGGGTTAGGGTGGAGAGGTAGAGAGGGTTAGGGTGGAGAAGTAGACAGGGTTAGGGTGGAAAGGTAGACAGGGTTAGGGTGGAGAAGTAGACAGGGTTAGGGTGGAGAGGTAGAGAGGGTTAGGGTGGAGGTAGACAGGGTTAGGGTGGAGAGGTAGAGAGGGTTAGGGTGGAGAGGTAGACAGGGTTAGGGTGGAGAGGTAGAGAGGGTTAGGGTGGAGAGGTAGACAGGGTTAGGGTGGAGAGGTAGACAGGGTTAGGGTGGAGAGGTAGACAGGGTTAGGGTGGAGAGGTAGACAGGGTTAGGGTGGAGAGGTAGAGAGGGTTAGGTGGAGAGGTAGACAGGGTTAGGGTGGAGAGGTAGACAGGGTTAGGGTGGAGAGGTAGAGAGGGTTAGGGTGGAGAGGTAGACAGGGTTAGGGTGGAGAGGTAGACAGGGTTAGGGTGGAGAGGTAGAGAGGGTTAGGGTGGAGAAGTAGAGAGGGTTAGGGTGGAGAGGTAGAGAGGGTTAGGGTGGAGAAGTAGACAGGGTTAGGGTGGAGAGGTAGACAGGGTTAGGGTGGAGAGGTAGAGAGGGTTAGGGTGGAGAAGTAGAGAGGGTTAGGGTGGAGAGAGGGTTAGGGTGGAGAGGTAGACAGGGTTAGGGTGGAGAGAGGGTTAGGGTGGAGAGAGGGTTAGGGTGGAGAGGTAGACAGGGTTAGGGTGGAGAGAGGGTTAGGGTGGAGAGAGGGTTAGGGTGGAGAGAGGGTTAGGGTGGAGAGGTAGAGAGGGTTAGGGTGGAGAGGTAGACAGGGTTAGGGTGGAGAGAGGGTTAGGGTGGAGAGAGGGTTAGGGTGGAGAGGTAGACAGGGTTAGGGTGGAGAGAGGGTTAGGGTGGAGAGAGGGTTAGGGTGGAGAAGTAGACAGGGTTAGGGTGGAGAGGTAGAGAGGGTTAGGGTGGAGAGGTAGACAGGGTTAGGGTGGAGAGGTAGACAGGGTTAGGGTGGAGAGAGGGTTAGGGTGGAGAGGTAGACAGGGTTAGGGTGGAGAGAGGGTTAGGGTGGAGAGAGGGTTAGGGTGGAGAGAGGGTTAGGGTGGAGAGAGGGTTAGGGTGGAGAGGTAGAGAGGGTTAGGGTGGAGAGGTAGACAGGGTTAGGGTGGAGAGAGGGTTAGGGTGGAGAGAGGGTTAGGGTGGAGAGAGGGTTAGGGTGGAGAGGTAGACAGGGTTAGGGTGGAGAGAGGGTTAGGGTGGAGAGAGGGTTAGGGTGGAGAGAGGGTTAGGGTGGAGAGGTAGAGAGGGTTAGGGTGAGGAGAGGGGTTAGGGTGGAGGTAGACAGGGTTAGGGTGGAGAGAGGGTTAGGGTGGAGAGAGAGGGTTAGGGTGGAGAGAGGGTTAGGTGGAGAGGGTTAGGGGTTAGGGTGGAGAAGGTAGAGAGGGTTAGGGTGGAGAGGTAGAGAGGGTTAGGGTGGAGAAGTAGACAGGGTTAGGGTGGAGAGGTAGAGAGGGTTAGGGTGGAGAGGTAGACAGGGTTAGGGTGGAGAGGTAGACAGGGTTAGGGTGGAGAGAGGGTTAGGGTGGAGAGAGGGTTAGGGTGGAGAGAGGGTTAGGGTGGAGAGGTAGAGAGGGTTAGGGTGGAGAAGTAGAGAGGGTTAGGGTGGAGAGGTAGAGAGGGTTAGGGTGGAGAAGTAGACAGGGTTAGGGTGGAGAGGTAGACAGGGTTAGGTGGAGAGGTAGACAGGGTTAGGGTGGAGAGGTAGAGAGGGTTAGGGGTGGAGAGGTAGGTGAGAGAGGGTTAGGGTGGAGAGGTAGAGAGGGTTAGGGGAGAGGGTTAGGTGGAGAGAGGGTTAGGGTGGAGAGGTAGAGAGGGTTAGGGTGGAGAAGTAGACAGGGTTAGGGTGGAGAGGTAGAGAGGGTTAGGGTGGAGAAGTAGACAGGGTTAGGGTGGAGAGGTAGACAGGGTTAGGGTGGAGAAGTAGACAGGGTTAGGGTGGAGAGGTAGAGAGGGTTAGGGTGGAGAGGTAGACAGGGTTAGGGTGGAGAGGTAGAGAGGGTTAGGGTGGAGAGGTAGACAGGGTTAGGGTGGAGAGGTAGAGAGGGTTAGGGTGGAGAGAGGGTTAGGGTGGAGAGGTAGACAGGGTTAGGGTGGAGAGAGGGTTAGGGTGGAGAGAGGGTTAGGGTGGAGAGAGGGTTAGGGTGGAGAGGTAGACAGGGTTAGGGTGGAGAGAGGGTTAGGGTGGAGAGAGGGTTAGGGTGGAGAGAGGGTTAGGGTGGAGAGAGGGTTAGGGTGGAGAGGTAGAGAGGGTTAGGGTGGAGAAGTAGAGAGGGTTAGGGTGGAGAGGTAGAGAGGGTTAGGGTGGAGAAGTAGACAGGGTTAGGGTGGAGATGTAGAGAGGGTTAGGGTGGAGAGGTAGACAGGGTTAGGGTTGAGAGGTAGACAGGGTTAGGGTGGAGAGAGGGTTAGGGTGGAGAGAGGGTTAGGGTGGAGAGAGGGTTAGGGTGGAGAGAGGGTTAGGGTGGAGAGAGGGTTAGGGTGGAGAGAGGGTTAGGGTGGAGAGGTAGAGAGGGTTAGGGTGGAGAAGTAGAGAGGGTTAGGGTGGAGAGGTAGAGAGGGTTAGGGTGGAGAAGTAGACAGGGTTAGGGTGGAAAGGTAGACAGGGTTAGGGTGGAGAAGTAGACAGGGTTAGGGTGGAGAGGTAGAGAGGGTTAGGGTGGAGAGGTAGACAGGGTTAGGGTGGAGAGGTAGAGAGGGTTAGGGTGGAGAGGTAGACAGGGTTAGGGTGGAGAGGTAGAGAGGGTTAGGGTGGAGAGGTAGACAGGGTTAGGGTGGAGAGGTAGACAGGGTTAGGGTGAGAGGTAGACAGGGTTAGGGTGGAGAGGTAGACAGGGTTAGGGTGGAGAGGTAGACAGGGTTAGGGTGGAGAGGTAGAGAGGGTTAGGGTGGAGAGGTAGACAGGGTTAGGGTGGAGAGGTAGACAGGGTTAGGGTGGAGAGGTAGAGAGGGTTAGGGTGGAGAGGTAGACAGGGTTAGGGTGGAGAGGTAGACAGGGTTAGGGTGGAGAGGTAGAGAGGGTTAGGGTGGAGAAGTAGAGAGGGTTAGGGTGGAGAGGTAGAGAGGGTTAGGGTGGAGAAGTAGACAGGGTTAGGGTGGAGAGGTAGACAGGGTTAGGGTGGAGAGGTAGAGAGGGTTAGGGTGGAGAGGTAGACAGGGTTAGGGTGGAGAGGTAGAGAGGGTTAGGGTGGAGAAGTAGACAGGGTTAGGGTGGAGAGGTAGACAGGGTTAGGGTGGAGAGGTAGAGAGGGTTAGGGTGGAGAGGTAGACATTGTTAGGTGTGGAGGTAGACAGGGTTAGGGTGGAGAGGTAGACAGGGTTAGGGTGGAGAGGTAGAGAGGGTTAGGGTGGAGAAGTAGACAGGGTTAGGGTGGAGAGGTAGACAGGGTTAGGGTGGAGGTAGAGAGGGTTAGGGTGGAGAAATAGACAGGGTTAGGGTGGAGAGGTAGAGAGGGTTAGGGTGGAGAGGTAGAGAGGGTTAGGGTGGAGGTAGAGAGGGTTAGGGTGGAGAGGTAGGGTTAGGGTGGAGAGGTAGAGAGGGTTAGGGTGGAGAGGTAGAGAGGGTTAGGGTGGAGAGGTAGACAGGGTTAGGGTGGAGAGGTAGACAGGGTTAGGGTGGAGGGTAGAGAGGGTTAGGGTGGAGAGGTAGACAGGGTTAGGGTGGAGAGAGGGGTTAGGGTGGAGAGGTAGAGAGGGTTAGGGTGGAGAGGTAGACAGGGTTAGGGTGGAGAGGTAGAGAGGGTTAGGGTGGAGAGGTAGAGAGGGTTAGGGTGGAGAGGTAGAGAGGGTTAGGGTGGAGAGGTAGACAGGGTTAGGGTGGAGAGGTAGAGAGGGTTAGGGTGGAGAGGTAGACAGGGTTAGGGTGGAGAGGTAGACAGGGTTAGGGTGGAGAGGTAGACAGGGTTAGGGTGGAGAGGTAGACAGGGTTAGGGTGGAGAGGTAGACAGGGTTAGGGTGGAGAGGTAGACAGGGTTAGGGTGGAGAGGTAGAGAGGGTTAGGGTGGAGAGGTAGAGAGGGTTAGGGTGGAGAGGTAGAGAGGGTTAGGGTGGAGAGGTAGAGAGGGTTAGGGTGGAGAGGTAGACAGGGTTAGGGTGGAGGGTAGAGAGGGTTAGGGTGGAGAGGTAGACAGGGTTAGGGTGGAGAGGTAGACAGGGTTAGGGTGGAGAGGTAGACAGGGTTAGGGTGGAGAGGTAGACAGGGTTAGGGTGGAGAGGTAGACAGGGTTAGGGTGGAGAGAGGGACAGGGTTAGGGTGAGAGGGTTAGGTGGAGAGAGAGAGGGTTAGGGTGGAGAGGTAGAGGGGTTAGGGTGGAGAGGTAGACAGGGTTAGGGTGGAGAGGTAGACAGGGTTAGGGTGGAGAGGTAGACAGGGTTAGGGTGGAGAGGTAGAGAGGGTTAGGGTGGAGAGGTAGAGAGGGTTAGGGGTGGAGAGGTAGAGAGGGTTAGGGTGGAGAGGTAGACAGGGGTTAGGGTGGAGAGGTAGAGAGGGTTAGGGTGGAGGTAGAGAGGGTTAGGGTGGAGAGGTAGAGAGGGTTAGGGTGGAGAGGTAGAGAGGGTTAGGGTGGAGAGGTAGACAGGGTTAGGGTGGAGAGGTAGAGGGGTTAGGGTGGAGAGGTAGACAGGGTTAGGGGTGGAGAGAGGGTTAGGGAGAGGTAGAGAGGGTTAGGGTGGAGAGGTAGACAGGGTTAGGGTGGAGAGGTAGAGAGGGTTAGGGTGGAGAGGTAGACAGGGTTAGGGTGGAGAGGTAGAGAGGGTTAGGGTGGAGAGGTAGACAGGGTTAGGTGGAGAGGTAGAGAGGGTTAGGGTGGAGAGGTAGACAGGGTTAGGGTGGAGAGGTAGACAGGGTTAGGGTGGAGAGGTAGAGAGGGTTAGGGTGGAGAGGTAGAGAGGGTTAGGGTGGAGAGGTAGAGAGGGTTAGGTGGAGAGGTAGAGAGGGTTAGGGTGGAGAGGTAGAGAGGGTTAGGTGGAGAGGTAGAGAGGGTTAGGGTGGAGAGGTAGACAGGGTTAGGGTGGAGAGGTAGACAGGGTTAGGGTGGAGAGGTAGACAGGGTTAGGGTGGAGAGGTAGACAGGGTTAGGGTGGAGAGGTAGAGAGGGTTAGGGGTGGAGAGGTAGACAGGGTTAGGGTGGAGAGGTAGAGAGGGTTAGGGTGGAGAGGTAGACAGGGTTAGGGTGGAGAGGTAGAGAGGGTTAGGGTGGAGAGGTAGACAGGGTTAGGGTGGAGAGGTAGACAGGGTTAGGGTGGAGAGGTAGAGAGGGTTAGGGTGGAGAGGTAGAGAGGGTTAGGGTGGAGAGGTAGACAGGGTTAGGGTGGAGAGGTAGAGAGGGTTAGGGTGGAGAGGTAGACAGGGTTAGGGTGGAGAGGTAGACAGGGTTAGGGTGGAGAGGTAGAGAGGGTTAGGGTGGAGAGGTAGACAGGGTTAGGGTGGAGAGGTAGAGAGGGTTAGGTGGAGAGGTAGACAGGGTTAGGGTGAGAGGTAGAGAGGGTTAGGGTGGAGAGGTAGAGAGGGTTAGGGTGGAGAGGAGGGTAGAGAGGGTTAGGGTGGAGAGGGGTAGAGAGGGTTAGGGTGGAGAGAGGTAGACAGGGTTAGGGTGGAGAGGTAGACAGGGTTAGGGTGGAGAGAGGGTTAGGGTGGAGAGAGGGGGTTAGGGTGGAGAGGTAGACAGGGTTAGGGTGGAGAGGTAGAGAGGGTTAGGGTGGAGAGGTAGAGAGGGGGTTAGGGTGGAGAGGTAGACAGGGTTAGGGTGGAGAGGTTAGAGAGGGTTAGGGTGGAGAGGGGTTAGGGTGGAGAGGTAGACAGGGTTAGGGTGGAGAGGTAGACAGGGTTAGGGTGGAGAGGTAGAGAGGGTTAGGGTGGAGAGGTAGAGAGGGTTAGGGTGGAGAGGTAGAGAGGGTTAGGGTGGAGAGGTAGAGAGGGTTAGGGTGGAGAGGTAGAGAGGGTTAGGGTGGAGAGGTAGACAGGGTTAGGGTGGAGAGGTAGACAGGGTTAGGGTGGAGAGGTAGACAGGGTTAGGGTGGAGAGGTAGACAGGGTTAGGGTGGAGAGGTAGACAGGGTTAGGGTGGAGAGGTAGAGAGGGTTAGGGTGAGAGAGAGAGGGTTAGGGTGGAGAGGTAGAGAGGGTTAGGGTGGAGAGGTAGAGAGGGTTAGGGTGGAGAGGTAGAGAGGGTTAGGGTGGAGAGGTAGAGAGGGTTAGGGTGGAGAGGTAGAGAGGGTTAGGGTGGAGAGGTAGAGAGGGTTAGGGTGGAGAGGTAGACAGGGTTAGGGTGGAGAGAGAGGGTTAGGGTGGAGAGGTAGACAGGGTTAGGGTGAGAGGTAGAGAGGGTTAGGGTGGAGAGGTAGACAGGGTTAGGGTGGAGAGGTAGAGAGGGTTAGGGTGGAGAGGTAGAGAGGGTTAGGGTGGAGAGGTAGAGAGGGTTAGGGTGGAGAGGTAGACAGGGTTAGGGTGGAGAGGTAGACAGGGTTAGGGTGGAGAGGTAGACAGGGTTAGGGTGGAGAGGTAGACAGGGTTAGGGTGGAGGTAGACAGGGTTAGGGTGGAGAGAGTTAGAGAGGGTTAGGGTGGAGAGGTAGACAGGGTTAGGGTGGAGAGGTAGAGAGGGTTAGGGTGGAGAGGTAGAGAGGGTTAGGGTGGAGAGGTAGACAGGGTTAGGGTGGAGAGGTAGACAGGGTTAGGGTGGAGAGGTAGAGAGGGTTAGGGTGGAGAGGGTTAGGTAGAGAGGGTTAGGGTGGAGAGGTAGAGAGGGTTAGGGTGGAGAGGTAGACAGGGTTAGGGTGGAGAGGTAGACAGGGTTAGGGTGGAGAGGTAGACAGGGTTAGGGTGGAGAGGTAGACAGGGTTAGGGTGGAGAGGTAGACAGGGTTAGGGTGGAGAGAGGAGGTAGAGAGGGTTAGGGTGGAGAGGTAGAGAGGGTTAGGGTGGAGAGGTAGAGAGGGTTAGGGTGGAGAGGTAGAGAGGGTTAGGGTGGAGAGGTAGAGAGGGTTAGGGTGGAGAGGTAGAGAGGGTTAGGTGGAGAGGTAGAGAGGGTTAGGGTGGAGAGGTAGACAGGGTTAGGGTGGAGAGGTAGAGAGGGTTAGGGTGGAGAGGTAGACAGGGTTAGGGTGGAGAGGTAGAGAGGGTTAGGGTGGAGAGGTAGACAGGGTTAGGGTGGAGAGGTAGAGAGGGTTAGGGTGGAGAGGTAGAGAGGGTTAGGGTGGAGAGGTAGACAGGGTTAGGGTGGAGAGGTAGACAGGGTTAGGGTGGAGAGGTAGAGAGGGTTAGGGTGGAGAGGTAGACAGGGTTAGGGTGGAGAGGTAGAGAGGGTTAGGGTGGAGAGGTAGAGAGGGTTAGGGTGGAGAGGTAGAAGGGTTAGGGTGGAGAGGTAGACAGGGTTAGGGTGGAGAGGTAGACAGGGTTAGGGTGGAGAGGTAGACAGGGTTAGGGTGGAGAGGTAGAGAGGGTTAGGGTGGAGAGGTAGAGAGGGTTAGGGTGGAGAGGTAGAGAGGGTTAGGGTGGAGAGGTAGACAGGGTTAGGGTGGAGAGGTAGAGAGGGTTAGGGTGGAGAGGTAGACAGGGTTAGGGTGGAGAGAGGGTTAGGGTGGAGAGGTAGACAGGGTTAGGGTGGAGAGGTAGACAGGGTTAGGGTGGAGAGGTAGACAGGGATAGGGTGGAGAGGTAGAGAGGGTTAGGGTGGAGAGGTAGAGAGGGTTAGGGTGGAGAGGTAGAGAGGGTTAGGGTGGAGAGGTAGAGAGGGTTAGGGTGGAGAGGTAGAGAGGGTTAGGTTGGAGAGGTAGACAGGGTTAGGGTGGAGAGGTAGAGAGGGTTAGGGTGGAGAGGTAGAGAGGGTTAGGGTGGAGAGGTAGAGAGGGTTAGGGTGGAGAGGTAGACAGGGTTAGGGTGGAGAGGTAGACAGGGTTAGGGTGGAGAGGTAGAGAGGGTTAGGGTGGAGAGGTAGACAGGGTTAGGGTGGAGAGAGGGTTAGGGTGGAGAGGTAGAGAGGGTTAGGGTGGAGAGGTAGACAGGGTTAGGGTGGAGAGGTAGAGAGGGTTAGGGTGGAGAGGTAGACAGGGTTAGGGTGGAGAGGTAGAGAGGGTTAGGGTGGAGAGGTAGACAGGGTTAGGGTGGAGAGGTAGAGAGGGTTAGGGTGGAGAGGTAGACAGGGTTAGGGTGGAGAGGTAGACAGGGTTAGGGTGGAGAGGTAGAGAGGGTTAGGGTGGAGAGGTAGACAGGGTTAGGGTGGAGAGGTAGAGAGGGTTAGGGTGGAGAGGTAGAGAGGGTTAGGGTGGAGAGGTAGAGAGGGTTAGGGTGGAGAGGTAGAGAGGGTTAGGGTGGAGAGGTAGACAGGGTTAGGGTGGAGAGGTAGACAGGGTTAGGGTGGAGAGGTAGACAGGGTTAGGGTGGAGAGGTAGACAGGGTTAGGGTGGAGAGGTAGAGAGGGTTAGGGTGGAGAGGTAGAGAGGGTTAGGGTGGAGAGGTAGACAGGGTTAGGGTGGAGAGGTAGAGAGGGTTAGGGTGGAGAGGTAGACAGGGTTAGGGTGGAGAGGTAGAGAGGGTTAGGGTGGAGAGGTAGACAGGGTTAGGGTGGAGAGGTAGAGAGGGTTAGGGTGGAGAGGTAGAGAGGGTTAGGGTGGAGAGGTAGAGAGGGTTAGGGTGGAGAAGTAGAGAGGGTTAGGGTGGAGAGAGGGTTAGGGTGGAGAGGTAGACAGGGTTAGGGTGGAGAGGTAGACAGGGTTAGGGTGGAGAGGTAGAGAGGGTTAGGGTGGAGAGAGGGTTAGGGTGGAGAGGTAGACAGGGTTAGGGTGGAGAGGTAGACAGGCTTAGGGTGGAGAGGTAGAGAGGGTTAGGGTGGAGAGAGGGTTAGGGTGGAGAGGTAGACAGGGTTAGGGTGGAGAGGTAGACAGGGTTAGGGTGGAGAGGTAGAGAGGGTTAGGGTGGAGAGAGGGTTAGGGTGGAGAGGTAGACAGGGTTAGGGTGGAGAGGTAGACAGGGTTAGGGTGGAGAGGTAGAGAGGGTTAGGGTGGAGAAGTAGAGAGGGTTAGGGTGGAGAGGTAGAGAGGGTTAGGGTGGAGAGGTAGACAGGGTTAGGGTGGAGAGGTAGACAGGGTTAGGGTGGAGAGAGGGTTAGGGTGGAGAGGTAGACAGGGTTAGGGTGGAGAAGTAGACAGGGTTAGGGTGGAGAGGTAGAGAGGGTTAGGGTGGAGAGGTAGAGAGGGTTAGGGTGGAGAGGTAGAGAGGGTTAGGGTGGAGAGGTAGACAGGGTTAGGGTGGAGAGGTAGACAGGGTTAGGGTGGAGAGGTAGAGAGGGTTAGGGTGGAGAGGTAGAGAGGGTTAGGGTGGAGAGGTAGAGAGGGTTAGGGTGGAGAGGTAGACAGGGTTAGGGTGTAGAGAGGGTTAGGGTGGAGAGGTAGACAGGGTTAGGGTGGAGAGGTAGAGAGGGTTAGGGTGGAGAGGTAGACAGGGTTAGGGTGAAGAGGTAGAGAGGGTTAGGGTGGAGAGGTAGAGAGGGTTAGGGTGGGGCTGGAGAGAGAGTTTGGGTGGAGAAGTAGAGAGGGTTAGGGTGGAGAGGTAGACAGGGTTAGGGTGGAGAGGTAGACAGGGTTAGGGTGGAGAGGTAGACAGGGTTAGGGTGGAGAGGTAAACAGGGTTAGGGTGGAGAGGTAGAGAGGGTTAGGGTGGAGAAGTAGAGAGGGTTAGGGTGGAGAGGTAGACAGGGTTAGGGTGGAGAGGTAGAGAGGGTTAGGGTGGAGAGGTAGAGAGGGTTAGGGTGGAGAGGTAGACAGGGTTAGGGTGGAGAGGTAGACAGGGTTAGGGTGGAGAGGTAGACAGGGTTAGGGTGGAGAGAGGGTTAGGGTGGAGAGGTAGAGAGGGTTAGGGTGGAGAGGTAGAGAGGGTTAGGGTGGAGAGGTAGACAGGGTTAGGGTGGAGAGGTAGACACACTGAGATCTGTAGAGGGGTTGTCAGTCCACACTGAGATCTGTAGAGGAGGGGTTGTCAGTCCACACTGAGATCTGTAGAGGGGTTGTCAGTCCACACTGAGATCTGTAGAGGGGTTGTCAGCCCACACTGAGATCTGTAGAGGGGTTGTCAGTCCACACTGAGATCTGTAGAGGGGTTGTCAGCCCACACTGAGATCTGTAGAGGAGGGGTTGTCAGCCCACACTGAGATCTGTAGAGGGGTTGTCAGTCCACACTGAGATCTGTAGAGGGGTTGTCAGTCCACACTGAGATCTGTAGAGGAGGGGTTGTCAGTCCACACTGAGATCTGTAGAGGGGTTGTCAGCCCACACTGAGATCTGTAGAGGGGTTGTCAGCCCACACTGAGATCTGTAGAGGGGTTGTCAGTCCACACTGAGATCTGTAGAGGGGTTGTCAGCCCACACTGAGATCTGTAGAGGAGGGGTTGTCAGCCCACACTGAGATCTGTAGAGGGGTTGTCAGTCCACACTGAGATCTGTAGAGGGGTTGTCAGTCCACACTGAGATCTGTAGAGGGGTTGTCAGTCCACACTGAGATCTGTAGAGGGGTTGTCAGCCCACACTGAGATCTGTAGAGGGGTTGTCAGTCCACACTGAGATCTGTAGAGGGGTTGTCAGCCCACACTGAGATCTGTAGAGGGGTTGTCAGCACACACTGAGATCTGTAGAGGAGGGGTTGTCAGCCCACACTGAGATCTGTAGAGGGGTTGTCAGTCCACACTGAGATCTGTAGAGGGGTTGTCAGTCCACACTGAGATCTGTAGAGGGGTTGTCAGCCCACACTGAGATCTGTAGAGGGGTTGTCAGTCCACACTGAGATCTGTAGAGGGGGGGTTGTCAGTCCACACTGAGATCTGTAGAGGGGTTGTCAGCCCACACTGATATCTGTAGAGGGGTTGTCAGCCCACACTGAGATCTGTAGAGGGGTTGTCAGCACACACTGAGATCTGTAGAGGAGTTGTCAGTCCACACTGAGATCTGTAGAGGGGTTGTCAGTCCACACTGAGATCTGTAGAGGGGTTGTCAGTCCACACTGAGATCTGTAGAGGGGTTGTCAGTCCACACTGAGATCTGTAGAGGAGGGGTTGTCAGTCCACACTGAGATCTGTAGAGGGGTTGTCAGTCCACACTGAGATCTGTAGAGGGGTTGTCAGTCCACACTGAGATCTGTAGAGGGGTTGTCAGTCCACACTGAGATCTGTAGAGGAGGGGTTGTCAGTCCACACTGAGATCTGTAGAGGGGTTGTCAGCCCACACTGAGATCTGTAGAGGGGTTGTCAGCCCACACTGAGATCTGTAGAGGAGGGGTTGTCAGTCCACACTGAGATCTGTAGAGGAGGGGTTGTCAGTCCACACTGAGATCTGTAGAGGGGTTGTCAGTCCACACTGAGATCTGTAGAGGGGTTGTCAGCCCACACTGAGATCTGTAGAGGGGTTGTCAGTCCACACTGAGATCTGTAGAGGAGGGGTTGTCAGCCCACACTGACAGCTGACCTGCTCTAACAGACTACGACAGGTACCACTGGTTTCCCCCTGTGGCCGACCCCTGAGGGTCCGTGGGTGTTGGGGCCTTCGGTTCCAGGTCTGCCAGACAGGTGCCAGTGCAATTTCAGGGGCCATTTGGGATCCAAGTCAAGGGGCCATTTGGGATCCAGGTCAAGGGGCCATTTGGGATCCAAGTCAAGGGGCTATTTGGGATCCAGGTCAAGGGGCCATTTGGGATCCAGGTCAAGGGGCCATTTGGGATCCAAGTCAAGGGGCCATTTGGGATCCAAGTCAAGGGGCTATTTGGGATCCAGGTCAAGGGATCAAAATACTGCTGGAGCGAGCGCTCTACCTGTTGGCCCAGGGAGCCGTATGACCAGCGGAGGTTAGAGGTCATGATCATGTCTTCAGCAAAGCGTCCTCTGTGGCTGAACTGTGTTCTCTCCCTCCCCCAGGTTAGAGGGAAGCGTCCTCTGTGGCTGAACTGTGTTCTCTCCCTCCCCCAGGCTAGAGGGAAGCGTCCTCTGTGGCTAAACTGTGTTCTCTCCCTCCCCCAGGTTAGAGGGAAGCGTCCTCTGTGGCTGAACTGTGTTCTCTCCCTCCCCCAGGCTAGAGGGAAGCGTCCTCTGTGGCTGAACTGTGTTCTCTCCCTCCCCCAGGCTAGAGGGAAGCGTCCTCTGTGGCTGAACTGTGTTCTCTCCCTCCCCCAGGCTAGAGGGAAGCGTCCTCTGTGGCTGAACTGTGTTCTCTCCCTCCCCCAGGTTAGAGGGAAGCGTCCTCTGTGGCTGAACTGTGTTCTCTCCCTCCCCCAGGTTAGAGGGAAGCGTCCTCTGTGGCTGAAATGTGTTCTCTCCCTCCCCCAGGTTAGAGGGAAGCGTCCTCTGTGGCTGAACTGTGTTCTCTCCCTCCCCCAGATTAGAGGGAAGCGTCCTCTGTGGCTGAACTGTGTTCTCTCCCTCCCCCAGGTTAGAGGGAAGCGTCCTCTGTGGCTGAACTGTGTTCTCTCCCTCCCCCAGGTTAGAGGGAAGCGTCCTCTGTGGCTGAACTGTGTTCTCTCCCTCCCCCAGGCTAGAGGGAAGCGTCCTCTGTGGCTGAACTGTGTTCTCTCCTCCCCAGGTTAGAGGGAAGCGTCCTCTGTGGCTGAACTGTGTTCTCTCCCTCCCCCAGGTTAGAGGGAAGCGTCCTCTGTGGCTGAACTGTGTTCTCTCCCTCCCCCAGGCTAGAGGGAAGCGTCCTCTGTGGCTGAACTGTGTTCTCTCCCTCCCCCAGGTTAGAGGGAAGCGTCCTCTGTGGCTGAACTGTGTTCTCTCCCTCCCCCAGGTTAGAGGAAGCGTCCTCTGTGGCTGAACTGTGTTCTCTCCCTCCCCCAGGTTAGAGGGAAGCGTCCTCTGTGGCTGAACTGTGTTCTCTCCCTCCCCAGGTTAGAGGAAGCGTCCTCTGTGGCTGAACTGTGTTCTCTCCCTCCCCCAGGTTAGAGGGAAGCGTCCTCTGTGGCTGAACTGTGTTCTCTCCCTCCCCCAGGTTAGAGGGAAGCGTCCTCTGTGGCTGAACTGTGTTCTCTCCCTCCCCCAGGTTAGAGGGAAGCGTCCTCTGTGGCTGAACTGTGTTCTCTCCCTCCCCCAGGTTAGAGGTCATGATAATGTCTTCAGCGAAGCGTCCTCTGTGGCTGAACTGTGTTCTCTCCCTCCCCCAGGTTAGAGGGAAGCGTCCTCTGTGGCTGAACTGTGTTCTCTCCCTCCCCAGGCTAGAGGGAAGCGTCCTCTGTGGCTGAACTGTGTTCTCTCCCTCCCCAGGCTAGAGGGAAGCGTCCTCTGTGGCTGAACTGTGTTCTCTCCCTCCCCCAGAACTGTTTCTCTCCTCCCCAGAGGGGAAGCGTCCTCTGTGGCTGAACTGTGTTCTCTCCCTCCCCAGGTTAGAGGGAAGCGTCCTCTGTGGCTGAACTGTGTTCTCTCCCTCCCCCAGGTTAGAGGGAAGCGTCCTCTGTGGCTGAACTGTGTTCTCTCCCTCCCCAGGCTAGAGGGAAGCGTCCTCTGTGGCTGAACTGTGTTCTCTCCCTCCCCCAGGCTAGAGGGAAGCGTCCTCTGTGGCTGAACTGTGTTCTCTCCCTCCCCAGGCTAGAGGGAAGCGTCCTCTGTGGCTGAACTGTGTTCTCTCCCCCCCAGGCTAGAGGGAAGCGTCCTCTGTGGCTGAACTGTGTTCTCTCCCTCCCCCAGGTTAGAGGGAAGCGTCCTCTGTGGCTGAACTGTGTTCTCTCCCTCCCCCAGGTTAGAGGGAAACGTCCTCTGTGGCTGAACTGTGTTCTCTCCCTCCCCCAGGTTAGAGGGAAGCGTCCTCTGAACTGTGTTCTCTCCCTCCCCCAGGTTAGAGGGAAGCGTCCTCTGTGGCTGAACTGTGTTCTCTCCCTCCCCCAGGTTAGAGGGAAGCGTCCTCTGTGGCTGAACTGTGTTCTCTCCCTCCCCAGGCTCCCTCTGTGGCTGAGTGTTCTCTCCTCCCCCAGGCTAGAGGGAAGCGTCCTCTGTGGCTGAACTGTGTTCTCTCCCTCCCCCAGGTTAGAGGGAAGCGTCCTCTGTGGCTGAACTGTGTTCTCTCCCTCCCCAGGTTAGAGGGAAGCGTCCTCTGTGGCTGAACTGTGTTCTCTCCCTCCCCCAGGTTAGAGGGAAGCGTCCTCTGTGGCTGAACTGTGTTCTCTCCCTCCCCCAGGTTAGAGGGAAGCGTCCTCTGTGGCTGAACTGTGTTCTCTCCCTCCCCCAGGTTAGAGGTCATGATAATGTCTTCAGCGAAGCGTCCTCTGTGGCTGAACTGTGTTCTCTCCCTCCCCCAGGTTAGAGGGAAGCGTCCTCTGTGGCTGAACTGTGTTCTCTCCCTCCCCCAGGTTAGAGGGAAGCGTCCTCTGTGGCTGAACTGTGTTCTCTCCCTCCCCCAGGTTAGAGGGAAGCGTCCTCTGTGGCTGAACTGTGTTCTCTCCCTCCCCCAGGTTAGAGGGAAGCGTCCTCTGTGGCTGAACTGTGTTCTCTCCCTCCCCCAGGCTAGAGGGAAGCGTCCTCTGTGGCTGAACTGTGTTCTCTCCCTCCCCCAGGCTAGAGGAGTGTAGGATCATGTCTTCTGCGAAGCGTCCTCTGTGGCTGAACTGTGTTCTCTCCCTCCCCCAGGTTAGAGGGAAGCGTCCTCTGTGGCTGAACTGTGTTCTCTCCCTCCCCCAGGTTAGAGGGAAGCGTCCTCTGTGGCTGAACTGTGTTATCTCCCTCCCCCAGGCTAGAGGGAAGCGTCCTCTGTGGCTGAACTGTGTTCTCTCCCTCCCCCAGGTTAGAGGGAAGCGTCCTCTGTGGCTGAACTGTGTTCTCTCCCTCCCCCAGGTTAGAGGGAAGCGTCCTCTGTGGCTGAACTGTGTTCTCTCCCTCCCCCAGGTTAGAGGGAAGCGTCCTCTGTGGCTGAACTGTGTTCTCTCCTCCCCAGGTTAGAGGGAAGCGTCCTCTGTGGCTGAACTGTGTTCTCTCCCTCCCCCAGGTTAGAGGGAAGCGTCCTCTGTGGCTGAACTGTGTTCTCTCCCTCCCCCAGGTTAGAGGGAAGCGTCCTCTGTGGCTGAACTGTGTTCTCTCCCTCCCCAGGTTAGAGGAAGCGTCCTCTGTGGCTGAACTGTGTTCTCTCCCTCCCCCAGGTTAGAGGGAAGCGTCCTCTGTGGCTGAACTGTGTTCTCTCCCTCCCCCAGGTTAGAGGGAGCGTCCTCTGTGGCTGAACTGTGTTCTCTCCCTCCCCCAGGTTAGAGGGAAGCGTCCTCTGTGGCTGAACTGTGTTCTCTCCCTCCCCCAGGTTAGAGGGAAGCGTCCTCTGTGGCTGAACTGTGTTCTCTCCCTCCCCCAGGTTAGAGGGAAGCGTCCTCTGTGGCTGAACTGTGTTCTCTCCCTCCCCCAGGTTAGAGGGAAGCGTCCTCTGTGGCTGAACTGTGTTCTCTCCCTCCCCCAGGTTAGAGGAGTGCAGGATCATGTCTTCTGCGAAGCGTCCTCTGTGGCTGAACTGGGATAACCCTGACATCATGAGTGAACTACTGTTTACTAACAACGAGGTCATATTCAAGAACGGAGATGGTGAGGGGGAGGGGTGTAGGCTGTGTATGTTATGGTGAGGGGGGGTGTAGGCTGTGTATGTTATGGTGAGGGGAGGGGTGTAGGCTGTGTATGTTATGGTGAGGGGGAGGGGTGTAGGCTGTGTATGTTATGGTGAGGGGGAGGGGTGTAGGCTGTGTATGTTATGGTGAGGGGGAGGGGTGTAGGCTGTGTATGTTATTGTTTGTGTGTGTGCGTGTGCATGTGTGTGCGTGTGTGTGCAGTGCGTGTTTGTGTGTGTGCAGTGTGTGTGTGTGTGTGTGTTTGTGTGTGCAGTGTGTGTGTGTGTGTGTGTGTGCGTGTGTGTGTTTGTGTGTGTTTGTGTGTGTTTGTGTGTGTGTGTATAGTGTATTATTGAGATCAGAACGTTGAACTAAAACATCCTCTGATCTGTGTTTGACTCTCCCTAAAACATCCTCTGTGTTTGACTCCCTAAAACATCCTCTGTGTTTGACTCCCTAAAACATCCTCTGTGTTTGACTCCCTAAAACATCCTCTGTGTTTGACTCCCTAAAACATCCTCTGATCTGTGTTTGACTCCCTAAAACATCCTCTGATCTGTGTTTGACTCCCTAAAACATCCTCTGTGTTTGACTCCCTAAAACATCCTCTGATCTGTGTTTGACTCCCTAAAACATCCTCTGATCTGTGTTTGACTCCCTAAAACATCCTCTGATCTGTGTTTGACTCTCCCTAAAACATCCTCTGTGTTTGACTCCCTAAAACATCCTCTGTGTTTGACTCCCTAAAACATCCTCTGATCTGTGTTTGACTCTCCCTAAAACATCCTCTGTGTTTGACTCCCTAAAACATCCTCTGTGTTTGACTCCCTAAAACATCCTCTGTGTTTGACTCCCTAAAACATCCTCAGTGTTTGACTCCCTAAAACATCCTCTGTGTTTGACTCCCTAAAACATCCTCTGATCTGTGTTTGACTCCCTAAAACATCCTCTGATCTGTGTTTGACTCCCTAAAACATCCTCTGATCTGTGTTTGACTCCCTAAAACATCCTCTGTGTTTGACTCCCTAAAACATCCTCTGATCTGTGTTTGACTCCCTAAAACATCATCTGATCTGTGTTTGACTCCCTAAAACATCCTCTGTGTTTGACTCCCTAAAACATCCTCTGTGTTTGACTCCCTAAAACATCCTCTGTGTTTGACTCCCTAAAACATCCTCTGTGTTTGACTCCCTAAAACATCCTCTGTGTTTGACTCCCTAAAACATCCTCTGATCTGTGTTTGACTCCCTAAAACATCCTCTGATCTGTGTTTGACTCCCTAAAACATCCTCTGATCTGTGTTTGACTCCCTAAAACATCCTCTGATCTGTGTTTGACTCCCTAAAACATCCTCTGTGTTTGACTCCCTAAAACATCCTCTGTGTTTTACTCCCTAAAACATCATCTGATCTGTGTTTGACTCCCTAAAACATGTTTGACTCTCCTAAAACATCCTCTGATCTGTGTTTGACTCCCTAAAACATCCTCTGATCTGTGTTTGACTCCCTAAAACATCCTCTGTGTTTGACTCCCTAAAACATCCTCTGATCTGTGTTTGACTCCCTAAAACATCCTCTGATCTGTGTTTGACTCCCTAAAACATCCTCTGATCTGTGTTTGACTCTCCCTAAAACATCCTCTGTGTTTGACTCCCTAAAACATCCTCTGTGTTTGACTCCCTAAAACATCCTCTGATCTGTGTTTGACTCCCTAAAACATCCTCTGTGTTTGACTCCCTAAAACATCCTCTGATCTGTGTTTGACTCCCCTAAAACATCCTCTGTGTTTGACTCCCTAAAACATCCTCTGATCTGTTTGACTCCCTAAAACATCCTCTGTGTTTGACTCCCTAAAACATCCTCTGTCTGTTTTGACTCCCTAAAACATCCTCTGTGTTTGACTCCCTAAAACATCCTCTGATCTGTGTTTGACTCCCTAAAACATCCTCTGTGTGTTTGACTCCCTAAAACATCCTCTGATCTGTGTTTGACTCCCATAAAACATCCTCTGATCTGTTTTGACTCCCTAAAACATCCTCTGATCTAAAACATCCTCTGTGTTTGACTCCCTAAAACATCCTCTGTGTTTGACTCCCTAAAACATCCTCTGTGTTTGACTCCCTAAAACATCCTCTGTGTTTGACTCTGTGTTTGACTCTAAAATCCTAAAAAACATCCTCTGTGTTTGACTCCCTAAAACATCCTCTGTGTTTGACTCCCTAAAACATCCTCTGTGTTTGACTCCCTAAAACATCCTCTGATCTGTGTTTGACTCCCTAAAACATCCTCTGTGTTTGACTCCCTAAAACATCCTCTGATCTGTGTTTGACTCCCTAAAACATCCTCTGTGTTTGACTCCCTAAAACATCCTCTGTGTTTGACTCCCTAAAACATCCTCTGTGTTTGACTCCCTAAAACATCCTCTGTGTTTGACTCCCTAAAACATCCTCTGATCTGTGTTTGACTCCCTAAAACATCCTCTGTGTTTGACTCCCTAAAACATCCTCTGATCTGTGTTTGACTCCCTAAAACATCCTCTGATCTGTGTTTGACTCCCTAAAACATAAAACATCCTCTGTGTTTGACTCCCTAAAACATCCTCTGATCTGTTTTGACTCCCTAAAACATCCTCTGATCTGTGTTTGACTCTCCTAAAACATCCTCTGTGTTTGTTTCCTCTGTGTTTGACTCCCTAAAACATCCTCTGATCTGTGTTTGACTCCCTAAAACATCCTCTGTGTTTGACTCTGTGTTTGACTCCCTAAAACATCCTCTGACTCTCCTCTGTGTTTGACTCCCTAAAACATCCTCTGTGTTTGACTCCCTAAAACATCCTCTGATCTGTGTTTGACTCCCCTAAAACATCCTCTGTGTTTGACTCCCTTTGACTGTGTTTGACCCCTAAAACATCCTCTGTGTTTGACTCCCCTAAAACATCCTCTGTGTTTGACTCCCATAAAACATCCTCTGATCTCCTCTGTGTTTGACTCCCTAAAACATCCTCTGTGTTTGACTCCCTAAAACATCCTCTGATCTGTGTTTGACTCCCTAAAACATCCTCTGTCTGTTTGACTCCCTAAAACATCCTCTGATCTGTGTTTGACTCCTAAAACATCCTCTGTGTTTGACTCCCTAAAACATCATCCTCTGTGTTTGTTTGACTCCCCTAAAACATCCTCTGTGTTTGACTCCCTAAAACATCCTCTGATCTGTGTTTGACTCCCCTAAAACATCCTCTGTGTTTGACTCCTGTGTTTGACTCCCTAAAACATCCTCTGATCTGTGTTTGACTCCCTAAAACATCCTCTGTGTTTGACTCCCTAAAACATCCTCTGATCTGTGTTTGACTCCCTAAAACATCCTCTGTGTTTTTGACTCCCTAAAACATCCTCTGTGTTTGACTCCCTAAAACATCCTCTGTCTGTTTGACTCCCTAAAACATCCTCTGATCTGTGTTTGACTCCCTAAAACATCCTCTGTGTTTGACTCCCTAAAACATCCTCTGATCTGTGTTTGACTCCCCTAAAACATCCTCTGTGTTTGACTCTAAAACATCCTGTGTTTGACTCCCCTAAAACATCCTCTGTGTTTGACTCCCATAAAACATCCTCTGTGTTTGACTCCCTAAAACATCCTCTGATCTGTTTTGACTTTCCTCTGATCTGTGTTTGACTCCCTAAAACATCCTCTGTGTTTGACTCCCTAAAACATCCTCTGATCTGTGTTTGACTCCCTAAAACATCCTGATCTGTGTTTGACTCCCTAAAACATCCTCTGTGTTTGACTCCCTAAAACATCCTCTGTCTGTTTGACTCCCTAAAACATCCTCTGTGTTTGACTCCCTAAAACATCCTCTGTGTTTGACTCCCTAAAACATCCTCTGTGTTTGACTCCCTAAAACATCCTCTGATCTGTTTTGACTCCCTAAAACATCCTCTGTGTTTGATCTCTGTGTTTGACTCCCTAAAACATCCTCTGATCTGTGTTTGACTCCCTAAAACATCCTCTGATCTGTGTTTGACTCTCCTAAAACATCCTCTGTCTGTTTGACTCCCTAAAACATCCTCTGTGTTTGACTCCCTAAAACATCCTCTGATCTGTGTTTGACTCCCTAAAACATCCTCTGATCTGTGTTTGACTCCTAAAACATCCTCTCTGTGTTTGACTCCCTAAAACATCCTCTGTGTTTGACTCCTAAAACATCCTCTGTGTTTGACTCCCTAAAACCTAAAACATCCTCTGTGTTTGACTCCCTAAAACATCCTCCCTATCCTCTGTGTTTGACTCCCTAAAACATCCTCTGATCTGTGTTTGACTCCTAAAACATCCTCTGTGTTTGACTCCCTAAAACATCCTCTGATCTGTGTTTGACTCCCTAAAACATCCTCTGTGTTTGACTCCCTAAAACATCCTCTGATCTGTGTTTGACTCCCTAAAACATCCTCTGATCTGTGTTTGACTCCCTAAAACATCCTCTGTGTTTGACTCCCTAAAACATCCTCTGTGTTTGACTCCCTAAAACATCCTCTGTGTTTGACTCCCTAAAACATCCTCTGTGTTTGACTCCCTAAAACATCCTCTGTGTTTGACTCCCTAAAACATCCTCTGTGTTTGACTCCCTAAAACATCCTCTGATCTGTGTTTGACTCCCTAAAACATCCTCTGATCTGTGTTTGACTCCCTAAAACATCCTCTGATCTGTGTTTGACTCCCTAAAACATCCTCTGTGTTTGACTCCCTAAAACATCCTCTGATCTGTGTTTGACTCCCTAAAACATCCTCTGATCTGTGTTTGACTCTCCCTAAAACATCCTCTGTGTTTGACTCCCTAAAACATCCTCTGTGTTTGACTCCCTAAAACATCCTCTGATCTGTGTTTGACTCCCTAAAACATCCTCTGTGTTTGACTCCCTAAAACATCCTCTGATCTGTGTTTGACTCTCCCTAAAACATCCTCTGTGTTTGACTCCCTAAAACATCCTCTGTGTTTGACTCCCTAAAACATCCTCTGTGTTTGACTCCCTAAAACATCCTCTGTGTTTGACTCCCTAAAACATCCTCTGTGTTTGACTCCCTAAAACATCCTCTGTGTTTGACTCCCTAAAACATCCTCTGTGTTTGAAAAACATCCTCTGTCTGTTTTGACTCCCCTAAAACATCCTCTGTGTTTTGACTCCCTAAAACATCCTCTGTGTTTGACTCCCTAAAACATCCTCTGTCTGTGTTTGACTCCCTAAAACATCCTCTGATCTGTGTTTGACTCCCTAAAACATCCTCTGATCTGTGTTTGACTCCCTAAAACATCCTCTGTGTTTGACTCCCTAAAACATCCTCTGTGTTTGACTCCCTAAAACATCCTCTGATCTGTGTTTGACTCCCTAAAACATCCTCTGTGTTTGACTCCCTAAAACATCCTCTGTGTTTGACTCCCTAAAACATCCTCTGTGTTTGACTCCCTAAAACATCCTCTGTGTTTGACTCCCTAAAACATCCTCTGTGTTTGACTCCCTAAAACATCCTCTGATCTGTGTTTGACTCCCTAAAACATCCTCTGATCTGTGTTTGACTCCCTAAAACATCCTCTGTGTTTGACTCCCTAAAACATCCTCTGATCTGTGTTTGACTCCCTAAAACATCCTCTGTGTTTGACTCCCTAAAACATCCTCTGATCTGTGTTTGACTCCCTAAAACATCCTCTGTGTTTGACTCCCTAAAACATCCTGATGTGTTTGACTCCCTAAAACATCCTCTGTGTTTGACTCCCTAAAACATCCTCTGTGTTTGACTCCCTAAAACATCCTCTGTGTTTGACTCCCTAAAACATCCTCTGTGTTTGACTCTGTGTTTGACTCCCTAAAACATCCTCTGTGTTTGACTCCCTAAAACATCCTCTGATCTGTGTTGACTCCCTAAAACATCCTCTGATCTGTGTTTGACTCCCTAAAACATCCTCTGATGTGTTTGAAACATCTCCTAAAACATCCTCTGATCTGTGTTTGACTCTGTCCTCTGTGTTTGACTCCCTAAAACATCCTCTGTGTTTGACTCCCTAAAACATCCTCTGATCTGTGTTTGACTCCCTAAAACATCCTCTGTGTTTGACTCTGTGTTTGACTCTCCTAAAACATCCTCTGTGTTTGACTCCCTAAAACATCCTCTGTGTTTTGACTCCCTAAAACATCCTCTGTGTTTGACTCCCTAAAACATCCTCTGTGTTTGACTCTGTGTTTGACTCCCTAAAACATCCTCTGATCTGTGTTTGACTCCCTAAACATCCTCTGTGTTTGACTCCCTAAAACATCCTCTGATCTGTGTTTGACTCCCTAAAACATCCTCTGATCTGTGTTTGACTCTCTAAAACATCCTCTGTGTTTGACTCCATCCTCTGTGTTTGAAAAACATCCTCTGTGTTTGACTCCCTAAAACATCCTCTGTGTTTGACTCTCCCTAAAACATCCTCTGTCTGTGTTTGACTCCCTAAAACATCCTCTGAACTCCCTAAAACATCCTCTGATCTGTGTTTGACTCCCTAAAACATCCTCTGATCTGTGTTTGACTCCCCTAAAACATCCTCTGTGTTTGACTCCCTAAAACATCCTCTGTGTTTGACTCCCTAAAACATCCTCTGATCTGTGTTTGACTCCCTAAAACATCCTCTGTGTTTGACTCCCTAAAACATCCTCTGATCTGTGTTTGACTCCCTAAAACATCCTTTGTGTTTGACTCCCTAAAACATCCTCTGATCTGTGTTTGACTCCCTAAAACATCCTCTGATCTGTGTTTGACTCCCCTAAAACATCCTCTGTGTTTGACTCCCCTAAAACATCCTCTGTGTTTGACTCCCTAAAACATCCTCTGTGTTTGACTCCCTAAAACATCCTCTGTCTGTGTTTGACTCCCTAAAACATCCTCTGATCTGTGTTTGACTCCCTAAAACATCCTCTGTGTTTGACTCCCTAAAACATCCTCTGTGTTTGACTCCCTAAAACATCCCTAAAAAACATCCTCTGATCTGTGTTTGACTCCCTAAAACATCCTCTGTGTTTGACTCATCCTAAAACATCCTCTGTGTTTGACTCCCTAAAACATCCTCTGTGTTTGATCTCCTGTTTGACTCCCTAAAACATCCTCTGATCTGTGTTTGACTCCCTAAAACATCCTCTGTGTTTGACTCCCTAAAACATCCTCTGATCTGTGTTTGACTCCCTAAAACATCCTCTGATCTGTGTTTGACTCCCTAAAACATCCTCTGTGTTTGACTCCCTAAAACATCCTCTGTGTTTGACTCCCTAAAACATCCTCTGTGTTTGACTCCCTAAAACATCCTCTGTGTTTGACTCCCTAAAACATCCTCTGATCTGTGTTTGACTCCCTAAAACATCCTCTGTGTTTGACTCCCTAAAACATCCTCTGTGTTTGACTCCCTAAAACATCCTCTGATCTGTGTTTGACTCCCTAAAACATCCTCTGATCTGTGTTTGACTCTCCCTAAAACATCCTCTGTGTTTGACTCCCTAAAACATCCTCTGTGTTTGACTCCCTAAAACATCCTCTGTGTTTGACTCCCTAAAACATCCTCTGTGTTTGACTCCCTAAAACATCCTCTGATCTGTGTTTGACTCTCCCTAAAACATCCTCTGATCTGTGTTTGACTCTCCCTAAAACATCCTCTGCGTTTGACTCCCTAAAACATCCTCTGTGTTTGACTCCCTAAAACATCCTCTGATCTGTGTTTGACTCCCTAAAACATCCTCTGTGTTTGACTCCCTAAAACATCCTCTGATCTGTGTTTGACTCTCCCTAAAACATCCTCTGTGTTTGACTCCCTAAAACATCCTCTGATCTGTGTTTGACTCCCTAAAACATCCTCTGATCTGTGTTTGACTCCCTAAAACATCCTCTGTGTTTGACTCCCTAAAACATCCTCTGTGTTTGACTCCCTAAAACATCCTCTGTGTTTGACTCCCTAAAACATCCTCTGTGTTTGACTCCCTAAAACATCCTCTGTGTTTGATCTGTGTTTGACTCCCTAAAAACATCCTCTGTGTTTGACTCCCTAAAACATCCTCTGTGTGTTTGACTCCCTAAAACATCCTCTGTGTTTGACATCCTCTGTGTTTGAAAAACATCCTCTGATCTGTGTTTGACTCCCTAAAACATCCTCTGTGTTTGACTCCCTAAAACATCCTCTGTGTTTGACTCCCTAAAACATCCTCTGATCTGTGTTTGACTCCCTAAAACATCCTCTGTGTTTGACTCCCTAAAACATCCTCTGTGTTTGACTCCCTAAAACATCCTCTGATCTGTGTTTGACTCCCTAAAACATCCTCTGATCTGTGTTTGACTCCCTAAAACATCCTCTGTGTTTGACTCCCTAAAACATCCTCTGTGTTTGACTCCCTAAAACATCCTCTGATCTGTGTTTGACTCCCTAAAACATCCTCTGATCTGTGTTTGACTCTCCCTAAAACATCCTCTGATCTGTGTTTGACTCCCTAAAACATCCTCTGTGTTTGACTCCCTAAAACATCCTCTGATCTGTGTTTGACTCCCTAAAACATCCTCTGTGTTTGACTCCCTAAAACATCCTCTGTGTTTGACTCCCTAAAACATCCTCTGATCTGTGTTTCTGTACGTGTAGATCTACGCCAGGACATGTTGACTCTGCAGATAATTAAAATAATGGAGAATATCTGGCAGAACCAGGGTTTAGACCTAAGGTAAGAACACACACACACACACACACACACACACACACACACACACACACACACACACACGACTGGACATTAAGCACAGGAGGGGGGGGCTGTCAAATCGAGGTCCCAAAATAGTCCTCTGTCCATCGTTTTTTGAAATGTTTTATGCTAGCTTTAGTTTTGCCGATTGTTAGCGAGCTGGACAAGAGTTTATCAGAGTTTATGTTATCAGGACAGAGGTGATGTTATCAGGACAGAGGTGATGTTATCAGGACAGAGGTGATGTTATCAGGACAGAGGTGATGTTATCAGGACAGAGTTTAGTGATGTTATCAGGACAGAGGTGATGTTATCAGGACAGAGTTTAGTGATGTTATCAGGACAGAGTTTAGTGATGTTATCAGGACAGAGGTGATGTTATCAGGACAGAGGTGATGTTATCAGGACAGAGTTTAGTGATGTTATCATGCAAGAGTTTAGGGGAAGTGGGGGGGAAACAACATTTATTTATTAATTTAACCACAACCATCAGCAGGCTGTACTGAATTGGGCCCGTAAGTAAGTAGCAAAGTAGCAGAAGGTGAGGAGAATTAAACTTTAAGACAAGGGTTAGTTAAAAAAACAATTAGATTAACTTTAAGACAAAGTCCCTTTTGTGGCACCTGGGTTAGCTAAAACAAAACATATCTAGCTACAAAGAAGGTCTGTTGATAGTGCTGTTAGAAAACTAGGTTTCCAGGACCTGCCTTGTTCATAGTGTTGTTAAGAAGGTAAAACTCATACCTGCCTAAATAGTGTTGTTAAAGTCCCTCTTTGTGGCACCTGACCACCTGCCTTGTTGATAGTGCTGTTAAGAGAGAAAACTAGGGACTGTAGGACCTGCCTTGTTGATAGGGCTGTTAAGAAGGTAGAAACTAGGGCCTGTAGGACCTGCCTTGTTGATAGTGTTGTTAAGAAGGTAGAAACTAGGGCCTGTAGGACCTGCCTTGTTGATAGTGTTGTTAAGAAGGTAGAAACTAGGGCCTGTAGGACTGCCCTGGGATCTCTTTAGTCCAGAGGGAGGAGTGCTCTTCACTGCCCTGGGATCTCTTTAGTCCAGAGGGAAGAGTGCTCTTCACTGCCCTGGGATCTCTTTAGTCCAGAGGGAGGAGTGCTCTTCACTGCCCTGGGGGAAGAGTCTCTTTAGTCCAGAGGGAAGAGTGCTCTTCACTGCCCTGGGATCTCTTTAGTCCAGAGGGAAGAGTGCTCTTCACTGCCCTGGGATCTCTTTAGTCCAGAGGGAAGAGTGCTCTTCACTGCCCTGGGATCTCTTTAGTCCAGAGGGAAGAGTGCTCTTCACTGCCCTGGGATCTCTTTAGTCCAGAGGGAAGAGTGCTCTTCACTGCCCTGGGATCTCTTTAGTCCAGAGGGAAGAGTGCTCTTCACTGCCCTGGGATCTCTTTAGTCCAGAGGGAAGAGTGCTCTTCACTGCCCTGGGAGAGGGAAGAGTCTCTTTAGTCCAGATCTCTTTAGGGAAGAGTGCTCTTCACTGCCCTGGGATCTCTTTAGTCCAGAGGGAAGAGTGCTCTTCACTGCCCTGGGATCTCTTTAGTCCAGAGGGAAGAGTGCTCTTCACTGCCATGGGATCTCTTTAGTCCAGAGGGAAGAGTGCTCTTCACTGCCCTGGGATCTCTTTAGACCAGAGAGGAACCCCTACTGGCCCTCCAAAACCACTTCCAGCAGCATCTGGTCTCCCATCCAGAGACTGACCAGGACCAACCCTGCTTAGCTTCAGAAGCAAGCCAGCGGTGGTATACAGGGTGGTCTGCTGCTGGTTAACACAGTAGGATACAGGGTGGTCTGCTGGTTAACATAGTGGGATACAGGGTGGTCTGCTGGTTAACATAGTGGGATACAGGGTGGTCTGCTGGTTAAAGACAGTGGGGTACAGGGTGGTCTGCTGGTTAAAGACAGTGGGATGCAGGGTGGTCTGCTGCTGGTTAACATAGTGGGATACAGGGTGGTATGCTGCTGGTTAACATAGTGGGATACAGGGTGGTCTGCTGCTGGTTAACATAGTGGGGGACAGGGTGGTATGCTGCTGGTTAACATAGTGGGATACAGGGTGGTCTGCTGCTGGTTAACACAGTGGGATACAGGGTGGTCTGCTGCTGGTTAACACAGTGGGGGACAGGGTGGTCTGCTGCTGGTTAACATAGTGGGATACAGGGTGGTCTGCTGCTGGTTAACACAGTGGGATACAGGGTGGTCTGCTGCTGGTTAACACAGTGGGATACAGGGTGGTCTGCTGCTGGTTAACATAGTGGGGGACAGGGTGGTCTGCTGGTTAACACAGTGGGGGACAGGGTGGTCTGCTGCTGGTTAACATAGTGGGATACAGGGTGGTCTGCTGCTGGTTAACACAGTGGGATACAGGGTGGTCTGCTGCTGGTTAACACAGTGGGATACAGGGTGGTCTGCTGCTGGTTAACATAGTGGGATACAGGGTGGTCTGCTGCTGGTTAACATAGTGGGATACAGGGTGGTCTGCTGCTGGTTAACACAGTGGGATACAGGGTGGTCTGCTGGTTAACACAGTGGGATACAGGGTGGTCTGCTGCTGGTTAACACAGTGGGATACAGGGTGGTCTGCTGCTGGTTAACACAGTGGGATACAGGGTGGTCTGCTGCTGGTTAACATAGTGGGATACAGGGTGGTCTGCTGCTGGTTAACATAGTGGGATACAGGGTGGTCTGCTGCTGGTTAACATAGTGGGATACAGGGTGGTCTGCTGCTGGTTAACATAGTGGGATACAGGGTGGTCTGCTGCTGGTTAACACAGTGGGATACAGGGTGGTCTGCTGCTGGTTAACACAGTGGGATACAGGGTGGTCTGCTGCTGGTTAACACAGTGGGATACAGGGTGGTCTGCTGCTGGTTAACACAGTGGGATACAGGGTGGTCTGCTGCTGGTTAACACAGTGGGATACAGGGTGGTCTGCTGCTGGTTAACATAGTGGGATACAGGGTGGTCTGCTGCTGGTTAACATAGTGGGGGACAGGGTGGTCTGCTGGTTAACATAGTGGGATACAGGGTGGTCTGCTGCTGGTTAACACAGTGGGATACAGGGTGGTCTGCTGCTGGTTAACACAGTGGGATACAGGGTGGTCTGCTGCTGGTTAACACAGTGGGATACAGGGTGGTCTGCTGCTGGTTAACACAGTGGGATACAGGGTGGTCTGCTGCTGGTTAACACAGTGGGATACAGGGTGGTCTGCTGCTGGTTAACACAGTGGGATACAGGGTGGTCTGCTGCTGGTTAACATAGTGGGATACAGGGTGGTCTGCTGCTGGTTAACATAGTGGGATACAGGGTGGTCTGCTGCTGGTTAACACAGTGGGATACAGGGTGGTCTGCTGCTGGTTAACACAGTGGGATACAGGGTGGTCTGCTGCTGGTTAACATAGTGGGATACAGGGTGGTCTGCTGGTTAACACAGTGGGATACAGGGTGGTCTGCTGGTTAACATAGTGGGATACAGGGTGGTCTGCTGGTTAACATAGTGGGATACAGGGTGGTCTGCTGCTGGTTAACATAGTGGGATACAGGGTGGTCTGCTGGTTAACACAGTGGGATACAGGGTGGTCTGCTGGTTAACATAGTGGGATACAGGGTGGTCTGCTGGTTAACATAGTGGGATACAGGGTGGTCTGCTGGTTAACACAGTGGGATGCAGGGTGGTCTGCTGCTGGTTAACATAGTGGGATACAGGGTGGTCTGCTGCTGGTTAACACAGTGGGATACAGGGTGGTCTGCTGCTGGTTAACATAGTGGGATACAGGGTGGTCTGCTGCTGGTTAACACAGTGGGATACAGGGTGGTCTGCTGCTGGTTAACACAGTGGGATACAGGGTGGTCTGCTGCTGGTTAACACAGTGGGATACAGGGTGGTCTGCTGCTGGTTAACACAGTGGGATACAGGGTGGTCTGCTGCTGGTTAACATAGTGGGATACAGGGTGGTCTGCTGCTGGTTAACATAGTGGGATGCAGGGTGGTCTGCTGCTGGTTAACACAGTGGGATACAGGGTGGTCTGCTGCTGGTTAACACAGTAGGATACAGGGTGGTCTGCTGCTGGTTAACATAGTGGGATACAGGGTGGTCTGCTGCTGGTTAACATAGTGGGATACAGGGTGGTCTGCTGGTTAACACAGTGGGATACAGGGTGGTCTGCTGCTGGTTAACACAGTGGGATACAGGGTGGTCTGCTGCTGGTTAACACAGTGGGATACAGGGTGGTCTGCTGCTGGTTAACATAGTGGGATACAGGGTGGTCTGCTGCTGGTTAACACAGTGGGATACAGGGTGGTCTGCTGCTGGTTAACACAGTGGGATACAGGGTGGTCTGCTGCTGGTTAACATAGTGGGGGACAGGGTGGTCTGCTGCTGGTTAACACAGTGGGATACAGGGTGGTCTGCTGGTTAACATAGTGGGGGACAGGGTGGTCTGCTGCTGGTTAACACAGTGGGATACAGGGTGGTCTGCTGCTGGTTAACACAGTGGGATACAGGGTGGTCTGCTGCTGGTTAACATAGTGGGGGACAGGGTGGTCTGCTGCTGGTTAACACAGTGGGATACAGGGTGGTCTGCTGCTGGTTAACATAGTGGGGGACAGGGTGGTCTGCTGCTGGTTAACATAGTGGGGGACAGGGTGGTCTGCTGCTGGTTAACATAGTGGGGGACAGGGTGGTCTGCTGCTGGTTAACACAGTGGGATACAGGGTGGTCTGCTGCTGGTTAACACAGTGGGATACAGGGTGGTCTGCTGCTGGTTAACACAGTGGGATACAGGGTGGTCTGCTGCTGGTTAACATAGTGGGGGACAGGGTGGTCTGCTGCTGGTTAACATAGTGGGATACAGGGTGGTCTGCTGCTGGTTAACACAGTGGGATACAGGGTGGTCTGCTGGTTAACATAGTGGGATACAGGGTGGTCTGCTGCTGGTTAACATAGTGGGGGACAGGGTGGTCTGCTGCTGGTTAACACAGTGGGGGACAGGGTGGTCTGCTGCTGGTTAACATAGTGGGATACAGGGTGGTCTGCTGCTGGTTAACACAGTGGGATACAGGGTGGTCTGCTGCTGGTTAACACAGTGGGATACAGGGTGGTCTGCTGGTTAACACAGTGGGATACAGGGTGGTCTGCTGGTTAACATAGTGGGATACAGGGTGGTCTGCTGCTGGTTAACATAGTGGGGGACAGGGTGGTCTGCTGGTTAACATAGTGGGATACAGGGTGGTCTGCTGGTTAACATAGTGGGATACAGGGTGGTCTGCTGCTGGTTCGGTTAGGGATAGGGTCCGGTGTTTTCATTGTTGGAGTTATTGGACAATTTTATAATATGGTTTGACTGAAGCTTTAACAGTTTGTGTGTGTGTGTGTGTTTGTGTGTTTGTGTGTGTGTGTGTGTGTTGTACACAAGTCTTAAACTTCAGGGTGTAGACCTACTGAAACATTGATCAGAGGGAGGAGGGTGTTCTGTCTGTCTATAGGGGACTGTGTGTTGACCTCTATTTAACCCCTCCCTACAGGATGTTACCGTATGGCTGTCTGTCTATAGGGGACTGTGTGTTGACCTCTATTTAACCCCTCCCTACAGGATGTTACCGTATGGCTGTCTGTCTATAGGGACTGTGTGTTGACCTCTATTTAACCCCTCTCTACAGGATGTTACCGTATGGCTGTCTGTCTATAGGGGACTGTGTGTTGACCTCTATTTAACCCCTCCCTACAGGATGTTACCGTATGGCTGTCTGTCTATAGGGGACTGTGTGTTGACCTCTATTTAACCCCTCCCTACAGGATGTTACCGTATGGCTGTCTGTCTATAGGGGACTGTGTGTTGACCTCTATTTAACCCCTCCCTACAGGATGTTACCGTATGGCTGTCTGTCTATAGGGGACTGTGTGTTGACCTCTATTTAACCCCTCCCTACAGGATGTTACCGTATGGCTGTCTGTCTATAGGGGACTGTGTGTTGACCTCTATTTAACCCCTCCCTACAGGATGTTACCGTATGGCTGTCTGTCTATAGGGGACTGTGTGGGGCTGATAGAGGTTGTGAAGAACAGCTACACCATCATGCAGATCCAGTGTAAAGGAGGCCTGAAGGGGGCGCTGCAGTTCAACAGCCACACGCTGCACCACTGGATCAAGGACAAGAACAGAGGAGAGGGGTGGGTAGAGGCCACCTGTCTGTCTGTTACACCTGTCTGTCCGTTACACCTGTCTGTCTGTTACACCTGTCTGTCTGTCTGTTACACCTGTCTGTCTGTCTGTTACACCTGTCTGTCTGTCTTCCTGTTACACCTGTATGTCTGTTTCACCTGTCTGTCTGTCTGTTACACCTGTCTGTCTGTCTGTTACACCTGTATGTCTGTTTCACCTGTCTGTCTGTCTGTTACACCTGTCTGTCTGTCTGTTACACCTGTCTGTCTGTCTTCCTGTTACACCTGTATGTCTGTTACACCTGTCTGTCCGTTACACCTGTCTGTCTGTTACACCTGTCTGTCTGTCTGTTACACCTGTCTGTCTGTTACACCTGTCTGTCTGTCTTCCTGTTACACCTGTATGTCTGTTACACCTGTCTGTCCGTTACACCTGTATGTCTGTTACACCTGTCTTCCTGTTACACCTGTCTGTCTGTTACACCTGTTTGTCTTCCTGTTACACCTGTATGTCTGTTTCACCTGTCTGTCTGTTACACCTGTTTGTCTTCCTGTTTCACCTGTCTGTCTGTTGCACCTGTCTGTCTGTTACACCTGTGTCTCTTCCTATTACACCTGTCTGTCTGTTACACCTGTCTGTCTGTTACACCTGACTCTCTTCCTATTACACCTGTCTGTCTGTTACAGACAGGTAGCCTGATGGCAGCAGGGAAGCCTAGTGGTTAGAGCGTTGGACTAGTAACCAGAAGGTTGCAAGTTCAAACCCCAGAGCTGACAAGGTACAAATCTGTCGTTCTGCCCCTGAACAGGGACCCACTGTTCCCCGGGAGGCCGTCATTGAAAATAAGAATTTGTTCTTAACTGACTTGCCTGGTTAAATAAAGGTTAAATAAACACCTGTCTGTCTTCCTGTTACACCTGTCTGTCTAACTATCTGTCTGTTACACCTGTCTGTCTGTCTGTCTGTCTGTCTGTTTCACCTGCCTCTGTTACACCTGTCTGTCTGTCTGTCTAACTACCTGTCTGTCTAACTATCTGTCTGTTACACCTGTCTGTCTAACTATCTGTCTGTTACACCTGTCTGTCTGTCTAACTATCTGTCTATTACACCTGTCTGTCTAACTATCTGTCTGTTACACCTGTCTGTCTGTCTAACTACCTGTCTGTCTGTCTAACTATCTGTCTGTTACACCTGTCTGTCTAACTATCTGTCTGTTACACCTGTCTGTCTGTTTCACCTGTCTGTCTAACTATCTGTCTGTTACACCTGTCTGTCTGTCTGTCTAACTATCTGTCTGTTACACCTGTCTGTCTACCTGTCTGTCTGTCTGTCTAACTATCTGTCTGTTACACCTGTCTGTCTAACTATCTGTCTGTTACACCTGTCTGTCTGTTTCACCTGCCTCTGTTACACCTGTCTGTCTGTCTAACTACCTGTCTGTTACACCTGTCTGTCTAACTATCTGTCTGTTACACCTGTCTGTCTGTCTAACTATCTGTCTGTTACACCTGTCTGTCTGTCTAACTATCTGTCTGTTACACCTGTCTGTCTGTCTAACTATCTGTCTGTTAAACCTGTCTGTCTAACTATCTGTCTGTTACACCTGTCTGTCTGTCTAACTACCTGTCTTTTACACCTGTCTGTCTGTCTAACTATCTGTCTGTTACACCTGTCTGTCTAACTATCTGTCTGTTACACCTGTCTGTCTGTTTCACCTGTCTGTCTAACTATCTGTCTGTTACACCTGTCTGTCTGTCTAACTACCTGTCTGTTACACCTGTCTGTCTGTCTAACTATCTGCCTGTTACACCTGTCTGTCTAACTATCTGCCTGTTACACCTGTCTGTCTAACTATCTGTCTGTTACACCTGTCTGTCTAACTATCTGTCTGTTACACCTGTCTGTCTGTCTGTCTGTCTGTCTGTTTCACCTGCCTCTGTTACACCTGTCTGTCTGTCTGTCTAACTACCTGTCTGTCTAACTATCTGTCTGTTACACCTGTCTGTCTAACTATCTGTCTGTTACACCTGTCTGTCTGTCTAACTATCTGTCTATTACACCTGTCTGTCTAACTATCTGTCTGTTACACCTGTCTGTCTGTCTAACTACCTGTCTGTCTGTCTAACTATCTGTCTGTTACACCTGTCTGTCTAACTATCTGTCTGTTACACCTGTCTGTCTGTTTCACCTGTCTGTCTAACTATCTGTCTGTTACACCTGTCTGTCTGTCTGTCTAACTATCTGTCTGTTACACCTGTCTGTCTACCTGTCTGTCTGTCTGTCTAACTATCTGTCTGTTACACCTGTCTGTCTAACTATCTGTCTGTTACACCTGTCTGTCTGTTTCACCTGCCTCTGTTACACCTGTCTGTCTGTCTAACTACCTGTCTGTTACACCTGTCTGTCTAACTATCTGTCTGTTACACCTGTCTGTCTGTCTAACTATCTGTCTGTTACACCTGTCTGTCTGTCTAACTATCTGTCTGTTACACCTGTCTGTCTGTCTAACTATCTGTCTGTTAAACCTGTCTGTCTAACTATCTGTCTGTTACACCTGTCTGTCTGTCTAACTACCTGTCTTTTACACCTGTCTGTCTGTCTAACTATCTGTCTGTTACACCTGTCTGTCTAACTATCTGTCTGTTACACCTGTCTGTCTGTTTCACCTGTCTGTCTAACTACCTGTCTGTTACACCTGTCTGTCTGTCTAACTATCTGTCTGTTACACCTGTCTGTCTAACTATCTGCCTGTTACACCTGTCTGTCTAACTATCTGTCTGTTACACCTGTCTGTCTAACTATCTGTCTGTTACACCTGTCTGTCTGTCTAACTACCTGTCTGTTACACCTGTCTGTCTAACTATCTGCCTGTTACACCTGTCTGTCTAACTATCTGCCTGTTACACCTGTCTGTCTAACTATCTGCCTGTTACACCTGTCTGTCTAACTATCTGTCTGTTACACCTGTCTGTCTAACTATCTGCCTGTTACACCTGTCTGTCTGTCTAACTACCTGTCTGTTACACCTGTCTGTCTGTCTAACTATCTGTCTGTTACACCTGTCTGTCTAACTATCTGCCTGTTACACCTGTCTGTCTGTTTCACCTGTCTGTCTAACTATCTGCCTGTTACACCTGTCTGTCTGTTACACCTGTCTGTCTAACTATCTGTCTGTTACACCTGTCTGTCTAACTATCTGTCTGTTACACCTGTCTGTCTAACTATCTGTCTGTTACACCTGTCTGTCTGTCTAACTATCTGCCTGTTACACCTGTCTGTCTGTCTAACTATCTGTCTGTTACACCTGTCTGTCTGTTACACCTGTCTGTCTGTTACACCTGTCTGTCTAACTATCTGTCTGTTACACCTGTCTGTCTCCTCTATATTTAGACTTTAAACACCTGTCTGTCTGTCTAACTATCTGTCTGTTACACCTGTCTGTCTAACTATCTGTCTGTTACACCTGTCTGTCTCCTCTATATTTAGACTTTAAACACCTGTCTGTCTTGTGCAGAGCTGTGATCCAGTGCATTAAAACCCTATTCACTCCCAGATAGACCTGTAACCCTATTCATTCCCAGATTGACCTGTAACCCTATTCACTCCCAGATAGACCTGTAACCCTATTGACCTGTAACCCTATTCACTCCCAGATAGACCTGTAACCCTATTGACCTGTAACCCTATTCACTCCCAGATATACCTGTAACCCTATTGACCTGTAACCCTATTCACTCACAGATAGACCTGTAACCCTATTGACCTGTAACCATATTCACTCCCAGATAGACCTGTAACCCTATTGACCTGTAACCCTATTCACTCCCAGATAGACCTGTAACCCTATTCACTCCCAGATAGACCTGTACCCCTATTCATTCCCAGATAGACCTGTAACCCTATTCACTCCCAGATAGACCTGTAACCCTATTCACTCCCAGATAGACCTGTAACCCTATTGACCTGTAACCCTATTCACTCCCAGATAGACCTGTACCCCTATTCACTCCCAGATAGACCTGTAACCCTATTCACTCCCAGATAGACCTGTAACCCTATTGACCTGTAACCCTATTCACTCCCAGATAGACCTGTAACCCTATTGACCTGTAACCCTATTCACTCCCAGATTGACCTGTACCCCTATTCACTCCCAGATTGACCTGTAACCCTATTCACTCCCAGATAGACCTGTAACCCTATTCACTACCAGATAGACCTGTAACCCTATTGACCTGTAACCCTATTCACTCCCAGATAGACCTATAACCCTATTGACCTGTAACCCTATTCACTCCCAGATAGACCTGTAACCCTATTGACCTGTAACCCTATTCACTCCCAGATAGACCTGTAACCCTATTGACCTGTACCCCTATTCACTCCCAGATAGACCTGTAACCCTATTGACCTGTAACCCTATTCACTCCCAGATAGACCTGTAACCCTATTGACCTGTAACCCTATTCACTCCCAGATAGACCTGTACCCCTATTCACTCCCAGATAGACCTGTAACCCTATTGACCTGTAACCCTATTCACTCCCAGATAGACCTGTACCCCTATTCACTCCCAGATAGACCTGTAACCCTATTGACCTGTAACCCTATTCACTCCCAGATAGACCTGTAACCCTATTCACTCCCAGATAGACCTGTAACCCTATTCACTCCCAGATTGACCTGTAACCCTATTGACCTGTAACCCTATTCACTCCCAGATTGACCTGTAACCCTATTGACCTGTAACCCTATTCACTCCCAGATAGACCTGTAACCCTATTCACTCCCAGATAGACCTGTAACCCTATTCACTCCCAGATAGACCTGTAACCCTATTCACTCCCAGATAGACCTGTAACCCTATTCACTCCCAGATTGACCTGTAACCCTATTGACCTGTAACCCTATTCACTCCCAGATAGACCTGTACCCCTATTGACCTGTAACCCTATTCACTCCCAGATAGACCTGTACCCCTATTCACTCCCAGATTGACCTGTAACCCTATTGACCTGTAACCCTATTCACTCCCAGATAGACCTGTACCCCTATTCACTCCCAGATAGACCTGTAACCCTATTGACCTGTAACCCTATTCACTCCCAGATAGACCTGTAACCCTATTCACTCCCAGATAGACCTGTAACCCTATTCACTCCCAGATTGACCTGTAACCCTATTGACCTGTAACCCTATTCACTCCCAGATAGACCTGTAACCCTATTCACTCCCAGATAGACCTGTAACCCTATTCACTCCCAGATAGACCTGTAACCCTATTCACTCCCAGATTGACCTGTAACCCTATTGACCTGTAACCCTATTCACTCCCAGATAGACCTGTAACCCTATTGACCTGTCACCCTATTCACTCCCAGATAGACCTGTAACCCTATTCATTCCCAGATAGACATGTAACCCTATTCACTCCCAGATAGACCTGTAACCCTATTCACTCCCAGGTAGACCTGTAACCCTATTCATTCCCAGATTGACCTGTAACCCTATTCACTCCCAGATTGACCTGTAACCCTATTCACTCCCAGATAGACATGTAACCCTATTGACCTGTACCCCTATTCACTCCCAGATTGACCTGTAACCCTATTCACTCCCAGATAGACCTGTAACCCTATTCACTACCAGATAGACCTGTAACCCTATTGACCTGTAACCCTATTCACTCCCAGATAGACCTGTAACCCTATTGACCTGTAACCCTATTCACTCCCAGATAGACCTGTAACCCTATTGACCTGTACCCCTATTCACTCCCAGATAGACCTGTAACCCTATTGACCTGTAACCCTATTCACTCCCAGATAGACATGTAACCCTATTGACCTGTAACCCTATTCACTCCCAGATATACCTGTACCCCTATTCACTCCCAGATAGACCTGTAACCCTATTGACCTGTAACCCTATTCACTCCCAGATAGACCTGTAACCCTATTCACTCCCAGATTGACCTGTAACCCTATTGACATGTAACCCTATTCACTACCAGATAGACCTGTAACCCTATTGACCTGTAACCCTATTCACTCCCAGATAGACCTGTAACCCTATTGACCTGTAACCCTATTCACTCCCAGATAGACCTGTAACCCTATTGACCTGTACCCCTATTCACTCCCAGATAGACCTGTAACCCTATTGACCTGTAACCCTATTCACTCCCAGATAGACCTGTAACCCTATTGACCTGTAACCCTATTCACTCCCAGATAGACCTGTACCCCTATTCACTCCCAGATAGACCTGTAACCCTATTGACCTGTAACCCTATTCACTCCCAGATAGACCTGTAACCCTATTCACTCCCAGATAGACCTGTAACCCTATTCACTCCCAGATTGACCTGTAACCCTATTGACCTGTAACCCTATTCACTCCCAGATAGACCTGTAACCCTATTGACCTGTCACCCTATTCACTCCCAGATAGACCTGTAACCCTATTCACTCCCAGATAGACCTGTAACCCTATTCACTCCCAGATAGACCTGTAACCCTATTCACTCCCAGATTGACCTGTAACCCTATTGACCTGTAACCCTATTCACTCCCAGATAGACCTGTAACCCTATTGACCTGTCACCCTATTCACTCCCAGATAGACCTGTAACCCTATTCATTCCCAGATAGACCTGTAACCCTATTCACTCCCAGATAGACCTGTAACCCTATTCACTCCCAGGTAGACCTGTAACCCTATTCATTCCCAGATTGACCTGTAACCCTATTCACTCCCAGATTGACCTGTAACCCTATTCACTCCCAGATTGACCTGTAACCCTATTCACTCCCAGATTGACCTGTACCCCTATTCACTCCCAGATTGACCTGTAACCCTATTCACTCCCAGATAGACCTGTAACCCTATTGACCTGTACCCCTATTCACTCCCAGATAGACCTGTAACCCTATTGACCTGTAACCCTATTCACTCCCAGATAGACCTGTAACCCTATTGACCTGTAACCCTATTCACTCCCAGATAGACCTGTACCCCTATTCACTCCCAGATAGACCTGTAACCCTATTGACCTGTAACCCTATTCACTCCCAGATAGACCTGTAACCCTATTCACTCCCAGATAGACCTGTAACCCTATTCACTCCCAGATTGACCTGTAACCCTATTGACCTGTAACCCTATTCACTCCCAGATAGACCTGTAACCCTATTGACCTGTAACCCTATTCACTCCCAGATAGACCTGTAACCCTATTCATTGATAGACCTGTAACCCTATTCACTCCCAGATAGACCTGTAACCCTATTCACTCCCAGATTGACCTGTAACCCTATTGACCTGTAACCCTAGATAGACCTGTAACCCTATTGACCTGTAACCCTATTCACTCCCAGATAGACCTGTAACCCTATTCACTCCCAGATAGACCTGTAACCCTATTCACTCCCAGATTGACCTGTAACCCTATTGACCTGTAACCCTATTCACTCCCAGATAGACCTGTAACCCTATTCATTCCCATTGACCTGTCACCCTATTCACTCCCAGATTGACCTGTAACCCTATTCACTCCCAGATTGACCTGTAACCCTATTCACTCCCAGATAGACCTGTAACCCTATTGACCTGTAACCCTATTCCCCCAGATAGACCTGTAACCCTATTGACCTGTAACCCTATTCACTCCCAGATAGACATGTAGACCTGTAACCTCCCAGATTGACCTGTAACCCTATTCATTGACCTGTCACCCTATTCACTACCAGAAAGACCTGTAACCCTATTCACCCCTCCCCCAGATAGACCTGTAACCCTATTGACCTGTAACCCTATTCCCCCAGATAGACCTGTAACCCTATTGACCTGTAACCCTATTCCCCCAGATAGACCTGTACCCCTATTCATTCCCAGATTGAACCTGACCTGTAACCCTATTCACTCCCAGATTGACCTGTAACCCTATTCACTCCCAGATTGACCTGTAACCCTATTGACATGTAACCCTATTCCCCCAGATTGACCTGTAACCCTATTGACCTGTCACCCTATTCACTCCCAGATTGACCTGTAACCCTATTCACTCCCAGATAGACCTGTAACCCTATTGACCTGTAACCCTATTCACTCCCAGATTGACCTGTAACCCTATTGACATGTACCCCTATTCACTCCCAGATTGACCTGTAACCCTATTCACTCCCATATAGACCTGTAACCCTATTCACTACCAGAAAGACCTGTAACCCTATTGACCTGTACCCCTATTCACTCCCAGATAGACCTGTAACCCTATTGACCTGTAACCCTATTCACTCCCAGATAGACATGTAACCCTATTGACCTGTAACCCTATTCACTCCCAGATAGACCTGTACCCCTATTCACTCCCAGATAGACCTGTAACCCTATTGACCTGTAACCCTATTCACTCCCAGATAGACCTGTAACCCTATTCACTCCCAGATTGACCTGTAACCCTATTGACATGTAACCCTATTCACTCCCAGATAGACCTGTAACCCTATTGACCTGTCACCCTATTCACTCCCAGATAGACCTGTAACCCTATTCACTCCCAGGTAGACCTGTAACCCTATTCACTCCCAGATTGACCTGTAACCCTATTCACTCCCAGATTGACCTGTAACCCTATTCACTCCCAGATTGACCTGTAACCCTATTCACTCCCAGATTGACCTGTAACCCTATTCACTCCCAGATTGACCTGTAACCCTATTCACTCCCAGATTGACCTGTAACCCTATTCACTCCCAGATAGACCTGTAACCCTATTCACTCCCAGATTGACCTGTAACCCTATTCACTCCCATATAGACCTGTAACCCTATTCACTCCCATATAGACCTGTAACCCTATTCACTCCCAGATAGACCTGTAACCCTATTCACTCCCATATAGACCTGTAACCCTATTCACTCCCATATAGACCTGTAACCCTATTCACTCCCAGATAGACCTGTAACCCTATTCACTCCCAGATAGACCTGTAACCCTATTCACTCCCAGATAGACCTGTAACCCTATTCACTCCCAGATAGACCTGTAACCCTATTCACTCCCAGATAGACCTGTAACCCTATTGACCTGTAACCCTATTCACTCCCAGATAGACCTGTACCCCTATTCACTCCCAGATAGACCTGTAACCCTATTCACTCCCAGATAGACCTGTAACCCTATAGACCTGTAACCCTATTCACTCCCAGATAGACCTGTAACCCTACTGACCTGTAACCCTATTCACTCCCAGATAGACCTGTAACCCTATTGACCTGTAACCCTATTCATTCCCAGATAGACCTGTAACCCTATTCATTCCCAGATAGACCTGTAATCCTATTCACTCCCAGATAGACCTGTAACCCTATTCACTCCCAGATAGACCTGTAACCCTATTCACTCCCAGATAGACCTGTAACCCTATTCACTCCCAGATTGACCTGTAACCCTATTCACTCCCAGATAGACCTGTAACCCTATTGACCTGTAACCCTATTCACTCCCAGGTTGACCTGTAACCCTATTCACTCCCAGATTGACCTGTAACCCTATTCATTCCCAGATAGACCTTTAACCCTATTGACCTGTAACCCTATTCATTCCCAGATAGACCTGTAACCCTATTCACTCCCATATAGACCTGTAACCCTATTCACTCCCAGATAGACCTGTAACCCTATTCACTCCCAGATAGACCTGTAACCCTATTCACTCCCAGATAGACCTGTAACCCTATTCACTCCCAGATAGACCTGTAACCCTATTCACTCCCAGATAGACCTGTAACCCTATTGACCTGTAACCCTATTCACTCCCAGATAGAAATGTCACGCTATTGACCTGTAACCCTATTCACTCCCAGATAGACCTGTAACCCTATTGACCTGTAGCCCCATTCATTCCCAGATAGACCTGTAACCCTATTGACCTGTAACCCTATTCATTCCCAGATAGACCTGTAACCCTATTCACTCCCAGATAGACCTGTAACCCTATTCACTCCCAGATAGACCTGTAACCCTATTCACTCCCAGATAGACCTGTAACCCTATTCACTCCCAGATTGACCTGTAACCCTATTCACTCCCAGATAGACCTGTAACCCTATTCACTCCCAGATAGACCTGTAACCCTATTCACTCCCAGATTGACCTGTAACCCTATTCACTCCCAGATAGACCTGTAACCCTATTCACTCCCAGATAGACCTGTAACCCTATTCACTCCCAGATTGACCTGTAACCCTATTCACTCCCAGATAGACCTGTAACCCTATTGACCTGTAACCCTATTCACTCCCAGGTTGACCTGTAACCCTATTCACTCCCAGATTGACCTGTAACCCTATTCATTCCCAGATAGACCTGTAACCCTATTGACCTGTAACCCTATTCATTCCCAGATAGACCTGTAACCCTATTCACTCCCATATAGACCTGTAACCCTATTCACTCCCAGATAGACCTGTAACCCTATTCACTCCCAGATAGACCTGTAACCCTATTCACTCCCAGATAGACCTGTAACCCTATTCACTCCCAGATAGACCTGTAACCCTATTCACTCCCAGATAGACCTGTAACCCTATTCACTCCCAGATTGACCTGTAACCCTATTCACTCCCAGATAGACCTGTAACCCTATTGACCTGTAACCCTATTCATTCCCAGATAGACCTGTAACCCTATTCATTCCCAGATAGACCTGTAATCCTATTCACTCCCAGATAGACCTGTAACCCTATTCACTCCCAGATAGACCTGTAACCCTATTCACTCCCAGATAGACCTGTAACCCTATTCACTCCCAGATAGACCTGTAACCCTATTGACCTGTAACCCTATTCACTCCCAGGTTGACCTGTAACCCTATTCACTCCCAGATAGACCTGTAACCCTATTGACCTGTAACCCTATTCACTCCCAGGTTGACCTGTAACCCTATTCACTCCCAGATTGACCTGTAACCCTATTCATTCCCAGATAGACCTGTAACCCTATTGACCTGTAACCCTATTCATTCCCAGATAGACCTGTAACCCTATTCACTCCCATATAGACCTGTAACCCTATTCACTCCCAGATAGACCTGTAACCCTATTCACTCCCAGATAGACCTGTAACCCTATTCACTCCCAGATAGACCTGTAACCCTATTCACTCCCAGATAGACCTGTAACCCTATTGACCTGTAACCCTATTCACTCCCAGATAGAAATGTCACGCTATTGACCTGTAACCCTATTCACTCCCAGATAGACCTGTAACCCTATTGACCTGTAGCCCCATTCATTCCCAGATAGACCTGTAACCCTATTGACCTGTAACCCTATTCATTCCCAGATAGACCTGTAACCCTATTCACTCCCAGATAGACCTGTAACCCTATTCACTCCCAGATAGACCTGTAACCCTATTCACTCCCAGATAGACCTGTAACCCTATTCACTCCCAGATTGACCTGTAACCCTATTCACTCCCAGATAGACCTGTAACCCTATTGACCTGTAACTCTATTCACTCCCAGGTTGACCTGTAACCCTATTCACTCCCAGATTGACCTGTAACCCTATTCATTCCCAGATAGACCTGTAACCCTATTGACCTGTAACCCTATTCACTCCCAGGTTGACCTGTAACCCTATTCACTCCCAGATTGACCTGTAACCCTATTCACTCCCAGATTGACCTGTAACCCTATTCACTCCCAGATTGACCTGTAACCCTATTCACTCCCAGATAGACCTGTAACCCTATTCACTCCCAGATAGACCTGTAACCCTATTCACTCCCAGATAGACCTGTAACCCTATTCATTCCCAGATTGACCTGTAACCCTATTCACTCCCAGATAGACCTGTAACCCTATTCACTCCCAGATAGACCTGTAACCCTATTCACTCCCAGATAGACCTGTAACCCTATTCACTCCCAGATAGACCTGTAACCCTATTCACTCCCAGATTGACCTGTAACACTATTCACTCCCAGATAGACCTGTAACCCTATTCACTCCCAGATTGACATGTAACCCTATTCACTCCCAGATAGACCTGTAACCCTATTCACTCCCAGATAGACCTGTAACCATATTCACTCCCAGATAGACCTGTAACCCTATTCACTCCCAGATAGACCTGTAACCCTATTCACTCCCAGATAGACCTGTAACCCTATTCACTCCCAGATAGACCTGTAACCCTATTCACTCCCAGATTGACCTGTAACCCTATTCACTCCCAGATTGACCTGTAACCCTATTCACTCCCAGATAGACCTGTAACCCCATTCACTCCCAGATAGACCTGTAACCCTATTGACCTGTAACCCTATTCACTCCCAGATAGACCTGTAACCCTATTCACTCCCAGATAGACCTGTAACCCTATTCACTCCCAGATAGACCTGTAACCCTATTCACTCCCAGGTAGACCTGTAACCCTATTCACTCCCAGGTAGACCTGTAACCCTATTCACTCCCAGATAGACATGTAACCCTATTCACTCCCAGATTGACCTGTAACCCTATTCACTCCCAGGTAGACCTGTAACCCTATTCACTCCCAGGTAGACCTGTAACCCTATTCATTCCCAGATAGACCTGTAACCCTATTCATTCCCAGATAGACCTGTAACCTTATTCACTCCCAGGTAGACCTGTAACCCTATTCACTCCCAGATAGACCTGTAACCCTATTCACTCCCAGATAGACCTGTAACCCTATTCACTCCCAGATAGACCTGTAACCCTATTCACTCCCAGATTGACCTGTAACACTATTCACTCCCAAATAGACCTGTAACCCTATTCACTCCCAGATTGACATGTAACCCTATTCACTCCCAGATAGACCTGTAACCCTATTCACTCCCAGATAGACCTGTAACCATATTCACTCCCAGATAGACCTGTAACCCTATTCACTCCCAGATAGACCTGTAACCCTATTCACTCCCAGATAGACCTGTAACCCTATTCACTCCCAGATAGACCTGTAACCCTATTCACTCCCAGATTGACCTGTAACCCTATTCACTCCCAGATTGACCTGTAACCCTATTCACTCCCAGATAGACCTGTAACCCCATTCACTCCCAGATAGACCTGTAACCCTATTCACTCCCAGGTAGACCTGTAACCCTATTCACTCCCAGGTAGACCTGTAACCCTATTCATTCCCAGATAGACCTGTAACCCTATTCATTCCCAGATAGACCTGTAACCCTATTCACTCCCAGGTAGACCTGTAACCCTATTCACTCCCAGGTAGACCTGTAACCCTATTCACTCCCAGATAGACCTGTAACCCTATTTATTCCCAGATTGACCTGTAACCCTATTCACTCCCAGGTAGACCTGTAACCCTATTCATTCCCAGGTAGACCTGTAACCCTATTCATTCCCAGGTATGACCGAGTGATTGACCTGTAACCCTATTCATTCCCAGGTATGACCGAGCGATTGACCTGTTCACCAGGTCCTGTGCAGGGTACTGCGTAGCCACCTTCATCCTGGGTATTGGAGACAGACACAACTCCAACATCATGGTTAAGGAGAACGGACAGGTAACACACATACCATCTATCTGACGAAATGAACCAATAGGTAACTCTGATTTTTTATTTTCCATCTTCTCTACCTCTCCATCCTCTCCATCCGCCCTATCTCTCTGTCTCCATCCTCTCTCTCTGTCTCCATCCTGTCTCTCCCTCTCCATTCTCTCTCTCTCCCTCTCCATCCTCTCTCTCCCTCTCCATCCTCTCTCTCCCTCTCCATCCTGTCTCTCCCTCTCCATCCTCTCTCTCCCTCTCCATCCTCTCTCTCCCTCTCCATCCTCTCTCTCCCTCTCCATCCTCTCTCTCCCTCTCCATCCTGTCTCTCCCTCTCCATCCTCTCTCTCCCTCTCCATCCTCTCTCTCCCTCTCCATCCTCTCTCTCCCTCTCCATCCTGTCTCTCCCTCTCCATCCTCTCTCTCCCTCTCTCCATCCTCTCTCCCTCTCCATCCTCTCTCTCCCTCTCCATCCTCTCCATCCTCTCCCTCTCCATCCTCTCTCCCCCTCTCCATCCTCTCTCTCCCTCTCCATCCTCTCTCTCCCTCTCCATCCTCTCTCTCCCTCTCCATCCTGTCTCTCCCTCTCCATCCTCTCTCTCCCTCTCCATCCTCTCTCTCCCTCTCCATCCTCTCTCTCCCTCTCCATCCTGTCTCTCCCTCTCCATCCTCTCTCTCCCTCTCCATCCTCTCTCCCTCTCCATCCTCTCTCTCCCTCTCCATCCTCTCCATCCTCTCTCTCCCTCTCCATCCTCTCTCTCCCTCTCCATCCTCTCTCTCCCTCTCCATCCTCTCTCTCCCTCTCCATCCTCTCTCTCCCTCTCCATCCTGTCTCTCCCTCTCCATCCTCTCTCTCCCTCTCCATCCTCTCTCCCTCTCCATCCTCTCTCTCCCTCTCCATCCTCTCCATCCTCTCTCTCCCTCTCCATCCTCTCTCCCTCTCCCTCCTCTCCATCCTCTCTTCATCCGCTCCCTCCATCCTCTCTCTCTCTCCATCCTCTCTCGCCCTCTCCATCCTCTCTCCCTCTCCCTCTCCATCCTCTCTTCATCCGCTCCCTCCATCCTCTCTCTCTCTCCATCCTCTCTCTCCCTCTCCATCCTCTCTCCCTCTCCCTCCTCTCCATCCTCTCTTCATCCGCTCCCTCCATCCTCTCTCTCTCCATCTCTCTCTCTCTCCATCCGCTCCCTCCATCCTCTCTCTCTGTCTCCATCCTCTCTCTCCCTCTCCATCCATCCTCTCTCTCTCTCTCTCTGTCTCCATCCTCTCTCTCTCCCTCTCCATCCATCCTCTCTCTCCCTCTCCATCTGCTCCCTCCATCTCCATCCTCTCTCTCCCTCCATCCTCTCTCTCCCTCTCCATCCATCCTCTCTCTCTCTGTCTCCATCCTCTCTCTCCCTATCCATCCTCTCACTCTGTCTCCATCCTCTCTCTCTGTCTCCATCCTCTCTCTCTCACTCTCCATCCACTCCCTCCATCCTCTCTCTCTGTCTCCATCCTCTCTCTCCCTATCCATCCTCTCGCTCTGTCTCCATCCTCTCTCTCTCCCTCTCCATCCTCTCCCTCTCAATCCACTCCCTCCATCCTCTCTCTCTGTCTCCATCCTCTCTCTCTCACTCTCAATCCACTCCATCCATCCTCTCTCTCTGTCTCCATCCTCTCTCTCTCACTCTCCATCCACTCCCTCCATCCTCTCTCTCTGTCTCCATCCGCTCCCTCCATCATCTCTCTCTGTCTCCATCCTCTCTCTCTCCCTCTTCAACCTCTCCCTCCATCCTCTCTCTGTCTCCATCCTCTCTCTGTCCCTCTCCATCCTCTTCATCCTCTCCCTCCATCATCTCTCTGTCTCCATCCTCTCACTCTCCCTCCATCTCTCTCTGTCTCCATCCTCTCTCTGTCCCTCTCCATCCTCTCCATCCGCTCCCTCCATCATCTCTCTCTGTCTCCATCCTCTCTCTCTCCCTCTTCATCCTCTCCCTCCATCATCTCTCTGTCTCCATCCTCTCTCTGTCCCTCTCCATCCTCTCCATCCGCTCCCTCCATCATCTCTCTCTGTCTCCATCCTCTCTCTCTCCCTCTTCATCCTCTCCCTCCATCATCTCTCTGTCTCCATCCTCTCACTCTCCCTCCATCATCTCTCTGTCTCCATCCGCTCCCTCCATCATCTCTCTCTGTCTCCATCCCCTCTCTCTCCCTCTTCATCCTCTCCCTCCATCCTCTCTCTCCATCCTCTCTCTCTGTCTCCATCCTCTCTCTGTCCCTCTCCATCCGCTCCCTCCATCATCTCTCTGTCTCCATCCTCTCACTCTCCCTCCATCCTCTCTCTCTGTCTCCATCCTCTCTCTGTCCCTCTCCATCCTCTCCATCCGCTCCCTCCATCTCTCTCTGTCTCCATCCTCTCACTCTCCCTCCATCTCTCTCTGTCTCCATCCTCTCACTCCATCTCTCTCTGTCTCCATCCTCTCTCTCTCCCTCTCAATCCACTCCCTCCATCATCTCTCTCTGTCTCCATCCTCTCTCTCTCCCTCTTCATCCGCTCCCTCCATCATCTCTCTCTGTCTCCATCCTCTCACTCTCCCTCCATCTCTCTCTGTCTCCATCCTCTCTCTGTCCCTCTCCATCCTCTCCATCCGCTCCCTCCATCATCTCTCTGTCTCCATCCTCTCTCTCTCCCCCCCAGCTGTTCCATATAGACTTTGGCCACTTCCTGGATCATAAGAAGAAGAAGTTTGGCTATAAGAGAGAGAGAGTTCCCTTCGTTCTGACACAAGACTTCCTGATTGTCATCAGTAAGGGAGTCCAGGAGTGTACCAAGACCAAAGAGTTTGAGAGGTACAACATACACATGCACACATGTACACACACAGAGAACACACCCCCTGTTAACCACCCACCTTCCCCCCAGGTTCCAGGAGATGTGTTACAAGGCGTACCTATCCATCCGACAGCATGCCTCTCTGTTCATCAACCTGTTCTCCCTGTTGCTGGGCTGTGGCATGCCTGAACTACAGTCCTTTGATGACATTGCTTACCTGAGGAAGACCCTCGCTCTGGAGAAGAGCCAACAGGTAATACAGGACCCCTGACCCTACCTGAGGAAGACCCTCGCTCTGGAGAAGAGCCAACAGGTAATACAGGACCCCTGACCCTACCTGAGGAAGACCCTCGCTCTGTAGACGAGCCAACAGGCAGTAAAGAATCCCTGACACCTGACTCTATCTGAGGAAAACCCTCGCTCTGTAGACGAGCCAACAGGCAGTAAAGAATCCCTGACCCCTGACCCTATCTGAGGAAAACCATCGCTCTGTAGACGAGCCAACAGGCAGTACAGAATCCCTGACCCCTGACCCTATCTGAGGAAAACCATCGCTCTGTAGACGAGCCAACAGATCATTTTAAAAAACTGACCCCTGACCCTACCTGAGGAAGACCCTGTTCCATGGGGATTCAAATGAGAGCCTGGACTTCCCAGACTTCTGCATGGTTTTCTGTTCTGCCTGATAATGAATTGCACCCACCTGGTGTCCCAGGTCTAAATCAGTCCCTGATTAGAGGGGAATCGCCCACCTGGTGTCTCAGGTCTAAGTCAGTCCCTGATTAGAGGGGACTCACCCACCTGGTGTCCCAGGTCTAAGTCAGTCCCTGATTAGAGGGGACTCACCCACCTGGTGTCCCAGGTCTAAATCAGTCCCTGATTAGAGGGAAATCACCCACCTGGTGTCCCAGGTCTAAACCAGGCCCTGATTAGAGGGGAATCACCTACCTGGTGTCCCAGGTCTAAACCAGGCCCTGATTAGAGGGGAATCACCTACCTGGTGTCCCAGGTCTAAATCAGTCCCTGATTAGAGGGGAATCACCCACCTGGTGTCCCAGGTCTAAACCAGGCCCTGATTAGAGGGGAATCACCTACCTGGTGTCCCAGGTCTAAATCAGTCCCTGATTAGAGGGGAATCACCCACCTGGTGTCCCAGGTCTAAACCAGGCCCTGATTAGAGGGGAATCACCTACCTGGTGTCCCAGGTCTAAACCAGGCCCTGATTAGAGGGGAATCACCTACCTGGTGTCCCAGGTCTAAATCAGTCCCTGATTAGAGGGGAATCACCCACCTGGTGTCCCAGGTCTAAACCAGGCCCTGATTAGAGGGGAATCACCTACCTGGTGTCCCAGGTCTAAACCAGGCCCTGATTAGAGGGGAATCACCTACCTGGTGTCCCAGGTCTAAACCAGTCCCTGATTAGAGGGGAATCACCCACCTGGTGTCCCAGGTCTAAACCAGTCCCTGATTAGAGGGGACTCACCCACCTGGTGTCCCAGGTCTAAACCAGTCCCTGATTAGAGGGGACTCACCCACCTGGTGTCCCAGGTCTAAATCAGTCCCTGATTAGAGGGGAATCACCCACCTGGTGTCCCAGGTCTAAACCAGGCCCTGATTAGAGGGGAATCACCTACCTGGTGTCCCAGGTCTAAACCAGGCCCTGATTAGAGGGGAATCACCTACCTGGTGTCCCAGGTCTAAACCAGGCCCTGATTAGAGGGGAATCACCTACCTGGTGTCCCAGGTCTAAACCAGTCCCTGATTAGAGGGGACTCACCCACCTGGTGTCCCAGGTCTAAACCAGTCCCTGATTAGAGGGGAACAATGAAAAATGCAGTGGATCTGGCCTGGACCAGATTTGAATTTTCCTGCCCTAATGTGTAGTGAAGTTACGACATGCATTTATATTTATTACGGATCCCCATTAGCCGTCTCTCTGTGTGTTATAACCTGTTATAACATGTTTGTGTCACCAGGAGGCTCTGGAGTACTTCACCAAGCAAATGAACGATGCTCACCATGGAGGATGGACCACTAAGATGGACTGGATCTTCCACACCATCAGACACATGCCCAACGAACACTGACCCCCACACACACACACAGAGAGAGAGAGAGAGAGTCACACACACACAGAGAGAGAGAGAGAGAGAGTCACACACACAAAGAGAGAGAGAGTCACACACACAGAGTCCCATTTGATATGAAGATGCAATAACCAGTATGTTACTACCAACAGTAGCTAAAACATTCTGACACACCTTCTCCTTCCCCCTCCCCTCCCATAAACACACATTCCCCCTCCCCTCCCATGAACACACGTTCCCCCTCCCCTCCCATAAACACACGTTCCCCTCCCCTCCCATGAACACACGTTCCCCCCCCTCCCATAAACACACATTCCCCCTCCTCCCATGAACACACATTCCCCCTCCTCCCATGAACACACGTTCCCCCTCCCTCCCATAAACACCGTTCCCCCTCCCCTCCCATGAACACACGTTCCCCCCCCTCCCATAAACACACATTCCCCTCCTCCCATGAACACACGTTCCCCCTCCCCTCCCATAAACACACGTTCCCCTCCCTCCCATAAACACACATTCCCCCTCCCCTCCCATGAACACACGTTCCCCCTCCCCTCCCATGAACACACATTCCCCCTCCTCCCATAAACACACGTTCCCCCTCCCCTCCCATAAACACACGTTCCCCTCCCCTCCCATAAACACACGTTCCCCCTCCCCTCCCATAAACACACGTTCCCCTCCCCTCCTATAAACACATGTTCCCCCTCCCCTTCCATAAACACACGTTCCCCTCCCACATAGGGCTGTTGTGGTGACCGTATTACCGCCACACCAGAAGTCATGACCACAGTAAATATTCAATGGTAATCTCCTCTTACGTACTCTGGACATGTTAGTAGTACCCAACTCGCTAACGACCTTCAGCTCCTAATGGCCTGGTACTCAGGGTTCTATTGTCCCTCCATCAGGTCCTAATGGCCTGGTACTCAGGGCTCTATTGTCCCTCCATCAGGTCCTAATGGCCTGGTACTCAGGGCTCTATTGTCCCTCCATCAGGTCCTAATGGCCTGGTACTCAGGGCTCTATTGTCCCTCCATCAGGTCCTAATGGCCTGGTACTCAGGGCTCTATTGTCCCTCCATCAGGTCCTAATGGCCTGGTACTCAGGGCTCTATTGTCCCTCCATCAGGTCCTAATGGCCTGGTACTCAGGGCTCTATTGTCCCTCCATCAGGTCCTAATGGCCTGGTACTCAGAGCTCTATTGTCCCTCCATCAGGTCCTAATGGCCTGGTACTCAGGGCTCTATTGTCCCTCCATCAGGTCCTAATGGCCTGGTACTCAGGGCTCTATTGTCCCTCCATCAGGTCCTAATGGCCTGGTACTCAGGGCTCTATTGGTCCTCCATCAGGTCCTAATGGCCTGGTACTCAGGGCTCTATTGGTCCTCCATCAGGTCCTAATGGCCTGGTACTCAGGGCTCTATTGTCCCTCCATCAGGTCCTAATGGCCTGGTACTCAGGGCTCTATTGGTCCTCTACCCACTCTGAAGTCAATGCAAATACAATTTAAAATCACATTAAATACTGATCATCAAAACAGTACCGTATTTTTAAAAACTCACCTCACTGTGATGATGAATTTGAAGAAAGATGTTCAACAACAGTTTGAAACTGAGTGGAAAACCTGGTCCTTGTGGATGTAAAAGTACAAATGGATAGTTAGCTAGCTAACTATTGTAACGGCAACTAATGTTGTGCTTGTATATGTGATGGATTGCAGACCAGGTGCCGTAGACTGTATAGTTTGCAGTGCGGTTAGCCTAGTCAGCCAACTAGCATGCTAGCTCGTTGAGAAGCACTCAGAAGTATATTAGAGCTGATTATAGGCCTACTATATATGAGCCCAAGACCGGAACAACATCTGAATTAAAATAATGATTGTTCCCTTACACAATACATAGCCTATTGCATATTACGCACGGCAGAATTATTATTATTTTTTAACTGATTTAAGATGTCTTTGGTACATAATTGGTCTAGCCTATACTCCAACATTAAACACATTCTAGTAACGGCCTTTGAATGTGGACTGTATTCTTATCCATCCTGGGTGGACGGGTGACGCTACACTGCTGACGTTATATCCTGGGAGAGACACGCAGAGGCCTCTGGATGCTGTGGGTTCATTCATTGTGTAAGGTGGCTTACAGAGGGAACCTACAGTTATAGTGAATTTGTATTTGATTTGGAATAGCCTGGTAAAAAGGGCATTTTTATACTTTGATAATTAATAGTCTTGACACGTTACCTTTAAGCTAGAGAATATCTCACCCTTTCCTCAAGGATGCAGAGGGGCTGTCAACGGCTTAGTATGTTTCGTTGTGAAAACATGTTACTATCGATGTTCTCGAATGGATTTCACTTGGTTTCCCAGATTTAAGTACTGGGTAGCAGGAACAGGGTAGGAGAGCCCATGGTATACAGAGTACTGGGTAGCTGTAGGAACAGGGTAGGAGAGCCCATGGTCTACAGAGTACTGGGTAGCAGGAACAGGGTAGGAGAGCCCATGGTCTACAGAGTACTGGGTAGCTGTAGGAACAGGGTAGGAGAGCCCATGGTCTACAGAGTACTGGGTAGCAGGAACAGGGTAGGAGAGCCCATGGTCTACAGAGTACTGGGTAGCAGGAACAGGGTAGGAGAGCCCATGGTCTACAGAGTACTGGGTAGCTGTAGGAACAGGGTAGGAGAGCCCATGGTCTACAGAGTACTGGGTAGCTGTAGGAACAGGGTAGGAGAGCCCATGGTCTACAGAGTACTGGGTAGCAGGAACAGGGTAGGAGAGCCCATGGTCTACAGAGTACTGGGTAGCAGGAACAGGGTAGGAGAGCCCATGGTCTACAGAGTACTGGGTAGCTACAGGAACAGGGTAGGAGAGCCCATGGTCTACAGAGTACTGGGTAGCTGTAGGAACAGGGTAGGAGAGCCCATGGTCTACAGAGTACTGGGTAGCTGTAGGAACAGGGTAGGAGAACCCATGTTCTACAGAGTACTGGGTAGCAGGAACAGGGTAGGAGAGCCCATGGTCTACAGAGTACTGGGTAGCAGGAACAGGGTAGGAGAGCCCATGGTATACAGAGTACTGGGTAGCAGGAACAGGGTAGGAGAGCCCATGGTCTACAGAGTACTGGGTAGCTGTAGGAACAGGGTAGGAGAGCCCATGGTCTACAGAGTACTGGGTAGCTGTAGGAACAGGGTAGGAGAGCCCATGGTCTACAGAGTACTGGGTAGCTGTAGGAACAGGGTAGGAGAGCCCATGGTCTACAGAGTACTGGGTAGCTGTAGGAACAGGGTAGGAGAGCCCATGGTCTACAGAGTACTGGGTAGCAGGAACAGGGTAGGAGAGCCCATGGTATACAGAGTACTGGGTAGCAGGAACAGGGTAGGAAAGCCCATGGTCTACAGAGTACTGGGTAGCTGTAGGAACAGGGTAGGAGAGCCCATGGTCTACAGAGTACTGGGTAGCTGTAGGAACAGGGTAGGAGAGCCCATGGTCTACAGAGTACTGGGTAGCTGTAGGAACAGGGTAGGAGAGCCCATGGTCTACAGAGTACTGGGTAGCTGTAGGAACAGGGTAGGAGAGCCCATGGTCTACAGAGTACTGGGTAGCTGTAGGAACAGGGTAGGAGAGCCCATGGTCTACAGAGTACTGGGTAGCTGTAGGAACAGGGTAGGAGAGCCCATGGTCTACAGAGTACTGGGTAGCAGGAACGGGGTAGGAGAGCCCATGGTCTACAGAGTACTGGGTAGCAGGAACAGGGTAGGAGAGCCCATGGTCTACAGAGTACTGGGTAGCTGTAGGAACAGGGTAGGAAAGCCCATGGTCTACAGAGTACTGGGTAGCAGGAACAGGGTAGGAGAGCCCATGGTCTACAGAGTACTGGGTAGCAGGAACAGGGTAGGAGAGCCCATGGTCTACAGAGTACTGGGTAGCAGGAACAGGGTAGGAGAGCCCATGGTCTACAGAGTACTGGGTAGCTACAGGAACAGGGTAGGAGAGCCCATGGTCTACAGAGTACTGGGTAGCTGTAGGAACAGGGTAGGAGAGCCCATGGTCTACAGAGTACTGGGTAGCTGTAGGAACAGGGTAGGAGAACCCATGGTCTACAGAGTACTGGGTAGCAGGAACAGGGTAGGAGAGCCCATGGTCTACAGAGTACTGGGTAGCAGGAACAGGGTAGGAGAGCCCATGGTATACAGAGTACTGGGTAGCAGGAACAGGGTAGGAGAGCCCATGGTCTACAGAGTACTGGGTAGCTGTAGGAACAGGGTAGGAGAGCCCATGGTCTACAGAGTACTGGGTAGCAGGAACAGGGTAGGAGAGCCCATGGTCTACAGAGTACTGGGTAGCTACAGGAACAGGGTAGGAGAGCCCATGATCTACATAGTACTGGGTAGCAGGAACAGGGTAGGAGAGCCCATGGTCTACAGAGTACTGGGTAGCTGTAGGAACAGGGTAGGAGAGCCCATGGTCTACAGAGTACTGGGTAGCTGTAGGAACAGGGTAGGAGAGCCCATGGTATACAGAGTACTGGGTAGCTGTAGGAACAGGGTAGAGGAGCCCATGGTATACAGAGTACTGGGTAGCTGTAGGAACAGGGTAGAGGAGCCCATGGTCTACAGAGTACTGGGTAGCTGTAGGAACAGGGTAGAGAAGCCCATGGTCTACAGAGTACTGGGTAGCTACAGGAACAGGGTAGGAGAGCCCATGGTCTACAGAGTACTGGGTAGCTGTAGGAACAGGGTAGGAGAGCCCATGGTCTACAGAGTACTGGGTAGCTGTAGGAACAGGGTATGAGAGCCCATGGTCTACAGAGTACTGGGTAGCTGTAGGAACAGGGTAGGAGAGCCCATGGTCTACAGAGTACTGGGTAGCTACAGGAACAGGGTTGGAGAGCCCATAGCATACAGAGTACTGGAAAAGGGTTGGAGAGCCCATGGTCTACAGAGTACTGGGTAGCTGCAGGAACAGGGTTGGAGAGCCCATGATATACAGAGTACTGGGTAGCTGCAGGAACAGGGTTGGAGAGCCCATGGCATACAGAGTACTGGGTAGCTACAGGAACAGGGTTGGAGAGCCCATGGCATACAGAGTACTGGGTAGCTACAGGAACAGGGTTGGAGAGCCCATGGCATACAGAGTACTGGGTAGATACAGGAACAGGGTAGGAGAGCCCATGGTCTACAGAGTACTGGGTAGCTGTAGGAACAGGGTTGGAGAGCCCATGGTCTACAGAGTACTGGGTAGCTACAGGAACAGGGTTGGAGAGCCCATGGTCTACAGAGTACTGGGTAGCTACAGGAACAGGGTTGGAGAGCCCATGGTATACAGTTTGGGTGGAAAATCACCTGTCGCACAACGAGAGGCTGCGTGCTCCTCAAACAGTGGTGGATTTGTGGAGTGGACCTGGGGAAGTGGAGCCCCCATGTTCTGCTATTAAACCAGAGTAGCAACAAGGACCTGGGGAAGTGGAGCCCCCATGTTCTGCTATTAAACCAGAGTAGCAACAAGGACCTGGGGAAGTGGAGCCCCCATGTTCTGCTATTAAACCAGAGTAGCAACAAGGACCGGGGGAAGTGGAGCCCCCCATGTTCTGCTATTAAACCAGAGTAGCAACAAGGACCAGGGGAAGTGGAGCCCCCATGTTCTGCTATTAAACCAGAGTAGCAACAAGGACCTGGGGAAGTGGAGCCCCCATGTTCTGCTATTAAACCAGAGTAGCAACAAGGACCTGGGGAAGTGGAGCCCCATGTTCTGCTATTAAACCAGAGTAGCAACAAGGACCGGGGAAGTGGAGCCCCCATGTTCTGCTATTAAACCAGAGTAGCAACAAGGACCTGGGGAAGTGGAGCCCCCATGTTCTGCTATTAAACCAGAGTAGCAACAAGGACCGGGGGAAGTGGAGCCCCCCATGTTCTGCTATTAAACCAGAGTAGCAACAAGGACCGGGGGAAGTGGAGCCCCCATGTTCTGCTATTAAACCAGAGTAGCAACAAGGACCAGGGGAAGTGGAGCCCCCATGTTCTGCTATTAAACCAGAGTAGCAACAAGGACCAGGGGAAGTGGAGCCCCCATGTTCTGCTATTAAACCAGAGTAGCAACAAGGACCTGGGGAAGTGGAGCCCCCATGTTCTGCTATTAAACCAGAGTAGCAACAAGGACCTGGGGAAGTGGAGCCCCCCATGTTCTGCTATTAAACCAGAGTAGCAACAAGGACCTGGGGAAGTGGAGCCCCCATGTTCTGCTATTAAACCAGAGTAGCAACAAGGACCAGGGGAAGTGGAGCCCCCATGTTCTGCTATTAAACCAGAGTAGCAACAAGGACCAGGGGAAGTGGAGCCCCCCATGTTCTGCTATTAAACCAGAGTAGCAACAAGGACCGGGGGAAGTGGAGCCCCCATGTTCTGCTATTAAACCAGAGTAGCAACAAGGACCGGGGGAAGTGGAGCCCCCATGTTCTGCTATTAAACCAGAGTAGCAACAAGGACCGGGAAGTGGAGCCCCCATGTTCTGCTATTAAACCAGAGTAGCAACAAGGACCGGGGAAGTGGAGCCCCATGTTCTGCTATTAAACCAGAGTAGCAACAAGGACCGGGGGAAGTGGAGCCCCCATGTTCTGCTATTAAACCAGAGTAGCAACAAGGACCGGGGGAAGTGGAGCCCCCATGTTCTGCTATTAAACCAGAGTAGCAACAAGGACCGGGGAAGTGGAGCCCCCCATGTTCTGCTATTAAACCAGAGTAGCAACAAGGACCGGGGGAAGTGGAGCCCCCATGTTCTGCTATTAAACCAGAGTAGCAACAAGGACCGGGGGAAGTGGAGCCCCCCATGTTCTGCTATTAAACCAGAGTAGCAACAAGGACCGGGGGAAGTGGAGCCCCCATGTTTCCGTACACACAGAGGACGTGTTTATCCTCCTTATTCTACATCCAAACTCATTTTACACATCAGTAAAGACAAGATTATATTCAGAATAGGCTGCACACGTTCTCTCATCGAGTGATCATATTTTCACCCATCACACGGAGACAAGGAACAGAGTGCAAGCTTGTTATGCGAATTTCTCAAATCATATTCCCATACACACACACACTGTTTCTGCCTAGAACATATTACTCTCCCTCTCTCTCAGAAGACACACAGACACACCCTGTCCCTGCCTAGAAAATATGACTCTCTCTCTCTCTCTCAGAAGACACACAGACACACCTTGTCCCTGCCTAGAAAATATGACTCTCTCTCTCAGAAGACACACAGACACACACTGTCCCTGCCTAGAAAATATGACTCTCTCTCTCTCAGAAGACACACAGACACACACTGTCCCTGCCTAGAAAATATGACTCTCTCTCTCTCAGAAGACACACAGACACACACTGTCCCTGCCTAGAAAATATGACTCTCTCTCTCAGAGAGTTAGGGTAATGTTAGGATGATGGTTGATGTGAGTTAGGGTAATGATGTGAGTTAAGGGTAATGATGTGAGTTAGAGTAATGATGTGAGTTAGGGTAATGATGTGAGTTAGAGTAATGATGTGAGTTAGGGTAATGATGTGAGTTAAGGGTAATGATGTGAGTTAGAGTAATGATGTGAGTTAAGGGTAATGATTTGAGTTAGGGTAATGATGTGAGTTAGAGTAATGATGTGAGTTAGGGTAATGATGTGAGTTAGGGTAATGATGTGAGTTAGAGTAATGATGTGAGTTAAGGGTAATGATTTGAGTTAGGGTAATGATGTGAGTTAGAGTAATGATGTGAGTTAGGGTAATGATGTGAGTTAGGGTAATGATGTGAGTTAGGGTAATGATGTGAGTTAGAGTAATGATGTGAGTTAGAGTAATGATGTGAGTTAGGGTAATGATGTGAGTTAAGGGTAATGATTTGAGTTAGGGTAATGATGTGAGTTAGAGTAATGATGTGAGTTAGGGTAATGATGTGAGTTAGGGTAATGATTTGAGTTAGGGTAATGATTTGAGTTAGGGTAATGATGTGAGTTAGGGTAATGTTAGGGTAATGATGCGAGTTAGGGTAATGTTAGGGTAATGATGTGAGTTAGAGTAATGATGTGAGTTAGGGTAATGATGTGAGTTAGGGTAATGATGTGAGTTAGGGTAATGATGTGAGTTAGAGTAATGATGTGAGTTAGGGTAATGATTTGAGTTAAGGTAATGATGTAAGTTAGGGTAATGTTAGGGTAATGATGTGAGTTAAGGGTAATGATTTGAGTTAGGGTAATGATGTGAGTTAGAGTAATGATGTGAGTTAGGGTAATGATGTGAGTTAGGGTAATGATTTGAGTTAAGGTAATGATTTGAGTTAAGGTAATGATGTAAGTTAGGGTAATGATGTGAGTTAGGGTAATGATTTGAGTTAAGGTAATGATGTAAGTTAGGGTAATGTTAGGGTAATGATGTGAGTTAAGGGTAATGATTTGAGTTAGGGTAATGATGTGAGTTAGAGTAATGATGTGAGTTAGGGTAATGATGTGAGTTAGGGTAATGATTTGAGTTAAGATAATGATTTGAGTTAAGGTAATGATGTAAGTTAGGGTAATGTTAGGGTAATGATGTGAGTTAAGGGTAATGATGTGAGTTAGGGTAATGATTTGAGTTAGGGTAATGATGTGAGTTAGGGTAATGATGTGAGTTAGGGTAATGATGTGAGTTAGGGTAATGATGTGAGTTAAGGGTAATGATGTGAGTTAGGGTAATGATGCGAGTTAGGGTAATGTTAGGGTAATGTTGTGAGTTTGGGTAATGATGTGAGTTTGGGTAATGTTGTGAGTTTGGGTAATGATGTGAGTTTGGGTAATGATGTGAGTTATGGTAATAATGTGAGTTAGGGTAATGATTTGAGTTAGGGTAATGATGTGAGTTTGGGTAATGACGTGAGTTAGGGTAATGATGTGAGTTAGGGTAATGACGTGAGTTAGGGTAATGATGTGAGTTTGGGTAATGATGTGAGTTAGGGTAATGATGTGAGTTTGGGTAATGACGTGAGTTTGGGTAATGACGTGAGTTAGGGTAATGACGTGAGTTAGGGTAATGACGTGAGTTAGGGTAATGATGTGAGTTTGGGTAATGACGTGAGTTAGGGTAATGACGTGAGTTAGGGTAATGATGTGAGTTAGGGTAATGATGTGAGTTAGGGCAATGATGTGAGTTAGGGTAATGTTAGGGTAATGATGTGAGTTAGGGTAATGTTAGGATGATGGTTGATGTGAGATAGGGTAATGTTGTGAGTTTGGGTAATGATGTGAGTTTGGGTAATGTTGTGAGTTTGGGTAATGATGTGAGTTTGGGTAATGATGTGAGTTAGGGTAATGATGTGAGTTAGGGTAATAATGTGAGTTAGGGTAATGATTTGAGTTAGGGTAATGATGTGAGTTTGGGTAATGACGTGAGTTAGGGTAATGATGTGAGTTAGGGTAATGACGTGAGTTAGGGTAATGATGTGAGTTTGGGTAATGATGTGAGTTAGGGTAATGATGTGAGTTTGGGTAATGACGTGAGTTAGGGTAATGATGTGAGTTTGGGTAATGACGTGAGTTAGGGTAATGACGTGAGTTAGGGTAATGATGTGAGTTTGGGTAATGACGTGAGTTAGGGTAATGATGTGAGTTTGGGTAATGACGTGAGTTAGGGTAATGACGTGAGTTAGGGTAATGATGTGAGTTTGGGTAATGACGTGAGTTAGGGTAATGACGTGAGTTAGGGTAATGATGTAAGTTAGGGTAATGATGTGAGTTAGGGCAATGATGTGAGTTAGGGTAATGTTAGGGTAATGATGCGAGTTAGGGTAATGTTAGGATGATGGTTGATGTGAGTTAAAGGTAATGATGTGAGTTAGAGTAATGATGTGAGTTAGGGTAATGATGTGAGTTAGGGTAATGTCAGGGTAATGATGTGAGTTAGGGTAATGATGTGAGTTAGGGTAATGATGTGAGTTAGTGTAATGATGTGAGTTAGGGTAATGATTTGAGTTAGGGTAATAATGTGAATTAGGGTAATGTTAGAGTAATGATGTGAGTTAGGGTCATGTTAGGGTAATGATGTGAGTTAGGGTAATGTTAGGGTAATGACGTGTGTTAGGGTAATGATGGTTGATGCGAGTTAGGGTAATGATGGTTGATGTGAGTTAGGGTAATGATGGTTGATGCGAGTTAGGGTAATGTTAGGGTAATGATGTGAGTTAGGGTAATGTTAGGGTAATGATGTGAGTTAGGGTAATGATGGTTGATGTGAGTTAGGGTAATGATGGTTGATGCGAGTTAGGGTAATGTTAGGGTAATGATGGTTGATGTGAGTTAGGGTAATGATGGTTGATGCGAGTTAGGGTAATGTTAGGGTAATGATGGTTGATGTGAGTTAGGGTAATGATGGTTGATGCGAGTTAGGGTAATGGTGGTAGAAGTCACAGAGGGGATGTAATTGAGAGAGGATGGATGGGGGTGTTGTGTCGGTTGTCGCTCGGGTCGTTTTTTGATCCTCAGGGTTTGGCAAAGGTCAAAGGTTGCTGCCGCAACAAAGCCAAAAGGCATCATGGGAAAATATCTGACTTGCACTGAAACAGAAAAAAAATGTTGAGAAGAAAAACTTGATCGTGATAATTTCTAGTCTCTATCACCTTCCTCATCAGTTTAATAGAAAACAAGGAAAACGTTGAGTTGATACCAGTTTGTAGCCCATGTGTCCTTGTTTGAGAGACTGTGTTTGAATTGAACCAGCGTTATTGATAACCAGCGTTATTGATAACCAGGAGACTGAAGGAGTCACTGTGAGTGCAATAAGCTCTGCCCACAACACACAGAACTTAACTAGCCCCCATTCCCCAACTAACTTAACTAGTCAATAGTCAGAGGACGGGTCTAGTGGTCAGGACGGGTCTAGTGGTCAGGACGGGTCTAGTGGTCAGGACGGGTCTAGTGGTCAGGACGGGTCTAGTGGTCAGGACGGGTCTAGTAGTCAGGACGGGTCTAGTGGTCAGGACGGGTCTAGTGGTCAGGAAGGGTCTAGTGGTCAGGACGGGTCTAGTAGTCAGGACGGGTCTAGTGGTCAGGACGGGTCTAGTGGTCAGGACGGGTCTAACCAGAGGATTTTCTCTGGAATAAACTTGTCTACGTTGCTACGTTAAAGTTCTGTGTCCTGTGTGCGAGAGCTCTGTCATTCTGAATAGTGTTATCAGGGACTCTGAACAGTGTTATCAGGGATGTCATTCTGAATAGTGTTATCAGGGACTCTGAACAGTGTTATCAGGGACTCTGAACAGTGTTATCAGGGACTCTGAACAGTGTTATCAGGGACTCTGAACAGTGTTATCAGGGACTCTGAATAGTGTTATCAGGGACTCTGAACAGTGTTATCAGGGACTCTGAACAGTGTTATCAGGGACTCTGAACAGTGTTATCAGGGACTCTGAATAGTGTTATCAGGGACTCTGAACAGTGTTATCAGGGACTCTGAATAGTGTTTATCAGGGATGTCATTCTGAAAGGACAATCTCAGAGAAACCTTATGAGGTCAACAATTAATAAGGTTTTTCTGACTGAACTCAACCATGATATTACTGATATTAGTTATTTCAATTCTCCACATCCAGTCTGTTGTGGAAAAGGACGAACCATTAATCTCCACAGTTGCCGTAGTTACACAGTACGGCCACCAATCGGACCGGTGGCTCACGGTATACAAAAACATTTTTTTATTCCCAAAAGGATCAATCGTGGTGATTTATTAAATAGTTTCTGTGGCTGTTTTTTTATTATCAATGTAATGATTTGATTACTTAAGTCATGACGTGTGGTTTTCATTTGTGATGATTTGATTACTTAAGTCATGACGTGTGGTTTTCATTTGTGATGATTTGATTACCGAAGATCTGTCTGGTTGGAAAACATCATTACATTTTTCTGGGTCCAACTATCGATATCCTACATATCCATTGATCGATCCCCTGGTAGATCATCAATAACATCCATTTAGTTAGTGCATGACTAAGTTATTGGATTATAAATATATTATTTTTGAGTAATAAAACACCTGACAAACAAGCAATATAGTACTCTTCAGAGGTTATAGCCACTGAGCTATGGTTATAACTGGTTATAGCCACTGAGCTATGGTTATAACTGGTTATAGCCACTGAGCTATGGTTATAACTGGTTATAGCCACTGAGCTATGGTTATAACTGGTTATAGCCACAGCCATGGTTATAACTGGTTATAGCCACTGAGCTATGGTTATAGCCACTGAGCTATGGTTATAACTGGTTATAGCCACTGAGCTATGGTTATAACTGGTTATAGCCACTGAGCTATGGTTATAACTGGTTATAGCCACTGAGCTATGGTTATAACTGGTTATAGCCACTGAGCCATGGTTATAGCCACTGAGCTATGGTTATAACTGGTTATAGCCACTGAGCTATGGTTATAACTGGTTATAGCCACTGAGCCATGGTTATAGCCACTGAGCTATGGTTATAACTGGTTATAGCCACTGAGCTATGGTTATAACTGGTTATAGCCACTGAGCTATGGTTATAACTGGTTATAGCCACTGAGCCATGGTTATAGCCACTGAGCTATGGTTATAACTGGTTACAAGGGCCCTAAGGAGCGCCGTAGGCAGGTTATTAGCGGTCGTAGCATATATGGTCAGTGAGTGTTTTGAGGATCTCTGTACTGTATTTTGATAACGTTTGTATTCTACTGGTAGGTGGGTGTGGCGCTCCCTGGTGGCCAGGGAGGGCAAAGCCTGTATGTCCATTCTGATGTTTCTAGTGTATTTAATAAAACATTTTACACCCTCAACCTACTGCTCCTGTTGGACTGTATTAAAGATTGTATCGTAATCCTTACCCATCTGTGGTATTGATAACCCTCAGCTGAATGATGTTAGACCTATTTCATCTGAGTGTACAAAACACCTTCCTAATATTGAGGTGCACCTCAGAACAGCCTCAATTCATGGACATGGACTCTACAAGGTGTCCAAAGCTATGATCGTTCCACAGGGATGCTGGCCCATGTTGACTCCAATGCTTCCTACAGTTGCTTCAAATTGGCTGGATGTCCTTTGGGTGGTGGACCGTTCTTGATACAAATGGGGAAACTGTTGTGTGAATAAAACCCAGCAGCGTTGCAGTTCTTGACACTCAACCAGTGGACCTGGCACCTACTACCAGACCCCATTCAAACTGGTGAGCCTGGCACCTACTACCATACCCCGTTCAAACTGGTGGACCTGGCACCTACTACCATACCCCATTCAAACTGGTGAGCCTGGCACCTACTACCATACCCCATTCAAACTGGTGGACCTGGCACCTACTACCAGACCCCATTCAAACTGGTGAGCCTGGCACCTGTTTATTTATTTTACCTTTATTTGTCAGTTAAGAACAAATTCTTATTTTCAATGACGGCCTCCCGGGGAACAGTGGGTCCCTGTTCAGGGGCAGAACAACAGATTTGTACCTTGTCAGCTCAGGGGTTTGAACTTGCAACCTTCTGGTTACTAGTCCAACGCTCTAACCACCAGGCTACGCTGGCACCTACTACCATACCCCATTAAAACTGGTGGACCTGGCACCTACTACCATACCCCATTAAAACTGGTGGACCTGGCACCTACTACCAGACCCCATTCAAACTGGTGAGCCTGGCACCTACTACCATACCCCATTAAAACTGGTGGACCTGGCACCTACTACCAGACCCCATTCAAACTGGTGAGCCTGGCACCTACTACCATACCCCATTCAAACTGGTGAGCCTGGCACCTACTACCAGACCCCATTCAAACTGGTGAGCCTGGCACCTACTACCATACCCCATTCAAAGGGGCTTAAATATTTTGTCTTACCCGTTCACCCTCTGAATGACACACACATATACAATCCATGTCTCAATTGTCTCAAGGCTTAAAAATCCTTCTTTGTCTCCTCCCCTTCATCTACATGTCTCCTCCCCTTCATCTACATGTCTCCTCCCCTTCATCTACATGTCTCCTCCCCTTCATCTACATGTCTCCTCCCCTTCATCTACATGTCTCCTCCCCTTCATCTACACTGATAGAAGTGGATTTAACAGGTGACATCAATAAGGGATCATAGTTTTCACCTGGATTCACCTGGTCGGTCTCATTAGAATAAATACCACGTCAGATTGTGTACAACAGAATACACAGATAAAACATTGTTCATTTTCAGAATCATAAAAATGGTATTATAAAAGCCAGTTTCTACATATGGTTTCAATTAAAAAAATAAAACAGAACAGTGTGTTTTAAAAAACAGTTACAACAAAGTGATAATATTGAAGAGCCTGGACACCACACAACCCTGGGAACAGCAGCATCCTCCTGAAGATACAGAGCTCTGCTATTGGACATGTTGGCCCACAGCAACGGTTACCAGGGTTACAGATGTTTAAGATGATGAGTAATCATTTTACGCGTGATAATATAAGTCCCCTACGGGTTGTGTCTGGTCCAGCCCGGCTCTAACTAACCTTTGACCCCTGACCTAGGGCCAGTCCTCCAGGGTCACTGACAGGCACACACACACACACACACACCTTTCAACCAATCAGATTCCTCCTCTGGAACTGGGTGTGTTTTAGCTTGCCGTGACCCCGGGTGGGCGGAGTTTAGGGGGCGAGGTAAAACACACATACTGCTCCAACAGGCGGGAACACAACACTAACAGCTCTACTCGTCATCATCATCGTCCTCTTCATCGTCATCATCTTCCAGGTCATCGTCGTCGTCATCATCGTCATCTCCGCCACCGGCCGCGGCGTGGGGCATTATACCAGACGAGCCCCCGGGACCGGGTCGCATCGGGGCCCGCTTAACGTTCGCACCGGACCGGTATGCAGCCATATCCTAGAGAGAGAGACAGAGAGAGAGACAGAGAGAGACACACAGAGAGAGAGTGAGACAGAGACACACAGAGAGAGAGTGAGACAGAGACACACAGAGAGAGAGTGAGACAGAGAGAGAGACACACACAGACAGCGAGAGAGAGAGACACAGACAGCGAGAGAGAGACACAGACAGCGAGAGAGAGAGACACAGAGAGAGAGACACACAGAGAGTGAGACAGAGAAAGAGACAGAGAGAGACAGAGAGAGAGAGACAGAGAGAGACACACAGAGAGAGAGTGAGACAGAGACACACAGAGAGAGAGTGAGACAGAGAGAGAGACACACACAGACAGCGAGAGAGAGAGACACAGACAGCGAGAGAGAGACACAGAGAGAGAGAGACAGACACAGACAGCGAGAGGTTCTCTAGCGGGTCCCCTAACTAGCAGGTCCCAGCTGTGGTGAAGGAATGCATGTTCTCGTGGTCTGGCACAATTACCGTACAACTAACGTCTATATTGCTGGGTACACTTCCTGCTTTGCTCTTACAGATAAACCCCAGTCCACTGTTCAGTTGACTGGGGACGCTCATTCTGTGAGTAACCGTAGTAACGTAGAGTACCTTGTCGTATTTCTCCCTCAGTCGGAGAGCCTTCTCTTCAAACGGCTGTTTCTGGGTTGGAGTCTGTTGACCCCACATGATCCCCAGCTTCTTAGCTGTCTCTCCTATAGAACAGCCTGGAGACGATAATATATACATTATATATACTACCTCATATAAATACATCATATATATATATATACTACCTCATATACATACATTATATATATATACTACCTCATATACATACATTATATATATACTACCTCATATACATACATTATATATATATACTACCTCATATACATACATTATATATATATATACTACCTCCTATACATACATTATATATATACTACCTCATATACATACATTATATATATATATACTACCTCATATACATACATTATATATATACTACCTCATATATATACATTATATATATATATATACTACCTCATATATATACATTATATATATATATATACTACCTCATATACATACATTATATATATATATATACTACCTCATATACATACATTATATATATATATATATACTACCTCATATACATACATTATATATATATATATATACTACCTCATATACATACATTATATATATATATATATACTACCTCATATACATACATTATATATATATATATATACTACCTCATATATATACATTATATATATATATATACTACCTCATATACATACATTATATATATATATATACTACCTCATATACATACATTATATATATATATATACTACCTCATATAGAACAGCCTGGCGACAATAATACATACATTATATATCTATACACTACACCACAACAACCCCCCATAACAACCCCCCACCACAACACCCCATAACAACCCCCCACCACAACCGACCCCCACCACAACAACCCCCCCACCATAACAACCCCCCACCACAACCGACCCCCACAACAACACCCCCCCCACCACAACGACACCGACCCCCACAACAACACCCCATAACAACACCACAACAAAGAACAAACAGATTTGTTAGTAACAATATCATCAGTGTACCTGGGAACTCCTGTTTGATCGTAGGACGGAACTCTGCAGAGAACACAAAGAAAGCAGACCTGGGGGAGGAAGGAAGAGGGTTAGAGAGAAGACCTGAGGGAGGAAGAGGGTTAGAGAGAAGACCTGAGGGAGGAAGAGGGTTAGAGAGAAGACCTGAGGGAGAGAGAGGAAGAGGGTTAGAGAGAAGACCTGGGGGAGGGAGAGGAAGAGGGTTAGAGAGAAGACCTGAGGGAGGAAGAGGGTTAGAGAGAAGACCTGAGGGAGAGAGAGGAAGAGGGTTAGAGAGAAGACCTGGGGGAGGGAGAGGAAGAGGGTTAGAGAGAAGACCTGGGGAGGAAGGAAGAGGGTTAGAGAGAAGACCTGAGGGAGGAAGAGGGTTAGAGAGAAGACCTGGGGGAGGAAGAGGGTTAGAGAGAAGACCTGGGGGAGGAAGGAAGAGGGTTAGAGAGAAGACCTGAGGGAGGAAGAGGGTTAGAGAGAAGACCTGAGGGAGAGAGAGGAAGAGGGTTAGAGAGAAGACCTGGGGGAGGGAGAGGAAGAGGGTTAGAGAAAAGACCTGGGGGAGAGAGAGGAAGAGGGTTAGAGAGAAGACCTGGGGGAGGGAGAGGAAGGAAGAGGGTTAGAGAGAAGACCTGGGGGAGGGAGAGGAAGGAAGAGGGTTAGAGAGAAGACCTAAGGGAGAGAGAGGAAGAGGGTTAGAGAGAAGACCTGGGGGAGGGAGGAAGAGGGTTAGAGAGAAGACCTGAGGGAGGGAGAGGAAGAGGGTTAGAGAGAAGACCTGGGGAGAGAAGGAGAGGGTTAGAGAGAAGACCTGGGGGAGGAAGGAAGGGTTAGAGAGAAGACCTGGGGGAGGAAGAGAGGTTAGAGAGAAGACCTGGGGGAGAGAGGAAGAGGGTTAGAGAGAAGACCTGGGGGAGGGAGAGGAAGGAAGAGGGTTAGAGAGAAGACCTGGGGGAGAGAGGAAGAGGGTTAGAGAGAAGACCTGGGGGAGAGAGAGAGAGGGTTAGAGAGACCTGGGGGAGGGAGAGGAAGGAAGAGGGTTAGAGAGAAGACCTGGGGGAGGGAGAGGAAGAGGGTTAGAGAGAAGACCTGGGGGAGGGAGAGGAAGAGGGTTAGAGAGAAGACCTGAGGGAGGGAGAGGAAGAATTGTATTGTATTTGATACACGTTTAAAATACTCTCGAAAGTATGTGGACACCCCTTCAAATTAGTGGATTCAGCCATTTCAGCCTCACCCGTTGCTGACAGGTGTATAACACCGAGCACACAGGCCATGCAATCTCCATACACAAACATTGGCAGTAGATGTCAACTTTTTATTTAACCTTAATTTAACTAGTCAGTTAAGAACAAATTCTTATTTTCAATGACGGCCTCCCGGGGAACAGTGGGTTAACTGCCTTGTTCAGGGGCAGAACGACAGATTTTTTACCAACTGGTCAACTGTAATTGCTGTTATTGTGAAGAGGAAACGTCTAGGAGCAACAACGGCTCCACTGCAAAGTGGTAGGCCACACAATCTCCCAGAACAGGAACGCAGAGTGTAAAACCTCCTGGTTGCAACACTCACCACCGAGTTCCAAACTGCCTCCTGAAGCAACGTCAGCACAATAACTGTTTGTCGGGAACTTCATGAAATGGAATCAAGCCTAACATCACCATGTGCAATGCCAAGCGTTGGCTGGAGTGGTGTAAAGCTCACCGCCATTGGACTGGAGCTGTGGAAACGCGTTCTCTGGAGTGATGAATCACCACCTGGCTGTTATAGCAGCAATGTTCCAACATCTAGAGGAAAGCCTTCCCAGAAGAGTGGAGGCTGTTATAGCAGTAATGTTCCAACATCTAGTGGAAAGCCTTCCCAGAAGAGTGGAGGCTGTTATAGCAGCAATGTTCCAACATCTAGTGGAAAGCCTTCCCAGAAGAGTGGAGGCTGTTATAGCAGTAATGTTCCAACATCTAGTGGAAAGCCTTCCCAGAAGAGTGGAGGCTGTTATAGCAGCAATGTTCCAACATCTAGTGGAAAGCCTTCCCAGAAGAGTGGAGGCTGTTATAGCAGTAATGTTCCAACATCTAGTGGAAAGCCTTCCCAGAAGAGTGGAGGCTGTTATAGCAGCAATGTTCCAACATCTAGTGGAAAGCCTTCCCAGAAGAGTGGAGGCTGTCATAGCAGCAATGTTCCTACATCTAGTGGAAAGCCTTCCCAGAAGAGTGGAGGCTGTTATAGCAGCAATGTTACAACATCTAGTGGAAAGCCTTCCCAGAAGAGTGGAGGCTGTCATAGCAGCAATGTTCCTACATCTAGTGGAAAGCCTTCCCAGAAGAGTGGAGGCTGTTATAGCAGCAATGTTCCTACATCTAGTGGAAAGCCTTCCCAGAAGAGTGGAGGCTGTTATAGCAGTTCAATGTTACAACATCTAGTGGAAAGCCTTCCCAGAAGAGTGGAGGCTGTTATAGCAGCCTTCCCAGATGTTCAGCAATGTTCCAACATCTAGTGGAAAGCCTTCCCAGAAGAGTGGAGGCTGTTATAGCAGCAATGTTCCAACATCTAGTGGAAAGCCTTCCCAGAAGAGTGGAGGCTGTTATAGCAGCAATGTTCCTACATCTAGTGGAAAGCCTTCCCAGAAGAGTGGAGGCTGTTATAGCAGCAAAGAAGGTGAGGGGGGGGCTCCAAATTCATTTTGGAATGAGATGTTGAATTAGCAGGTGTCCACATACTTTTGGAAATGAAGTGTACACACCCCAGTCAGTGTGTACAGCAGAGTGTGTGTGACTCACGGGGGTCGTTTTGGAGCGTTGGGGTCCTTCTTCCTCCTACCGCTCTTGGCCATCCCCTTGGGGGGGACGTACCCCCTCATGTCCCTCTCATAACGCACCTTGTCGTTCTTCGCCATGTCCTCAAAACGACGCTTATCATTCGCAGTCAGACCCTACACACAGTTATAAAACACACTACATTATAACATCTTTATCACATACACTTGTTGTAGCACCTTGTTTGTGTGTGTATGTATATATATATATATATATATATATATATATATACGCATCACAGTGGTATAACACTGTTATAACAGACACCGTGGTATAACACCGTTATAACAGACACCGTTATAACAGACACCGTGGTATAACACCCTGTGATGTGTGTATTAATATGTACCCTCCATCTCTCTGAACACTGCTTGGAGAACTCGGCGAAGTTGACCGACTGTTCGGGGTGTTTCCTCTTGTGTTCCTCCCGGCAGGTCTGGACGAAGAAGGCGTAGGCTGACGTCTTGCCCTTTGGCTTGTTAACGTCCCCTTTCACCATGGCGACACGACTGACTGAAACACCGGAAAAAATATACATTTACCACAATATATATATTTTTTTGCAAATTCATCTAGCTAAAGTGGCTAACTAGCTAGGCCCCACGTCGGATAAAACGTCAAAAAAGTACAAATGGATAGTTAGCTAGCTAACTATTGTAACGGCAACTAATGTTGTGCTTGTATATGTGATGGATTGCAGACCAGGTGCCATAGACTGTATAGTTTGCAGTGCGGTTAGCCTAGTTAGCCAACTAGCATGCTAGCTCGTTGAGAACAATGGGGCCACCATTTGCTTCCCGCCTAACGCGCTGCTAGCTCATCCCATCCCCCAGCGCTAGCATTTATGCTAAAGATGCTAACGCGCTGCTAGCTCATTCCATCCTCCAGCGCTAGCATTTATGCTAAAGACGCTAACGCGATGCTATATCATCCCATCCCCCAGCGCTAGCATTTATGCTGAAGATGCTAACGCTAGCCATCAGAATACATAGTGAGCTAACATTAACTAGTGTGAAACATTTTACAGTATAGTTACGAGTAATCCTAAAGCAAGGTTATTTTACATCTTAAAAAAACAACAACCCAGATTTAGCCATTTCACCAGTTTAGCAAGCTGGCTAACATTTACAGTGACTCGCTCTGAATATAGTTTAGTAACGTTACCTTTTTTTTGTTTTTTTGCAGGGAAACTAACATTTCTACAACTTTCAATGTACATTTAAAATATGTTACTGCTACTAACGTCCAATGTCTTTCATTACTTACATTTACCGGCCAGATGAAGTTTGCAAGAATGAGTCTGGTTGTTTTTGTTGTTGTGGCTGCTGCTGTGTGCTTCTCCGGAGAGGATTGTTGACTGAGCATCAAAACAGGATGGATCTAAGACCCGCCCCCGGACCCCCGTTGGCTGATTACGTTCATTAGAACACAGGGGGCGGAGACCACAGGGTTGAGATGGGCGGAGACTCGTTTCTGATTGGCCAGTGTGCGTTCTTCCCTCCAGGCCGGATTTGGTCCGGAAGAACTCCCGTTAACCGAGCGCTGTTTGCTGGGCGGCAGATTTCGTGCGTTATGAACGTAATGGGGACGCCGTAGTTCTACTGTTATTGTTATTCAGATGATTCGAACTTTTTTTTGTGTGTGCGAGTCTGTGATAGTTTATTACTAACTGGTTGACAACGGTAGCATTAAATGTCTGTCCGATCAGATCTGACCAAAATTCAAAGAGTTTAATAGTTACGTGACTTGTAGTTAAGGTGAAGATATGAAGTGATTCAGAACAGCATCAACGAAACGAACCTAGAATGGAATCATTTATGGATAACTTCAGGGAGAGGAGTGAAGTGGTAAGTTACGTTGTCTACTTTCGTTTATTATTATTTTTTACAATAGTTAGCTAGCTACATTCAAACAAAATACAGTATTTTTACTCATTCACCACACCTTTCGTTCATATCTCCTTTCTTATAGGAACGGGAGTGGCTGCAGGAGCTATTCGTGTTCGTGAAGGACAATCTGTTCCCGGTTCTCGGTCCAACCACCGGTAGTGTTTCCCCGGAACAGCTCTCGCTAGCCATGATACGGAGAGTGGAACGGGCGGTGGGCTCCTCGTCTGCCCGGTCTCTGCCGCTCAGTTACAGGTGACCAGTTGATGTTGTTTACCGGCTCTGGCGAAAATGTGCACGTTTTAGCTCCAGCCTTGCACAAGCACAACTGATTACATTAACCAAGGGGTATTAATGATCCAGGTGATTAGTGTGCTAGTGCTGGGCTTGAACTAAAGTCTGCTTACTCGGTTTGTCACCAGGATCAGAGCTGGTTGGAGTCCTTTAGTTTAGGGTCCGTCTAAGGCAAATCAAATTGTATTAGTCACATGCGCAGAATACAACAGGTATAGGTAGACCTTACAGTGAAATGCTGAATACAACAGGTGTAGTAGACCTTACAGTGAAATGCTGAATACAACAGGTGTAGTAGACCTTACAGTGAAATTCTGAATACAACAGGTGTAGTAGACCTTACAGTGAAATGCTGAATACAACAGGTGTAGGTAGACCTTACAGTGAAATGCTGAATACAACAGGTGTAGTAGACCTTACAGTGAAATGCTGAATACAACAGGTGTAGTAGACCTTACAGTGAAATGCTGAATACAACAGGTGTAGTAGACCTTACAGTGAAATGCTGAATACAACAGGTGTAGTAGACCTTACAGTGAAATGCCGAATACAACAGGTGTAGTAGACCTTACAGTGAAATGCTGAATACAACAGGTGTAGTAGACCTTACAGTGAAATGCCGAATACAACAGGTGTAGTAGACCTTACAGTGAAATGCTGAATACAACAGGTGTAGTAGACCTTACAGTGAAATGCTGAATACAACAGGTGTAGTAGACCTTACAGTGAAATGCTGAATACAACAGGTGTAGTAGACCTTACAGTGAAATGCTGAATACAACAGGTGTAGTAGACCTTACAGTGAAATGCCGAATACAACAGGTGTAGTAGACCTTACAGTGAAATGCTGAATACAACAGGTGTAGTAGACCTTACAGTGAAATGCTGAATACAACAGGTGTAGGTAGACCTTACAGTGAAATGCTGAATACAACAGGTGTAGTAGACCTTACAGTGAAATGCTGAATACAACAGGTGTAGTAGACCTTACAGTGAAATGCTGAATACAACAGGTGTAGTAGACCTTACAGTGAAATGCTGAATACAACAGGTGTAGGTAGACCTTACAGTGAAATGCCGAATACAACAGGTGTAGTAGACCTTACAGTGAAATGCCGAATACAACAGGTGTAGTAGACCTTACAGTGAAATGCCGAATACAACAGGTGTAGTAGACCTTACAGTGAAATGCTGAATACAACAGGTGTAGTAGACCTTACAGTGAAATGCTGAATACAACAGGTGTAGTAGACCTCACAGTGAAATGCTGAATACAACAGGTGTAGTAGACCTCACAGTGAAATGCTGAATACAACAGGTGTAGTAGACCTCACAGTGAAATGCTGAATACAACAGGTGTAGGTAGACCTTACAGTGAAATGCTGAATACAACAGGTGTAGTAGACCTCACAGTGAAATGCTGAATACAACAGGTGTAGTAGACCTCACAGTGAAATTCTGAATACAACAGGTGTAGTAGACCTTACAGTGAAATGCTGAATACAACAGGTGTAGTAGACCTTACAGTGAAATGCTGAATACAACAGGTGTAGTAGACCTTACAGTGAAATGCTGAATACAACAGGTGTAGTAGACCTCACAGTGAAATGCTGAATACAACAGGTGTAGTAGACCTTACAGTGAAATGCTGAATACAACAGGTGTAGTAGACCTTACAGTGAAATGCTGAATACAACAGGTGTAGTAGTCCTCACAGTGAAATGCTGAATACAACAGGTGTAGTATACCTTACAGTGAAATGCTGAATACAACAGGTGTAGTAGACCTTACAGTGAAATGCTGAATACAACAGGTGTAGTAGACCTCACAGTGAAATGCTGAATACAACAGGTGTAGTAGACCTCACAGTGAAATGCTGAATACAACAGGTGTAGTAGACCTCACAGTGAAATGCTGAATACAACAGGTGTAGTAGACCTTACAGTGAAATGCTGAATACAACAGGTGTAGTAGACCTTACAGTGAAATGCTGAATACAACAGGTGTAGTAGACCTCACAGTGAAATGCTGAATACAACAGGTGTAGTAGACCTTACAGTGAAATGCTGAATACAACAGGTGTAGTAGACCTTACAGTGAAATGCTGAATACAACAGGTGTAGTAGTCCTCACAGTGAAATGCTGAATACAACAGGTGTAGTATACCTTACAGTGAAATGCTGAATACAACAGGTGTAGTAGACCTTACAGTGAAATGCTGAATACAACAGGTGTAGTAGACCTCACAGTGAAATGCTGAATACAACAGGTGTAGTAGACCTCACAGTGAAATGCTGAATACAACAGGTGTAGTAGACCTCACAGTGAAATGCTGAATACAACAGGTGTAGTAGACCTCACAGTGAAATGCTGAATACAACAGGTGTAGTAGACCTCACAGTGAAATGCTGAATACAACAGGTGTAGTAGACCTTACATTGAAATGCTGAATACAACAGGTGTAGGTAGACCTTACAGTGAAATGCTGAATACAACAGGTGTAGTAGACCTTACAGTGAAATGCCGAATACAACAGGTGTAGTAGACCTTACAGTGAAATGCCGAATACAACAGGTGTAGTAGACCTTACAGTGAAATGCTGAATACAACAGGTGTAGGTAGACCTTACAGTGAAATGCTGAATACAACAGGTGTAGTAGACCTGACAGTGAAATGCTGAATACAACAGGTGTAGGAGACCTTACAGTGAAATGCTGAATACAACAGGTGTAGTAGACCTCACAGTGAAATGCCGGTGCACCGGTACAATGTGTGGGGGCACCGGTACAATGTGTGGGGGCACCGGTACAATGTGTGGGGGCACCGGTACAATGTGTGGGGGCACCGGTACAATGTGTGGGGGCACCGGTTAGTTGAGGTAATATGTACATGTAGGTAGAGTTATTGAAGTGACTCTGCATAGATAATAACAGAGAGTAGCAGTGGTGTAAAGAGGGGAGGGGGGGGGCAATGCAAATAGTCTGGGTAGCCATTTGATTAGCTGTTCAGGAGTCTTATGGCTTGAGGGGGTAGAAGCTGTTTAGAAGCCTCTTGGACCTAGACTTGGTGCTCCGGTACCGCTTGCAGTGTGGTAACAGAGAGAACAGTCTACGACTAGGGTGGTTGGAGTCTTTGACAATTTTTATGGCCTTCCTCTGACACCACCTGGTATAGAGGTCCTGGGTGGCAGGAAGCTTGGCCCCGGTGATGTACTGGGCAGTACGCACTACCCTCTGTAGCACCTTACGGTCGGAGGCCGAGCAATTGCCATATCAGGCATTGATGCTCTCGATGGTGCAGCCGAGGAACCGTTTGAGGACCCAAATATTTTTAGTCTCCTGAGGGGGAATAGGTTTTGTCGTGTCCTCTTCCCTGATGTGGACACCAAGGAACTTGAATCTCTCAACCTGCTCCACTGCAGCCCTCAACATCACCAGAGGAACAGAGGAGAAGTAGGATAAGGGTACGGCTAAAGGCTATAAGAACTGGCCGTTTAGCACGTTCGGAACAGGGAGCAGGTTTCTGAGCTCGATAGCATAGATTCAAGGCATAGTGTACAGACAAAGGTAAGGTAGGATGTGAGTACGTTGGAGGTAAACCTAGGCATTGAGTAATGAAGAGAGAGATAGTCTCTAGAGATGTTTAAACCAGATGATGTCATCACATATGTAGGAGGTGGAACAACATGGTTGGTTAAGGCATATTGAGCAGGGCTAGAGGCTCTACAGTGAAATAAGACAGTAATCACTAACCAGGACAGTAATGGATGAGGCATATTGATATTAGAGAGAGGCATGCGTAGCCAAGTGAACATATGGGTCCAGTGAGTGGTTGGGCTGACTGGGGACACAGCGAATCAGACAGTTAGCAGGCCGATGCTAACACGCTAACAGTTAGTAGGTAGGGGCTAAACAACCTAGCAGTTAGCAGACCGTGGCAGGCAAGTTATCCTTTAGGGGACGTTGCAATGGGGGTAAGTCTGTTTTTGCCTCTTCGTGCAGTGACGTCGTTAGACCAGTCGTGGAATTAGTTCCAAGTAGCTCTAGGTAGCTAGCAGGCCTAGCAGGTTAGCAGAATGGGCCTTCAGCGGGCGTCGCGCCTGAGGGGCCTGTTGGAATCCTCGGGCAGATTATGTCGTTATTCCAGTCGTAGAGGATCGGTGGGGTTCCGTGCCCCGTACCGGCAGTAGAAGGGGTCCGGATATTGTAGCCCAGGAGTGAGCCGGGAGATGGTTCTAGCATGGGCTAGCCCCAGGCTAGTTGGTGCTAGCTCCGGGATGGAAACGTTAGCCAGGAGTAGTCAACCCGGGTTGCTGTTAGCTAGCTGTGATGATCCAAATGAAAAGGTTCAGAGTTTGCGGTAGGAATCCGGGGGATATGGAGAGAGAAATAGGTCCGGGATGCTCTGGTTAGAAACGCGTTGTACGAACTGGCGAGAGCTTTCCGAGCTAAAGGTTAGCTGATGACCGCTAGCAGTGGTTAGCTGACTGATAGCTGGTAGCTAGTAGCTAGTTAGCTGGCTAGCTTCAGTTGAGGTATTCCAGTTCGGAGGTAAATAGAAATACTTTAGGAGAAAAATAAACAGATCCCCACCACATTGGGTGAGGCGGGTTGCAGGAGAGTATTTTGAAGTTGAGGTTTAGGAAAAATATTAAAAAGAATGCGAAGAAAAAGATATATACACATGGGACAAGACAAAGATGTCTGACTGCTAAGCCATCTCCTGTCATTGGGGAGGTTTAGAAACCATCAACACCACTCCCAACCTTAACCTCCTCTTGTTGTTAGGCTCATCTCCGTAGCTGAGCTGGTTACCTGGCAACGCACACCCTGCTGTAGCAACCTGACCTGGAGCACCGCTCAGCACAGAGAATGGGTCCGGGAGGCGGAGCAGGCTCTGCCCAATCACAAGGCTTTGCCGCGTGCCAGCCTGTTGCTGATAGGCTGTCTCAGTGATGGGTGTGACCCAGAGAGGTCATGTGACGGAGCGTGGCGTGTGAGGGACGCCACCGGGACCGTGCACTGTGAGGTGAGAGTGTCTGTCTGTTTGTATGTGTGTAAGAGAAGACAAGACAGCCGTGAATTCACTCCTGTCGTTCTTTCTCTGATTGGTTAGCTACTGAGCCCCTCCCCTCTCTGGCTGGGCCTGCCGGTTCTCTTCCCCTGCTGGAATTACATCCCCCAGCCTGCACTGGGGAAGGACCAGGAAGTGGAGGAGAGGGGCTACCTGGAGCTGGTTGGCTGTCCCCTACCCCTGACCTCTGACATAGAGATGACCTTTAACCCTGCAGGGGTCAACCTGAAGAGAGCTGTGGGGGTCAGAGAAGCTGCAGAACTCATACAGCACAGGTCAGGGTTTCTGGCATACATGTATGGAGAATTGTGTAACTGTGTGTGTGTGTAACTGTGTGTGTGTGTAACTGTGTGTGTAACTGTGTGTGTAACTGTGTGTGTAACTGTGTGTGTGCAGGGTGCGAGGCCTTCGTGTAAAGGTGTATGGGGAGGTTTCTGGAGTCTACCCTCTACTGAACATCGCAGGGAGGTCCCTCTTCTGTCTCCGTCTGAGAGAGGGACGACACACTCTACCATTACTGGTCACGGTGAGGAGAGAGAGAGAGAGACACTACCATTACTGGTCACAGTGAGGAGAGAGAGACACTACCATTACTGGTCACAGTGGAGAGAGAGAGAGAGAGAGAGAGAGAGAGACACTACCATTACTGGTCACAGTGAGGAGAGAGAGAGAGAGACACTACCATTACTGGTCACAGTGAGGAGAGAGAGAGAGAGACACTACCATTACTGGTCACAGTGAGGAGAGAGAGAGAGAGACACTACCATTACTGGTCACAGTGAGGAGAGAGAGAGAGAGACACTACCATTACTGGTCACAGTGAGGAGAGAGAGAGAGAGACACTACCATTACTGGTCACAGTGAGGAGAGAGAGAGACACTACCATTACTGGTCACAGTGAGGAGAGAGAGAGAGAGAGACACTACCATTACTGGTCACAGTGAGGAGAGAGAGAGAGAGAGAGAGACACTACCATTACTGGTCACAGTGAGGAGAGAGAGAGAGAGAGAGACACTACCATTACTGGTCACAGTGAGGAGAGAGAGAGACACTACCATTACTGGTCACAGTGAGAGAGAGAGAGAGAGACACTACCATTACTGGTCACAGTGAGGAGAGAGAGAGAGAGAGAGACACTACCATTACTGGTCACAGTGAGGAGAGAGAGAGACACTACCATTACTGGTCACAGTGAGGAGAGAGAGAGAGAGAGAGAGACACTACCATTACTGGTCACAGTGAGGAGAGAGAGAGAGAGAGAGAGAGAGAGACACTACCATTACTGGTCACAGTGAGGAGAGAGAGAGAGACACTACCATTACTGGTCACAGTGAGGAGAGAGAGAGACACTACCATTACTGGTCACAGTGAGGAGAGAGAGAGACACTACCATTACTGGTCACAGTGAGGAGAGAGAGAGAGAGACACTACCATTACTGGTCACAGTGAGGAGAGACACTACCATTACTGGTCACAGTGAGGAGAGACACTACCATTGCTGGTCACGGTGAGGAGAGAGAGAGAGAGAGACTACCATTACTGGTCACAGTGAGGAGAGAGAGAGAGACACTACCATTACTGGTCACAGTGAGGAGAGAGAGAGAGACACTACCATTACTGGTCACAGTGAGGAGAGAGAGAGTGAGAGGAGAGAGACACTACCATTACTGGTCACAGTGAGGAGAGAAGAGAGACACTACCATTACTGGTCACAGTGAGGAGAGACACTACCATTGCTGGTCACGGTGAGGAGAGAGAGAGAGAGAGAGAGAGAGACACTACCATTACTGGTCACAGTGAGGAGAGAGAGAGACACTACCATTACTGGTCACAGTGAGGAGAGAGAGAGACACTACCATTACTGGTCACAGTGAGGAGAGAGAGAGAGACACTACCATTACTGGTCACAGTGAGGAGAGAGAGAGAGAGACACTACCATTACTGGTCACAGTGAGGAGAGAGAGAGACACTACCATTACTGGTCACAGTGAGGAGAGAGAGAGAGAGAGACACTACCATTACTGGTCACAGTGAGGAGAGAGAGACACTACCATTACTGGTCACAGTGAGGAGAGAGAGAGACACTACCATTACTGGTCACAGTGAGAGAGAGAGAGACACTACCATTACTGGTCACAGTGAGGAGAGAGAGAGAGAGACACTACCATTACTGGTCACAGTGAGGAGAGAGAGAGACACTACCATTACTGGTCACAGTGAGGAGAGAGAGAGAGAGACACTACCATTACTGGTCACAGTGAGGAGAGAGAGAGAGAGAGAGAGACACTACCATTACTGGTCACAGTGAGGAGAGAGAGAGAGAGAGACACTACCATTACTAGTCACAGTGAGGAGAGAGAGAGAGAGAGAGAGACACTACCATTACTGGTCACAGTGAGGAGAGAGAGAGAGAGAGAGAGACTACCATTACTAGTCACAGTGAGGAGAGAGAGAGACAGAGAGAGACACTACCATTACTGGTCACAGTGAGGAGAGAGAGAGACACTACCATTACTGGTCACAGTGAGGAGAGAGAGACACTACCATTACTGGTCACAGTGAGGAGAGAGAGAGAGAGAGACACTACCATTACTGGTCACAGTGAGGAGAGAGAGAGAGACACTACCATTACTGGTCACAGTGAGGAGAGAGAGACACTACCATTACTGGTCACAGTGAGGAGAGAGAGAGAGACACTACCATTACTGGTCACAGTGAGGAGAGAGAGAGAGAGAGACACTACCATTACTGGTCACAGTGAGGAGAGAGAGAGAGAGAGACACTACCATTACTGGTCACAGTGAGGAGAGAGAGAGACACTACCATTACTGGTCACAGTGAGGAGAGAGAGAGACACTACCATTACTGGTCACAGTGAGGAGAGAGAGAGACACTACCATTACTGGTCACAGTGAGGAGAGAGAGAGACTACCATTACTGGTCACAGTGAGGAGAGAGAGAGACACTACCATTACTGGTCACAGTGAGACACTACCATTACTGGTCACAGTGAGGAGAGAGAGAGAGACACTACCATTACTGGTCACAGTGAGGAGAGAGAGAGACACTACCATTACTGGTCACAGTGAGGAGAGAGAGAGACACTACCATTACTGGTCACAGTGAGGAGAGAGAGAGAGACACTACCATTACTGGTCACAGTGAGGAGAGAGAGAGAGACACTACCATTACTGGTCACAGTGAGGAGAGAGAGAGAGACACTACCATTACTGGTCACAGTGAGGAGAGAGAGAGAGACACTACCATTACTGGTCACAGTGAGGAGAGAGAGATACACTACCATTACTGGTCACAGTGAGGAGAGAGAGAGACACTACCATTACTGGTCACAGTGAGGAGAGAGAGAGAGACACTACCATTACTGGTCACAGTGAGGAGAGAGAGAGACACTACCATTACTGGTCACAGTGAGGAGAGAGAGAGACACTACCATTACTGGTCACAGTGAGGAGAGAGAGACACTACCATTACTGGTCACAGTGAGGAGAGAGAGAGACACTACCATTACTGGTCACAGTGAGGAGAGAGAGAGAGAGAGACTACCATTACTGGTCACAGTGAGGAGAGAGAGAGACACTACCATTACTGGTCACAGTGAGGAGAGAGAGAGAGACTTACTGGTCACACTACCATTACTGGTCACAGTGAGGAGAGAGAGAGACACTACCATTACTGGTCACAGTGAGGAGAGAGAGAGACACTACCATTACTGGTCACAGTGAGGAGAGAGAGAGAGAGAGAGACACTACCATTACTGGTCACAGTGAGGAGAGAGAGAGACACTACCATTACTGGTCACAGTGAGGAGAGAGAGAGAGACACTACCATTACTGGTCACAGTGAGGAGAGAGAGAGAGAGACACTACCATTACTGGTCACAGTGAGGAGAGAGAGAGACACTACCATTACTGGTCACAGTGAGGAGAGAGAGAGACACTACCATTACTGGTCACAGTGAGGAGAGGTCAGAGAGAGAGAGACTACCATTACTGGTCACAGTGAGGAGAGAGAGAGACACTACCATTACTGGTCACAGTGAGAGAGAGAGAGACACTACCATTACTGGTCACAGTGAGGAGAGAGAGAGGAGAGACACTACCATTACTGGTCACAGTGAGGAGAGAGAGAGAGACACTACCATTACTGGTCACAGTGAGGAGAGAGAGAGACACTACCATTACTGGTCACAGTGAGGAGAGAGAGAGACACTACCATTACTAGTCACAGTGAGGAGAGAGAGACACTACCATTACTGGTCACAGATGAGGAGAGAGAGAGAGACACTACCATTACTGGTCACAGTGAGGAGAGAGAGAGAGAGACACTACCATTACTGGTCACAGTGAGGAGAGAGACACTACCATTACTGGTCACAGGTGAGGAGAGAGAGAGAGACACTACCATTACTGGTCACAGTGAGGAGAGAGGTCACAGTGAGAGAGACACTACCATTACTGGTCACAGTGAGGAGAGAGAGAGAGACACACTAGGAGAGAGAGACTACCATTACTGGTCACAGTGAGGAGAGAGAGAGACACTACCATTACTGGTCACAGTGAGGAGAGAGAGAGACACTACCATTACTGGTCACAGTGAGGAGAGAGAGAGAGAGACACTACCATTACTGGTCACAGTGAGGAGAGAGAGAGAGACACTACCATTACTGGTCACAGTGAGGAGAGAGAGAGACACTACCATTACTGGTCACAGTGAGGAGAGAGAGAGAGACACTACCATTACTGGTCACAGTGAGGAGAGAGAGAGACACTACCATTACTGGTCACAGTGAGGAGAGAGAGAGAGAGAGACACTACCATTACTGGTCACAGTGAGGAGAGAGAGAGACACTACCATTACTGGTCACAGTGAGGAGAGAGAGAGACACTACCATTACTGGTCACAGTGAGGAGAGAGAGACACTACCATTACTGGTCACAGTGAGGAGAGAGAGAGACTACCATTACTAGTCACAGTGAGGAGAGAGAGAGAGACACTACCATTACTGGTCACAGTGAGGAGAGAGAGAGACACTACCATTACTGAGTGAGAGAGAGAGAGAGACTACCATTACTAGTCACAGTGAGGAGAGAGAGAGACACTACCATTACTGGTCACAGTGAGGAGAGAGAGAGAGACACTACCATTACTGGTCACAGTGAGGAGAGAGAGAGACACTACCATTACTGGTCACAGTGAGGAGAGAGAGAGAGAGACACTACCATTACTGGTCACAGTGAGGAGAGAGAGAGAGAGACTACCATTACTGGTCACAGTGAGGAGAGAGAGAGGAGACACTACCATTACTGGTCACAGTGAGGAGAGAGAGAGAGACACTACCATTACTGGTCACAGTGAGGAGAGAGAGAGAGACACTACCATTACTGGTCACAGTGAGGAGAGAGAGACACTACCATTACTGGTCACAGTGAGAGAGACACTACCATTACTGGTCACAGTGAGGAGAGAGAGAGAGAGACACTACCATTACTGGTCACGGTGAGGAGAGAGAGAGGGAGACACTACCATTACTGGTCACAGTGAGGAGAGAGAGACACTACCATTACTGGTCACAGTGAGGAGAGAGAGAGAGACACTACCATTACTGGTCACGGTGAGGAGAGAGAGAGACACTACCATTACTGGTCACAGTGAGGAGAGAGAGAGACACTACCATTACTGGTCACAGTGAGGAGAGAGAGAGAGAGAGACACTACCATTACTGGTCACAGTGAGGAGACACTACCATTACTAGAGAGAGAGAGACACTACCATTACTGGTCGCAGTCACAGTGAGGAGAGAGAGAGACACACTACCATTACTGGTCACAGTGAGGAGAGAGAGAGAGAGACACTACCATTACTGGTCACAGTGAGGAGAGAGAGAGAGAGACACTACCATTACTGGTCACAGTGAGGAGAGAGAGAGAGACACTACCATTACTGGTCACAGTGAGGAGAGAGAGAGACACTACCATTACTGGTCACAGTGAGGAGAGAGAGAGAGACACTACCATTACTGGTCACAGTGAGGAGAGAGAGAGAGACACTACCATTACTGGTCACAGTGAGGAGAGAGAGAGACACTACCATTACTGGTCACAGTGAGGAGAGAGAGAGAGACACTACCATTACTGGTCACAGTGAGGAGAGAGAGAGAGAGAGACACTACCATTACTGGTCACAGTGAGGAGAGAGAGAGAGAGACACTACCATTACTGGTCACAGTGAGGAGAGAGAGAGAGAGACACTACCATTACTGGTCACAGTGAGGAGAGAGAGAGAGACACTACCATTACTGGTCACAGTGAGGAGAGAGAGAGAGAGACACTACCATTACTGGTCACAGTGAGGAGAGAGAGAGAGAGAGACACTACCATTACTGGTCACAGTGAGGAGAGAGAGAGAGAGACACTACCATTACTGGTCACAGTGAGGAGAGAGAGAGAGAGAGAGACACTACCATTACTGGTCACAGTGAGGAGAGAGAGAGACACTACCATTACTGGTCACAGTGAGGAGAGAGAGAGACACTACCATTACTGGTCACAGTGAGGAGAGAGAGAGAGAGAGACACTACCATTACTGGTCACAGTGAGGAGAGAGAGAGAGAGACACTACCATTACTGGTCACAGTGAGGAGAGAGAGAGAGAGACACTACCATTACTGGTCACAGTGAGGAGAGAGAGAGACACACTACCATTACTGGTCACAGTGAGGAGAGAGAGAGAGACACTACCATTACTGGTCACAGTGAGGAGAGAGAGAGACACTACCATTACTGGTCACAGTGAGGAGAGAGAGAGACACTACCATTACTGGTCACAGTGAGGAGAGAGAGAGAGAGAGACACTACCATTACTGGTCACAGTGAGGAGAGAGAGACACTACCATTACTGGTCACAGTGAGGAGAGAGAGAGAGACACTACCATTACTGGTCACAGTGAGGAGAGAGAGAGACACTACCATTACTGGTCACAGTGAGGAGAGAGAGAGACACTACCATTACTGGTCACAGTGAGAGAGAGAGACACTACCATTACTGGTCACAGTGAGGAGAGAGAGAGAGAGAGAGACTACCATTACTGGTCACAGTGAGGAGAGAGAGAGACACTACCATTACTGGTCACAGTGAGGAGAGAGAGAGACACTACCATTACTGGTCACAGTGAGGAGAGAGAGAGACACTACCATTACTGGTCACAGTGAGGAGAGAGAGAGACACTACCATTACTGGTCACAGTGAGAGAGAGAGAGAGAGAGGAGAGAGACAGAGGAGAGAGACTACCATTACTGGTCACAGTGAGGAGAGAGAGAGACACTACCATTACTGGTCACAGTGAGGAGAGAGAGAGACACTACCATTACTGGTCACAGTGAGGAGAGAGAGAGAGACACTACCATTACTGGTCACAGTGAGGAGAGAGAGAGACACTACCATTACTGGTCACAGTGAGGAGAGAGAGAGACACTACCATTACTGGTCACAGTGAGGAGAGAGAGACACTACCATTACTGGTCACAGTGAGGAGAGAGAGAGACACTACCATTACTGGTCACAGTGAGGAGAGAGAGAGACACTACCATTACTGGTCACAGTGAGGAGAGAGAGAGAGAGAGACACTACCATTACTGGTCACAGTGAGGAGAGAGAGAGAGACACTACCATTACTGGTCACAGTGAGGAGAGACACTACCATTACTGGTCACAGTGAGGAGAGAGAGAGAGAGAGACACTACCATTACTGGTCACAGTGAGGAGAGAGAGAGAGAGACACTACCATTACTGGTCACAGTGAGGAGAGAGAGAGACTGGGTCACAGTGAGGAGAGAGAGAGACACTACCATTACTGGTCACAGTGAGGAGAGAGAGAGACACTACCATTACTGGTCACAGTGAGGAGAGAGAGACACTACCATTACTGGTCACAGTGAGGAGAGAGAGAGACACTACCATTACTAGTCACAGTGAGGAGAGAGAGACACTACCATTACTGGTCACAGTGGAGAGAGAGACACTACCATTACTGGTCACAGTGAGGAGAGAGAGAGACACTACCATTACTGACTACCATTAGGTCACAGAGAGAGAGACACTACATTACTGGTCACAGTGAGGAGAGAGAGAGAGACACTACCATTACTAGTCACAGTGAGGAGAGAGAGAGACACTACCATTACTGGTCACAGTGAGGAGAGAGAGAGACACTACCATTACTGGTCACAGTGAGGAGAGAGAGAGACACTACCATTACTGGTCACAGTGAGGAGAGAGAGAGACACTACCATTACTGGTCACAGTGAGGAGAGAGAGAGACACTACCATTACTGGTCACAGTGAGGAGAGAGAGAGACTACCATTACTGGTCACAGTGAGGAGAGAGAGAGACACTACCATTACTGGTCACAGTGAGGAGAGAGAGAGACACTACCATTACTGGTCACAGTGAGGAGAGAGAGAGAGAGAGAGACACTACCATTACTGGTCACAGTGAGGAGAGAGAGAGAGACACTACCATTACTGGTCACAGTGAGGAGAGAGAGAGAGACACTACCATTACTGGTCACAGTGAGGAGAGAGAGAGAGAGACACTATCATTACTGGTCACAGTGAGGAGAGAGAGAGACACTACCATTACTAGTCACAGTGAGGAGAGAGAAACACTACCATTACTGGTCACAGTGAGGAGAGAGGGAGAGAGACACTACCATTACTGGTCACAGTGAGGAGAGAGAGAGAGAGACACTACCATTACTGGTCACAGTGAGGAGAGAGAGAGACACTACCATTACTGGTCACAGTGAGGAGAGAGAGAGACACTACCATTACTGGTCACAGTGAGGAGAGAGAGACACTATCATTACTGGTCACAGTGAGGAGAGAGAGACACTACCATTACTGGTCACAGTGAGGAGAGAGAGAGAGACACCATTACTGGTCACAGTGAGGAGAGAGAGACTCTGCATTACTGGTCACAGTGAGGAGAGACACTACCATTACTGGTCACAGTGAGGAGAGAGAGAGAGAGAGACACTACATTACTGGTCACAGTGAGGAGAGAGAGAGACACTACCATTACTGGTCACAGTGAGGAGAGAGAGAGACACACTACCATTACTGGTCACGGTGAGGAGAGAGACTAGAGAGAGACTATCTACCATTACTGGTCACGGTGAGGAGAGAGAGAGAGAGACACTACCATTACTGGTCACAGTGAGGAGAGAGAGAGACACTACCATTACACAGACAGGAGGAGAGAGAGAGAGAGACACTACATTACTGGTCACGGTGAGGAGAGAGAGAGAGAGACACTACCATTACTGGTCACAGTGAGGAGAGAGAGAGACACTACCATTACTAGTCACAGTGAGGAGAGAGAGAGACACTACCATTACTGGTCACAGTGAGGAGAGAGAGAGACTACCATTACTGGTCACAGTGAGGAGAGAGAGAGACACTACCATTACTAGTCACAGTGAGGAGAGAGAGAGACTCTACCATTACTGGTCACAGTGAGGAGAGAGAGAGAGAGAGAGACACTACCATTACTGGTCACAGTGAGGAGAGAGAGAGAGAGAGACACTATCATTACTGGTCACAGTGAGGAGAGAGAGAGAGAGACACTACCATTACTGGTCACAGTGAGGAGAGAGAGAGAGAGACACTACCATTACTGGTCACAGTGAGGAGAGAGAGAGAGACACTACCATTACTGGTCACAGTGAGGAGAGAGAGAGACACTACCATTACTGGTCACAGTGAGGAGAGAGAGAGACACTACCATTACTGGTCACAGTGAGGAGAGAGAGAGAGACTACCATTACTGGTCACAGTGAGGAGAGAGAGAGAGAGACACTACCATTACTGGTCACAGTGAGGAGAGAGAGAGACACTACCATTACTGGTCACAGTGAGGAGAGAGAGACACTACCATTACTGGTCACAGTGAGGAGAGAGAGAGACACTACCATTACTGGTCACGGTGAGGAGAGAGAGAGACACTACCATTACTGGTCACAGTGAGGAGAGAGAGAGAGACACTACCATTACTGGTCACAGTGAGGAGAGAGAGAGACACTACCATTACTGGTCACAGTGAGGAGAGAGAGAGAGAGAGACACTACCATTACTGGTCACAGTGAGGGGAGAGGGGTGTATGGGTAATGTATCATTTTAACCTTTCACTCTGTCTCTCTTGTTTAGGAGCCGTGCTGTCTGTGGTGGCAGTGTGTGTGTGTGGGAGGGAGTGTGTGTTGTTTCGGGGGCTGCGTGTGTGTGCACTGCAAGGCTGGTCTGGGAACAGGGTTCTGTGTGCAACGAGTCAGTCTTCTCTCACTTTGCTTCCTGACACACTGATCCAGGACCTGTCTGATCCACCCACATTGGGACAAGCACACCCAGACCCAGACCCTGTGGGGTTAGATCCACCGCTGTCTGACTGCAGTAGTACTGGGTGTCCTCTCCCAGAGAGACGGGGCGCTGGACCAGACCCTGTGGGGTTAGATCACCGCTGTCTGACTGCAGTAGTACTGGGTGTCCTCTCCCAGAGAGACGGGGCGCTGACCAGACCCTGTGGGGTTAGATCCACCGCTGTCTGACTGCAGTAGTACTGGGTGTCCTCTCCCAGAGAGACGGGGCGCTGGACCAGACCCCTGTGGGGCTAGATCCACCGCTGTCTGACTGCAGTAGTACTGGGTGTCCTCTCCCAGAGAGACGGGGCGCTGACCAGACCCTGTGGGGTTAGATCCACCGCTGTCTGACTGCAGTAGTACCTGGGTGTCCTCTCCCAGAGAGACGGGGCGCTGGACCAGACCCAGACCCCTCTCCCATCCTGAGGCCCAAACTCTCCAAGGCTATCAGCTACAAGGTGATTTTTGTTTGTTCGTTTATCTCTGAGTATTATAGGTTAACATCTATACACCTGGATGTCAAGAGTTTCCATCCTGAGCCCTCCTTCTCCCTGATAGGGTGTGCTGACCAGTGTCCTGAGTGCGGCAGCGGGGCTCTATGTGATTGACGGGAAGGTGGGCCTGTGTTTGGCCTATCAGCCACTGCAGAGGCGTGGCCTGCGTCCGGGGCGGAGATAGAACTCCATGATGTCCATTTCCTGTACCGCCCCTCCCTCACTTCCATCCCTGCATGCTCTGCGTGTGTCTACACTCCAGTCTGCGTGTCACTTCCTTCAGCCGCCTGGGGTCAGAGGTCGACCGCCTAGCGACGCCCCGCTGCCGTGGCTACTGGGAGAGGAATCTGGGCGTGTCTCAGTACCTGTGGCTCTGTCACTGCTGCAGAGCTCTAAGAGACAGGTAGGAGACAGGTAGGAGACAGGGAGGAGACAGGGAGGAGACAGGGAGGAGACTGGTAGGAGACTGGTAGGAGACTGGTAGGAGACAGGTAGGGGAGACAGGAGGAGACAGGAGGAGACAGGGAGGAGACTGGTAGGAGACAGGTAGTAGACAGGTAGTAGACAGGTAGGAGACAGGGAGGAGACAGGGAGGAGACAGGAGGAGACAGGGAGGAGACAGGGGAGACTGGTAGGAGACAGGGAGGAGACTGGTAGGAGACAGGGGAGGAGACTGGTAGGAGACTGGTAGGAGACTGGTAGGAGACTGGTAGGTAGGAGACAGGTAGGTAGGAGAGAGGAGACAGGTAGGAGACAGGTAGGAGACAGGTAGGAGGGAGGAGACAGGTAGGGAGACAGGTAGGAGGGAGGAGACAGGTAGGAGGGAGGAGACAGGGAGGAGACAGGGATGAGACAGGTAGGAGACAGGTAGGAGGGAGGAGACAGGTAGGAGGAGGAGACTGGTAGGAGACAGGTAGGTAGGAGACAGGTAGGAGGGATGAGACAGGCAGGTAGGAGACAGGTAGGTAGGGGACAGGTAGGAGACAGGTAGGAGACAGGTAGGAGGGAGGAGACAGGTAGAGACAGGTAGGAGGGAGGAGACAGGTAGGAGGGAGGAGACAGGGAGGAGACAGGTAGGGAGACAGGTAGGAGACAGGTAGGAGACAGGGAGGAGACAGGGAGGAGATAGGTAGGAGACAGGTAGGAGACAGGTAGGAGACAGGTAGGAGACTGGTAGGAGACTGGTAGGAGACTGGTAGGAGACAGGTAGGCAGGAGACAGGTGGTGGAGACAGGCAGGGAGGGGGATGAGACAGGGTAGGTGAGACAGGTAGGTAGGGGACAGGTAGGAGACAGGTAGGAGACAGGTAGGAGGGGAGGAGACAGGTAGGAGACAGGGTAGGAGGGAGGAGACAGGTAGGAGGGAGGAGACAGGTAGGAGACAGGTAGGAGACAGGGAGGAGACAGGTAGGAGACAGGGAGGAGACAGGTAGGAGAGACTGGTAGGAGACTCAGGACACCGGGAGGAGACCGGGAGGAGACCGGTAGGAGACCGGGAGGAGACCGGTAGAGACCGGTAGGAGACCGGGAGGAGACAGGTAGGGAGACCGGGAGGAGACCGGTAGGAGACAGGTAGGAGACAGGGTAGGAGACCGGTAGAGACCGGGAGGAGACAGGGAGGAGACAGGGAGGAGACAGGAGGAGACTGGTAGGAGACTGGTAGGAGACCGGGAGGAGACAGGTAGGAGACCGGTAGGAGACTGGGAGGAGACCGGGGTAGGAGACCGGTAGGAGACCGGGGAGGAGACCGGGAGGAGACAGGTAGGAGACCGGTAGGAGACCGGGGAGGAGACCGGGAGGAGACAGGTAGGAGACCGGTAGGAGACAGGTAGGAGACCGAGGAGACCGGGAGGAGACAGGTAGGAGACAGGTAGGAGACCGGCAGGGAGACAGGGAGGAGACCGGGAGGAGACAGGAGGGAGACAGGGTAGGAGACAGGTAGGAGACTGGGAGGAGACTGGGGAGGAGACTGGGAGGAGACTGGGAGGAGACTAGGAGGAGACTGGGAGACTGGTGGAGACCGGTAGGAGACCGGAGGAGACCGGGAGAGACAGGTGTACCGGGAGGAGAGACAGGTAGGAGACAGGGAGGAGACAGGAGAGACAGGGAGGAGACTGGGGGAGACGGGGTAGGAGACTGGGAGGAGACTGGGAGGAGACTGGGAGGAGACAGGGGAGACTGGTAGGAGACAGGTAGGAGACCGGGGAGGAGACTGGAGGAGACCGGGAGGAGACAGGTAGAGACAGGGAGGAGACAGGTAGGAGACAGGGAGGAGACTGGGAGGAGACAGAGACTGGGAGGAGACTGGGAGGAGACTGAGGAGACAGGTAGAGACCGGGAGGAGACCGGTAGGAGACAGGAGGAGACAGGGAGGAGACTGGGAGGAGACTGGGAGGAGACTGGGAGGAGACAGGGAGGAGACAGGTAGGAGACTGGTAGGAGACAGGGAGACCGGGGAGGGGGACAGGAGGAGACAGGTAGAGACCGGGAGGAGACCGGTAGGAGACAGGTAGGAGACAGGTAGGAGACAGGGAGGAGACAGGGAGGAGACAGGGAGGAGACTGGGAGGAGACTGGGAGGAGACTGGGAGGAGACTGGGAGGAGACTGGGAGGAGACTGGGAGGAGACAGGTAGGAGACAGGTAGGAGACAGGGAGGAGACAGGGAGGAGACCGGGGAGACCGGGAGGAGACCGAGGAGACAGGTAGGAGACAGGTAGGAGACTGGGGAGGAGACTGGGAGGAGACTGGGAGGAGACTGGGAGGAGACAGGTAGGAGACAGGTAGGAGACAGGTAGGAGACCGGTAGGAGACCTCTTCTCTCTCTGAGACCGGGAGGAGACCTCTCTTCTCTCTCTCTGGAGAACCTCTAGGAGACAGGTAGGAGACTGGGAGGAGACTGGGAGGAGACAGGTAGGAGACTGGGAGGAGACTGGGAGGAGACTGGGAGGAGACAGGTAGGAGACAGGGAGGAGACAGGGAGGAGACTGGGAGGAGACTGGGAGGAGACAGGTTTAGGAGACTGGTAGGAGACAGTAGTGGGAGGAGACTGGGAGGAGACAGGTTTAGGAGACCTCTCTTCTCTCTCTCTGTAGGAGACTGGATTTAACCTCTCCTTCTCTCTCTCTGAGGAGAACAGGTAGGAGACCTCTCTTCTCTCTCTCTGTGTGACTCTCTTCTCTCTCTCTCTGTGATTTAACCTCTCTTCTCTCTCTGTGTGATTTAACCTCTCTTCTCTCTCTCTGGGATTTAACCTCTCTTCTCTCTCTCTGTGTGAGACAGTGATTTAACCTCTCTTCTCTCTCTCTCTGGAGATTTAACCAGGAGATTTAACCTCTCTTCTCTCTCTGTGTGATTTAACTCTGTGATTTAACCTCTCTTCTCTCTCTGTGTGATTTAACCTCTCTCTCTCTGTGTGATTTAACCTCTCTTCTCTCTCTGTGTGATTTAACCTCTCTTCTCTCTCTCTGTGTGATTTAACCTCTCTTCTCTCTCTCTGTGTAGTTTAACTCTCTCTCTCTCTGTGTTTAACCTCTCTTCTCTCTCTCTCTGTGTGATTTAACCTCTCTTCTCTCTCTCTGTGTTAACCTATCTTCTCTCTCTGATTTAACCTCTTCTCTCTCTCTGTGATTTAACCTCTCTTCTCTCTCTGTGTGATTTAACCTCTCTTCTCTCTCTCTGTGATTTAACCTCTCTTCTTCTCTCTGTGATTTAACCTCTGTGATTTAACCTCTCTTCTCTCTCTCTGTGTGATTTAACCTCTTCTCTCTCTCTGTGATTTAACCTCTCTTCTCTCTCTCTGTGATTTAACCTCTCTTCTCTCTCTCTCTGTGATTTAACCTCTCTTCTCTCTCTCTCTGTGTGATTTAACCTCTCTTCTCTCTCTCTGTGTGATTTAACCTCTCTTCTCTCTCTCTGTGATTTAACCTCTCTTCTCTCTCTCTGTGATTTAACCTCTCTTGTGATTTAACCTCTCTTCTCTCTCTCTGTGATTTAACCTCTCTTCTCTCTCTCTGTGATTTAACCTCTCTTCTCTCTCTGTGTGATTTAACCTCTTTTCTCTCTCTGTGATTTAACCTCTCTTCTCTCTCTCTGTGATTTAACCTCTCTTCTCTCTCTCTCTGTGATTTAACCTCTCTTCTCTCTCTCTGTGATTTAACCTCTGTGAACCTCTCTTCTCTCTCTCTCTGTGAACCTCTCTTCTCTGTGATTTAACCTCTTCTCTCTGTGTGATTTAACCTCTCTTCTCTCTCTGATTTAACCTCTCTTCTCTCTCTGTGATTTAACCTCTTCTTCTCTCTCTCTGTGATTTAACCTCTCTTCTCTCTCTCTGTGATTTAACCTCTCTCTCTCTCTGTGATTTAACCTGTGATTTAACCTCTCTTCTCTCTCTCTGTGATTTAACCTCTCTTCTCTCTCTCTGTGATTTAACCTCTCTTCTCTCTCTCTGTGATTTAACCTCTCTTCTCTCTGTGATTTAACCTCTCTTCTCTCTCTGTGTGATTTAACCTCTCTTCTCTCTCTCTGTGTGATTTAACCTCTCTTCTCTCTCTCTGTGATTTAACCTCTCTTCTCTCTCTCTGTGATTTAACCTCTCTTCTCTCTCTCTGTGATTTAACCTCTCTTCTCTCTCTCTGTGATTTAACCTCTCTTCTCTCTCTGTGATTTAACCTCTCTTCTCTCTCTGTGTGATTTAACCTCTTCTCTCTCTCTCTGTGATTTAACCTCTCTTCTCTCTCTGTGTGATTTAACCTCTCTTCTCTCTCTCTGTGATTTAACTCTCTTCTCTCTCTGATTTAACCTCTCTCTCTCTCCTCTGTGTGATTTAACCTCTCTTCTCTCTCTCCTCTCTTCTCTCTCTGTGATTTAACCTCTCTTCTCTCTCTGTGTGATTTAACCTCTCTTCTCTCTCTCTGTGTGATTTAACCTCTCTTCTCTCTCTGTGATTTAACCTCTCTTCTCTCTCTCTGTGATTTAACCTCTCTTCTCTCTCTCTGTGATTTAACCTCTCTTCTCTCTCTCTGTGATTTAACCTCTCTTCTCTCTCTCTGTGATTTAACCTCTCTTCTCTCTGTGATTTAACTTCTCTCTCTCTGATTTAACCTCTCTTCTCTCTCTCTCTGTGATTTAACCTCTCTTCTCTCTCTCTCTCTGTGATTTAACCTCTCTTCTCTCTCTCTGTGTGATTTAACCTCTCTTCTCTCTCTCTCTGTGATTTAACCTCTCTTCTCTCTCTCTCTCTGTGATTTAACCTCTCTTCTCTCTCTCTGTGATTTAACCTCTCTTCTCTCTCTGTGATTTAACCTCTTCTTCTCTCTGTGATTTAACCTCTCTTCTCTCTCTGATTTAACCTCTCTTCTCTCTCTCTGTGATTTAACCTCTCTTCTCCTCTCTGTGATTTAACCTCTCTTCTCTCTCTCTGTGATTTAACCTCTCTCTCTCTCTCTCTGTGATTTAACCTCTCTTCTCTCTCTCTCTCTGTGATTTAACCTCTCTTCTCTCTCTCTGTGATTTAACCTCTCTTCTTCTCTCTCTGTGATTTATTTAACCTCTCTTCTCTCTCTCTCTGATTTAACCTCTCTTCTCTCTCTCTGTGATTTAACCTCTCTTCTCTCTCTGTGTGATTTAACCTCTCTTCTCTCTCTCTGTGTGATTTAACCTCTCTTCTCTCTCTCTCTGTGATTTAACCTCTCTTCTCTCTGTGATTTAACCTCTTCTCTCTCTCTGTGATTTAACCTCTCTCTCTCTCTCTCTCTGTGATTTAACCTCTCTTCTCTCTCTGTGTGATTTAACCTGTGATTTAACCTCTCTTCTCTCTCTCTGTGATTTAACCTCTCTTCTCTCTCTCTCTGTGATTTAACCTCTCTTCTCTGTGATTTAACCTCTCTTCTCTCTCTGTGATTTAACCTCTCTTCTCTCTCTCTGTGATTTAACCTCTTCTCTCTCTCTGTGATTTAACCTCTCTTCTCTCTCTCTCTGTGATTTAACCTCTTCTTCTCTCTCTCTGTGATTTAACCTCTCTTCTCTCTCTGTGATTTAACCTCTCTTCTCTCTCTGTGATTTAACCTCTCTTCTCTCTCTCTGTGATTTAACCTCTCTCTCTCTCTCTCTCTCTGTGATTTAACCTCTCTTCTCTTCTCTCTCTGTGATTTAACCTCTTCTTCTCTCTGTGATTTAACCTCTCTTCTCTCTCTGTGATTTAACCTCTTCTCTCTCTCTGTGTGATTTAACCTCTCTTCTCTCTCTCTGTGATTTAACCTCTCTTCTCTCTCTTCTCTCTCTCTCTGTGATTTAACCTCTCTTCTCTCTCTCTGTGATTTAACCTCTCTTCTCTCTCTCTCTCTCTCTGTGATTTAACCTCTCTTCTCTCTCTCTCTGTGATTTAACCTCTCTTCTCTCTCTCTGTGATTTAACCTCTCTTCTCTCTCTCTGTGTGATTTAACCTCTCTTCTCTCTCTCTCTCTCTCTGTGATTTAACCTCTCTTCTCTCTCTCTCTGTGATTTAACCTCTCTTCTCTCTCTCTGTGTGATTTAACCTCTCTTCTCTCTCTCTGTGATTTAACCTCTCTCTCTCTCTGTGATTTAACTCTCTGTGATTTAACCTCTCTTCTCTCTCTCTGTGATTTAACCTCTCTCTCTCTCTCTCTGTGTGATTTAACCTCTCTTCTCTCTCTCTGTGATTTAACCTCTCTTCTCTCTCTCTCTCTGTGATTTAACCTCTCTTCTCTCTCTCTGTGATTTAACCTCTCTTCTCTCTCTCTCTGTGATTTAACCTCTCTTCTCTCTCTCTCTGTGATTTAACCTCTCTTCTCTCTCTGTGATTTAACCTCTCTTCTCTCTCTCTCTGTGATTTAACCTCTCTTCTCTCTCTCTGTGATTTAACCTCTCTTCTCTCTCTGTGATTTAACCTCTGTGATTTAACCTCTCTTCTCTCTCTCTGTGATTTAACCTCTCTTCTCTCTCTCTCTGTGATTTAACCTCTCTTCTCTCTCTCTGTGATTTAACCTCTCTTCTCTGTCTCTGTGATTTCTCTTCTCTCTCTCTGTGATTTAACCTCTCTTCTCTCTCTCTGTGATTTAACCTCTCTTCTCTCTCTCTCTGTGTGATTTAACCTCTCTTCTCTCTCTCTCTCTCTGATTTAACCTCTCTTCTCTCTCTGTGTGATTTAACCTCTCTTCTCTCTCTGTGTGATTTAACCTCTCTTCTCTCTCTCTCTCTCTGATTTAACCTCTCTTCTCTCTCTCTGTGATTTAACCTCTCTTCTCTCTCTTCTCTCTCTGTGATTTAACCTCTCTTCTCTCTCTCTGTGATTTAACCTCTCTTCTCTCTCTGTGATTTAACCTCTCTTCTTCTCTCTCTGTGATTTAACCTCTCTTCTCTCTGTGATTTAACTCTCTTCTCTCTCTGTGATTTAACCTCTCTTCTCTCCTCTCTTCTCTCTCTCTCTCTCTGTGATTTAACCTCTCTTCTCTCTGTGATTTAACCTCTCTTCTCTCTCTGTGATTAACCTCTCTTCTCTCTCTGTGATTTAACTCTCTTCTCTCTCTCTGTGATTTAACCTCTCTTCTCTCTCTCTCTGTGATTTAACCTCTCTTCTCTCCTCTCTCTCTCTGATTTAACCTCTCTTCTCTCTCTCTGTGATTTAACCTCTCTTCTCTCTCTCTCTGTGATTTAACCTCTCTTCTCTCTCTCTCTGTGATTTAACCTCTCTCTCTCTCTCTGTGATTTAACCTCTCTTCTCTCTCTGTGATTTAACCTCTCTTCTCTCTCTCTGTGATTTAACCTCTCTTCTCTCTCTCTGTGTGATTTAACCTCTCTTCTCTCTCTCTCTGTGATTTAACCTCTCTTCTCTCTCTGTGATTTAACCTCTCTGATTTAACCTCTCTCTCTCTGTGTGATTTAACCTCTCTTCTCTCTCTCTGTTTAACCTCTCTTCTCTCTCTCTGTGATTTAACCTCTCTTCTTTAACTCTGTGTGATTTAACCTCTCTCTCTCTCTCTGTGATTTAACCTCTCTTCTCTCTCTCTGTGATTTAACCTGTGATTTAACCTCTCTTCTCTCTCTCTGTGTGATTTAACCTCTCTTCTCTCTCTCTGTGATTTAACCTCTCTTCTCTCTCTGTGTGATTTAACCTCTCTTCTCTCTCTCTGTGATTTAACCTCTCTTCTCTCTCTGTGATTTAACCTCTCTTCTCTCTCTGTGATTTAACCTCTTCTCTTCTGTGATTTAACTCTCTGTGTGATTTAACTCTCTTCTCTCTCTGTGATTTAACTCTTCTCTCTCTGTGATTTAACCTCTCTTCTCTCTCTCTCTCTGTGATTTAACCTCTCTTCTCTCTCTCTGTGTGATTTAACCTCTCTTCTCTCTCTCTCTGTGATTTAACCTCTCTTCTCTCTCTCTGTGATTTAACCTCTCTTCTCTCTCTCTGTGATTTAACCTCTCTTCTCTCTCTCTGTGATTTAACCTCTCTTCTCTCTCTCTGTGATTTAACCTCTCTTCTCTCTCTCTGTGATTTAACCTCTCTTCTCTCTCTCTGTGATTTAACCTCTTTCTCTCTCTCTGTGATTTAACCTCTTCTCTCTCTCTGTGATTTAACCTCTCTTCTCTCTCTCTGTGATTTAACCTCTCTTCTCTCTCTCTGTGATTTAACCTCTCTTCTCTCTCTGTGATTTAACCTCTCTTCTCTCTCTCTGTGATTTAACCTCTCTTCTCTCTCTCTCTGTGATTTAACCTCTCTTCTCTCTCTCTCTCTGTGTGATTTAACCTCTCTTCTCTCTCTCTGTGATTTAACCTCTCTCTTCTCTCTCTGTGATTTAACCTCTCTTCTCTCTCTCTCTGTGATTTAACCTCTCTTCTCTCTCTCTGTGATTTAACCTCTCTTCTCTCTCTCTGTGATTTAACCTCTTCTCTTCTCTCTCTCTTCTCTCTCTGTGATTTAACCTCTCTTCTCTCTCTGTCTGTGATTTAACCTCTCTTCTCTCTCTCTGTGATTTAACCTCTCTTCTCTCTCTCTGTGTGATTTAACCTCTCTTCTCTCTCTCTCTGTGATTTAACCTCTCTTCTCTCTCTCTCTGTGATTTAACCTCTCTTCTCTCTCTCTGTGATTTAACCTCTTTAACCTCTCTTCTCTCTCTCTCTGTGATTTAACCTCTCTTCTCTCTCTCTCTCTGTGATTTAACCTCTCTTCTCTCTCTCTGTGATTTAACCTCTCTTCTCTCTCTGTGTGATTTAACCTCTCTTCTCTCTCTCTGTGATTTAACCTCTCTTCTCTCTCTCTCTGTGATTTAACCTCTCTTCTCTCTCTGTGTGATTTAACCTCTCTTCTCTCTCTCTGTGATTTAACCTCTCTTCTCTCTCTGTGTGATTTAACCTGATTTAACCTCTCTTCTCTCTCTCTGTGATTTAACCTCTCTTCTCTCTCTGTGTGATTTAACCTCTCTTCTCTCTCTCTCTGTCTCTGTGATTTAACCTCTCTTCTCTCTGTGATTAACCTCTCTCTCTCTTCTCTCTCTCTGTGATTTAACCTCTCTTCTCTCTCTCTGTGATTTAACCTCTCTTCTTCTCTCTCTCTGTCTTCTTCTCTCTCTGTGATTTAACCTCTCTTCTCTCTCTCTGTGATTTAACCTCTCTTCTCTCTCTCTGTGATTTAACCTCTCTTCTCTCTCTGTGTGATTTAACCTCTCTTCTCTCTCTCTGTGATTTAACCTCTCTTCTCTCTCTCTGATTTAACCTCTCTTCTCTCTCTCTGTGATTTAACCTCTCTCTCTCTGTGATTTAACCTCTCTTCTCTCTCTGTGTGATTTAACCTCTCTTCTCTGTGATTTAACCTCTGTGATTTAACCTCTCTTCTCTCTCTCTCTCTGATTTAACCTCTTCTTCTCTCTCTCTCTGTGATTTAACCTCTCTTCTCTCTGTGTGATTTAACCTCTCTCTCTCTCTCTGTGATTTAACCTCTCTTCTCTCTCTGTGATTTAACCTCTCTTCTCTCTCTTGTGATTTAACTCTCTTCTCTGTGTGATTTAACCTCTCTTCTCTCTCTTTAACCTCTCTTCTCTCTCTCTGTGATTTAACCTCTCTTCTCTCTCTCTGTGATTTAACCTCTCTTCTCTCTCTCTGTCTCTCTGTGTGATTTAACCTCTCTCTCTCTCTCTCTCTTCTCTCTGTGATTTAACCTCTCTTCTCTCTCTCTCTCTCTGATTTAACCTCTCTTCTCTCTCTGTGTGTGATTTAACCTCTCTTCTCTCTCTCTCTGTGTGATTTAACCTCTCTTCTCTCTCTCTCTCTCTCTCTGTGATTTAACCTCTCTTCTCTCTCTGTGTGATTTAACCTCTCTCTCTCTCTCTGTGTGATTTAACCTCTTTCTCTCTGTGTGATTTAACCTCTCTTCTCTCTCTCTGTGATTTAACCTCTTCTCTCTCTCTCTCTCTCTGATTTAACCTCTCTTCTCTCTCTCTGATTTAACCTCTCTCTCTCTGTGATTTAACCTCTCTTCTCTCTCTGTTTTAACCTCTCTTCTCTTTAACTCTCTTCTCTCTCTCTGTGATTTAACCTTTAACCTCTCTTCTCTCTGTGATTTAACCTCTCTTCTCTCTCTCTGTGATTTAACCTCTCTTCTCTCTCTCTCTGTGATTTAACCTCTCTTCTCTCTCTCTGTGATTTAACCTCTCTTCTCTCTCTGTGATTTAACCTCTCTTCTCTCTCTGTGATTTAACCTCTCTCTCTCTCTCTCTGTGATTTAACCTCTCTCTCTCTGTGTGATCTCTCTCTCTGTGATTTAACATCTCTTCTCTCTCTCTCTGTGTGATTTAACCTCTCTTCTCTCTCTCTCTGTGATTTAACCTCTCTTCTCTCTCTGTGTGATTTAACCTCTCTTCTCTCTCTCTCTCTGTGATTTAACCTCTCTTCTCTCTCTCTGTGATTTAACCTCTCTTCTCTCTCTGTGTGATTTAACCTCTCTTCTCTCTCTGTGATTTAACCTCTCTTCTCTCTCTCTCTGTGATTTAACCTCTCTTCTCTCTCTGTGATTTAACCTCTCTTCTCTCTCTCTCTGTGATTTAACCTCTCTTCTCTCTCTCTGTGATTTAACCTCTCTTCTCTCTCTGTGATTTAACCTCTCTTCTCTCTCTCTGTGTGATTTAACCTCTCTTCTCTCTCTCTGTGATTTAACCTCTCTTCTCTCTCTCTCTGTGATTTAACCTCTCTTCTCTCTCTCTCTGTGATTTAACCTCTCTTCTCTCTCTATGTGATTTAACCTCTCTTCTCTCTCTCTCTCTGTGATTTAACCTCTCTTCTCTCTCTCTGTGTGATTTAACCTCTCTTCTCTCTCTTTCTCTGTGATTTAACCTCTCTTCTCTCTCTGTGATTTAACCTCTCTTCTCTCTCTGTGATTTAACCTCTCTTCTCTCTCTCTCTGTGATTTAACCTCTCTTCTCTCTCTGTGTGATTTAACCTCTCTTCTCTCTCTCTCTGTGATTTAACCTCTCTTCTCTCTGTCTCTGTGTGATTCTCTCTCTCTCAGACTGGTCCCTCGCTGGGTGAAAGAGGAGTGCGTGTATGTGGTGGCTAGGAGGCTGTTTGAGTGTGTGGTAACGTCAGAGAAGGGAGGAGGGAGGAGAGACATCTACAGAGAGATGCTACAGGAGCCACACCACTGTCCCCTCACTGAGGTACAAACACTTAACTGTTTCAAATCATATTGTTGACTCATATCTCTCTCTGTCTCTCTCTCTCTCTCTGTCTCTCTCTCTGTCTCTCTCTCTGTCTCTCTGTCTCTCTCTCTCTCTCTCTCTCTGTCTCTCTCTGTCTCTCTCTCTCTCTCTGTCTCTCTCTCTGTCTCTCTCTCTGTCTCTCTGTCTCTCTCTCTCTGTCTCTCTCTGTCTCTCTCTGTCTCTCTCTCTGTCTCTCTCTCTCTCTCTCTCTCTCTCTGTCTCTCTCTGTCTCTCTCTCTCTCTCTCTCTGTCTCTCTCTGTCTCTCTCTCTGTCTCTCTCTGTCTCTCTCTCTGTCTCTCTCTCTCTGCCTCTCTCTCTCTCTCTGTCTCTCTCTGTCTCTCTCTCTCTCTCTCTCAATTAAATTCAAGGGCTTCTCTCTGTCTCTCTCTCTCTGTCTTAGGTTGTCTACTTGAACTGTTTAGGTTTGATAGGGAAGAATATCCTGTTTAGGTTTTCTACTGCCAAGTTTACATCTTCACTATTCCAGTGAAATGTTTTGATGTCTCATGAATGAGTATTGCTCTGTTCAAGTAGACTGTGATTTTGCTGTGGTCTGATAGGGGTGTCAGTGGGCTGACTGTGAACACACAGTGATAAAGTAGTCTACAGTACTATTGCCAAGAGATGAGCTATAGGTGGACCTACCATAGGAGTCCCCTCGAAGCCTACCGTTGACTATGTACATACCCAGCGTGCGACAGAGCTGCAGGAGTTGTGACCCGTTTTTGTTGGTTATGTTGTCATAGTTGTGCCTTGGAGGGGCATATGAGGGAGGGAATGCTGTTTGTCCCCCTGTGTGCTAAGGTTGTCTGTCTGTCTGTCTCTCTCTCTCTCTCTCTCTCTCTCTCTTCTCTCTCTCTCCAGTACTCTGTGAGTTCTCCAGTGTGTGAGTACGTGTCGGTGTCAGACTGTGTGTGTGTGATGGAGAAAGAGGGCTGGTCGTCTCTGTCTCTCTCCTCTCTACTCCCAGCCTGTGGTAGTTCCCTGACTCAGGCTGAGCTGAACCCATCTATAGCCTGGTCCGTAGGCCTCTCTCTGGGGCAGGACAGTCAGCCCCGACCCCTACTGCTGGTCGGAGTGTTGGAGCTCCCTGGAACACACACACTCCGCCTGAGAGACCAGACCGGCGCCGTGACCTGTGTTGCCGTGGAGACTGGCGATGATGACTCGGGTGGTCAGAGAGCTGCCAACAACACTGCTTGGATAGGTGAGGTGTGTGTGTGTGTGTGTGTGTGTTCATAATCAAATGTTATTGGTCACATACACATATTTAGCAGATGTTAAAACGGGTGTAGCTAAATGCTTGTGTTCCAACAAGTAATATTCAATTCACAACAAAACACACATCTAAAAGTGAAAGAATGGAATTAAGAAATATATATAAATATAGTATTATTAGTTCTCTCTGTTCTTATCTCTCTATCCACAACCATTTAAAGGTTTGGGGTCACTTAGAAATGTCCTTGTTTTTAAAAGAAAAGCACATTTTTTTGTCCATTTAAAAAACATTAAATTGATCAGAAATACAGTGTAGACATTGTTAATGTTGTAAATGACTATTGTGGCTGGAAACGGCTGATTTTTAATGGAATATTTACCTACAGTGGGGCAAAAAGTATTTAATCGGCCACCAATTGTGCAAGTTCTCCCACTTAAAAAGATGAGAGAGGCCTATAATTTTCATCATAGGTACACTTCAACTATGACAGACAAAATTAGAAAAAAAATCCAGAAAATCACATTGTAGGACTTTTAATTAATTTATTTGCAAATTATGGTGGAAAATAAGTATTTGGTCACCTACAAACAAGCAAGATTTCTGGCTCTCACAGACCTGTATCTTCTTCTTTAAGAGGCTCCTCTGTCCTCCACTCGTTACCTGTATTAATGGCACCTGTTTGAACTTCTTATCAGTATAAAAGACACCTGTCCACAATCTCAAACAGTCAAACTCCAAACTCCACTATGGCCAAGACGCAGAAAAAATGAAAAGATGCTGGAGGAGTGAACTGTGAAGCCTGGTGGAGGCGATGTGATGGTCTGGAGGAGTGAACTGTGAAGCCTGGTGGAGGCGATGTGATGGTCTGGGGGAGTGAACTGTGAAGCCTGGTGGAGGCGATGTGATGGTCTGGAGGAGTGAACTGTGAAGCCTGGTGGAGGCGATGTGATGGTCTGGGGGAGTGAACTGTGAAGCCTGGTGGAGGCGATGTGATGGTCTGGAGGAGTGAACTGTGAAGCCTGGTGGAGGCGATGTGATGGTCTGGAGGAGTGAACTGTGAAGCCTGGTGGAGGCGATGTGATGGTCTGGAGGAGTGAACTGTGAAGCCTGGTGGAGGCGATGTGATGGTCTGGGGGGCGTTGAGCTGGTAAAGTGGGAGATTTGTACCGGGTCAAAGGGATCTTGAAGAAGGAAGGATATCACTCCATTTTGCAACATCATGCCATATCCTGTGGACACCGCTTAATTATGAGCCAATTTCCTCCTACAACCTATTGAGCTGTTGTGGGAGCAGCTTGGCCGTATGGTAACTATTTAGGGAGCCAGCAGTCAGCTGGTATTCTGTCTATAGTGGAGTAGGCAGCACAGTCACCGGATCTCAACCCTATTGAGCTGTTGTGGGAGCAGCTTGTCTGTATGATACATAGGAAGTGCCCATCAGGAGGTGCTTCAGGAAGCATGGGGTGACATCTCTTCAGATCACCTCAACAAATTGACAACTAGAACGCCAAAGGAAGCATGGGGTGACATCTCTTCAGATCACCTCAACAAATTGACAACTAGAAGCCAAAGGAAGCATGGGGTGACATCTCTTCAGATCACCTCAACAAATTGACAACTAGAAGCCAAAGGAAGCATGGGGTGACATCTCTTCAGATCACCTCAACAAATTGACAACTAGAAGCCAAAGGAAGCATGGGGTGACATCTCTTCAGATCACCTCAACAAATTGACAACTAGAACGCCAAAGGAAGCATGGGGTGACATCTCTTCAGATCACCTCAACAAATTGACAACTAGAACGCCAAAGGAAGCATGGGGTGACATCTCTTCAGATCACCTCAACAAATTGACAACTAGAAGGCCAAAGGAAGCATGGGGTGACATCTCTTCAGATCACCTCAACAAATTGACAACTAGAAGGCCAAAGGAAGCATGGGGTGACATCTCTTCAGATCACCTCAACAAATTGACAACTAGAAGGCCAAAGGAAGCATGGGGTGACATCTCTTCAGATCACCTCAACAAATTGACAACTAGAAGCCAAAGGAAGCATGGGGTGACATCTCTTCAGATCACCTCAACAAATTGACAACTAGAACGCCAAAGGAAGCATGGGGTGACATCTCTTCAGATCACCTCAACAAATTGACAACTAGAAGCCAAAGGAAGCATGGGGTGACATCTCTTCAGATTACCTCAACAAATTAACAACTAGAAGGCCAAAGGAAGCATGGGGTGAAATCTCTTCAGATTACCTCAACAAATTGACAACTAGAAGCCAAAGGAAGCATGGGGTGACATCTCTTCAGATCACCTCAACAAATTGACAACTAGAAGCCAAAGGAAGCATGGGGTGAAATCTCTTCAGATCACCTCAACAAATTGACAACTAGAACGCCAAAGGTCTGCAAGCCTGTAATTGCTGCAAATGGAGGATTCTTTGACGAAAACAAAGTTTGAAGGACACAATTATTATTTCAATTAAAAGTCATTATTTATAACCTTGTCAACGTCCTGACTGTATTTCCTATTCATTTTGCAACTAATTTCATCTATGTTTTCATGGAAAACAAGGACATTTCTAAGTGACCCCAAATTTTTTTACGTAATGTAAATATTAGATCAAGCAATGTCAGCGTGGCTTTGGCTAAAATACAGTAGAATAGAATACAGTATATACAGTAGAATAGAATACAGTAGAATAGAATACAGTAGAATAGAATACAGTATATACAGTAGAATAGAATACAGTAGAATAGAATACAGTAGAATAGAATACAGTATATACAGTAGAATAGAATACAGTAGAATAGAATACAGTAGAATAGAATACAGTATATACAGTAGAATAGAATACAGTAGAATAGAATACAGTAGAATAGAATACAGTATATACAGTAGAATAGAATACAGTAGAATAGAATACAGTAGAATAGAATACAGTAGAATAGAATACAGTAGAATAGAATACAGTATATACAGTAGAATAGAATACAGTAGAATAGAATACAGTAGAATAGAATACAGTATATACAGTAGAATAGAATACAGTAGAATAGAATACAGTAGAATAGAATACAGTATATACAGTAGAATAGAATACAGTAGAATAGAATACAGTAGAATAGAATACAGTATATACAGTAGAATAGAATACAGTAGAATAGAATACAGTAGAATAGAATACAGTAGAATAGAATACAGTATATACAGTAGAATAGAATACAGTAGAATAGAATACAGTATATACAGTAGAATAGAATACAGTAGAATAGAATACAGTATATACAGTAGAATAGAATACAGTAGAATAGAATACAGTATATACAGTAGAATAGAATACAGTAGAATAGAATACAGTAGAATAGAATACAGTATATACAGTAGAATAGAATACAGTAGAATAGAATACAGTATATACAGTAGAATAGAATACAGTAGAATAGAATACAGTATATATAGTAGAATAGAATACAGTAGAATAGAATACAGTATATACAGTAGAATAGAATACAGTAGAATAGAATACAGTATATACAGTAGAATAGAATACAGTAGAATAGAATACAGTATATACAGTAGAATAGAATACAGTAGAATAGAATACAGTAGAATAGAATACAGTATATACAGTAGAATAGAATACAGTATATACAGTAGAATAGAATACAGTAGAATAGAATACAGTATATACAGTAGAATAGAATACAGTATATACAGTAGAATAGAATACAGTAGAATAGAATACAGTAGAATAGAATACAGTATATACAGTAGAATAGAATACAGTATATACAGTAGAATAGAATACAGTAGAATAGAATACAGTAGAATAGAATACAGTATATACAGTAGAATAGAATACAGTAGAATAGAATATAGTATATACAGTAGAATAGAATACAGTAGAATAGAATACAGTATATACAGTAGAATAGAATACAGTAGAATAGAATACAGTATATACAGTAGAATAGAATACAGTAGAATAGAATACAGTATATACAGTAGAATAGAATACAGTAGAATAGAATACAGTAGAATAGAATACAGTAGAATAGAATACAGTATATACAGTAGAATAGAATACAGTAGAATATAATACAGTATATACAGTAGAATAGAATACAGTAGAATAGAATACAGTATATACAGTAGAATAGAATACAATAGAATAGAATACAGTATATACAGTAGAATAGAATACAGTAGAATAGAATACAGTATATACAGTAGAATAGAATACCGTAGAATAGAATACAGTATATACAGTAGAATAGAATACAGTAGAATAGAATACAGTAGAATAGAATACAGTATATACAGTAGAATAGAATACAGTAGAATAGAATACAGTATATACAGTAGAATAGAATACAGTAGAATAGAATACAGTATATACAGTAGAATAGAATACATTAGAATAGAATACAGTATATACAGTAGAATAGAATACAGTATATACAGTAGAATAGAATACAGTATATACAGTAGAATAGAATAGAGTAGAATAGAATACAGTATATACAGTAGAATAGAATACAGTAGAATAGAATACAGTATATACAGTAGAATAGAATACAGTAGAATAGAATACAGTAGAATAGAATACAGTATATACAGTAGAATAGAATACAGTATATACAGTAGAATAGAATACAGTAGAATAGAATACAGTATATACAGTAGAATAGAATACAGTAGAATAGAATACAGTATATATAGTAGAATAGAATACAGTAGAATAGAATACAGTATATACAGTAGAATAGAATACAGTATATACAGTAGAATAGAATACAGTAGAATAGAATACAGTATATACAGTAGAATAGAATACAGTAGAATAGAATACAGTATATACAGTACCAGTCAAAAGTCTGGACTCCTCCTCATTCTATAGTTTTTCTTTATTTTTACTATTTTCTACATTGTAGAATAATAGTGAAGATATCAACCTCTGTATTGACTGACCTTCATGTCTTAAAGTAATGATGGACTGTCGTTTCTCTTTACTTATTTGATCTTGCCATAATATGGACTTGGTCTTTTCACAAATAGGGTTGTCATCTGTATACCACACCTACCTGGTCACAACACAACTGATTGTCTCAAAAATAGGAAGGAAATAAATTCCACAAATTAATTTTAAACAAGGCACACCTGTTAGTTTAAATGTATTCCAGGTGACTACCTCGTGAAGCTGGTTGAGAGAAAATGCCAAGAGTGTGCAAAGCTGTCATCAAGGCAAAGGGTGGCTATTTGGGTGGCTTGTTCTCAGTGTGTGTGTTACTACATGATTCCATATGTGTTATTTCATAGTTTTGATGTCTTCACTATTATTCTACAATGTAGAAAATAAAGAAAAACCTTTGAATGAGTAGATGTGCCCAGACTATGTAAACATTATTTAAACATGATTAAAGTGACCAGTGATTCCATGTCTATAGGGCAGCAGCCTCTAAGGTGCAGGGATGAGAGTGACTAGTGATTCCATGTCTATGGGGCAGCAGCCTCTAAGGTGCAGGGTTGAGAGTGACTAGTGATTCCATGTCTATGGGGCAGCAGCCTCTAAGGTGCAGGGTAGAGAGTGACCAGTGATTCCATGTCTATAGGGCAGCAGCCTCTAAGGTGCAGGGATGAGAGTGACCAGTGATTCCATGTCTATAGGGCAGCAGCCTCTAAGGTGCAGGGATGAGAGTGACTAGTCATTATTAAAGTGGCCAGTGATTCCATGTCTCTGTACATAGGGCAGCAGCCTCTAAGGTGCAGGGTTACGTAACTGGGTGGTAGCCGGCTAGTTATGGCTGTTTAACAGTCTGATGGACTTGAGCTAGAAGCTGTTTTTCAGTCTCTCGGTCCCTGCTTTGATGCACCTGTACTGACCTCGCCTTCTGGATGATAGCGGGGTGAACAGGCAGTGGCTCGGGTGGTTGATGTCCTTGATGATCTTCTTGGCCTTCCTGTGACATCAGGTGCTCTAGATGTCCTGAAGGGCGGGTAGTTTGCCCCCAGTGATGCGTTAATGCAGACCGCACCACCCTCTGGAGAGCCCTGCAGTTGCGGGCTGTGCAGTTGCCGTACCAGGTGGTGATAAAGCCTGACAGGATGTTCTCAGTAGTGCATCTGTAAAAGGTTGTGAGGGTTTTAGGTGACAAGCCAAATTTCTTCAGCCTCCTGAGGTTCTTCACCAGACTGTCTGACCATTTCAGTTTGTCAGTCGAGGAATTTGACTATCTCCACTGCAGTCCTCTCGATGTGAATGGGGGTGTGATCCCTCTGTTGTTTCCTGAAGTCCACGATCAGCTCCTTCGTTTTGGTTGATGTTGATTGAGAGGTTATTTTCCTTTGCACTCCTTCGCCCTCACCTCCTCCCTGTAGGCCGTCTCGTCGTTGTTGGTAATCAAGCCTACCACTGTAGTGTCATCTGCAAACTTGATGATTGAGTTGGAGGCGTGCGTGGCCACACAGTCATGGGTGGACAATGAGTACAGGAGGGGGCTGAGCACACACCCTTGTGGGGTCCTTCCCATCAGGAAGTCCAGGTCCCAATTGCACAGGGCGGGGTTCAGACCCAGGGATGAGCTTGGAGGGTACTATGGTGTTGAAGCCTGAGCTATAGTCAATGCACAGCATTCTTACATATGTATTCCTCTTGTCCAGATGGGATAGGGCAGTGTGCAGTGCTATTGCCTCATCTATAGACCTATTGGGGCAGTAAGCTAATTGAAGTGGGTCTAGGGATAACGAGAGACCACAGTCCTTGTTAACGGGCCGCGTCGGTGGCACTGTGTTATCCTCAAAGCGGGCGAAGAAGTTGTTTAGCTTGTCCGGGAGCAAGACGTCGGTGTCCGTGATGTAGCTGGTTTTACCTTTGTAATCCGTGATTGTCTGTAGACCCTGACACATACGTCTCGTGTCTGAGCTGTTGAATTGCGACTCCACTTTGTCTCTGTAGTGTCATTTTGCCTGTTTCTTTGCCGAGAAAATAACTGCACTATTTGTGTTCTTCCAGTCACCTTTTAAATGCGGTGGTTCGCGCTTTCAGTTTTACGCGAATACTGCCATCTATCCACAGTTTTCTGAATTGGGTTGGTTTTAATAGTCACATTGGGAATAAGATGAACTCCGTCACGAGTCAGTATATAAGTCGATGTTATTCTTTGAGGCAACCTGGAATAAGATGAACTCCGTCACGAGTCAGTATATAAGTCGATGTTATTCTTTGAGGCAACCTGGAATAAGATGAACTCAGTCAGTATATAAGTCGATGTTATTCTCTGAGGCAACCTGGAATAAGATGAACTCAGTCAGTATATAAGTCAATGTTATTCTCTGAGGAAACCTGGAATAAGATGAACTCAGTCAGTATATAAGTCAATGTTTTTCTCTGAGGAAACCTGGAATAAGATGAACTCAGTCAGTATATAAGTCGATGTTATTCTCTGAGGAAACCTGGAATAAGATGAACTCAGTCAGTATATAAGTCGATGTTATTCTCTGAGGAAACCTGGAATAAGATGAACTCAGTCAGTATATAAGTCGATGTTATTCTCTGAGGCAACCTGGAATAAGATGAACTCAGTCAGTATATAAGTCGATGTTATTCTCTGAGGAAACCTGGAATAAGATGAACTCAGTCAGTATATAAGTTGATGTTATTCTCTGAGGAAACCTGGAATAAGATGAACTCAGTCAGTATATAAGTCGATGTTATTCTCTGAGGCAACCTGGAATAAGATGAACTCAGTCAGTATATAAGTCGATGTTTTTCTCTGAGGAAACCTGGAATAAGATGAACTCAGTCAGTATATAAGTCGATGTTATTCTCTGAGGAAACCTGGAATAAGATGAACTCAGTCAGTATATAAGTCGATGTTATTCTCTGAGGAAACCTGGAATAAGATGAACTCAGTCAGTATATAAGTCGATGTTTTTCTCTGAGGAAACCATGCCTGATCAAAACAAACTTGATGGATGGATTCCGATTGGTCAGACCAGCGTTTAAATAGACCTTAGCACGGGTACTTCCTGTTTGAGTTTCTGCCTATAGGAAGGGATGAGCAAAATGGAATCGTGATCTGATTTGCCGAAGGGAGGGCGGGGGAGGGGCCTTGTAGGCTTCCTGGAAGTTGGAGTAGCAGTAGTCGAGTGTTTTACCAGCGCTACTACTGTCAATGTAGAACTTCTGTAGTACTTTCCTCAAATTTGCTTTGTTAAATTCCCCAGCTACAATAAATGCTGCCTCAGAATATGTGGTTTCCAGTTTGCATAAAGTCCAGTGTAGGTCCTTGAGGGCTGTCGTGGTATCGGCTTGAGGGGGAATATACACGGCTGTGACTATAACCAAGGAGAATTCCCTTGGGAGATAATACGGTCGGCATTTGATTGTGAGGTATTCTAGGTCAGGTGAACAAAAGGACTTGAGTTCCTGTATGTTATTACAATCACACCATGAGTAGTTAATCATGAAACATAGACCCCGCCCTTCCTCTTCCCTGAGAGTTCTTTATTCCTGTCTGCCCGATGAACTGAGAACCCAGCTGGCTGTATGGACAAAGACAGCATATCTGAAGAGAGCCATGACTCCGTGAAACAGAGTACGATAGTAATATACTCGGAAGCGGTGGATGGTGTGCCCTCCTCCTGAGTCAGAATACCTCTTCTCCCCCAGCGGTGTCTTGGAGCCTCTGGGATACGTTACAGTGCCCTGGGGGGTACGAACAAAGGAGCCAATTCGGGAAAGTCTTAGTCCTGGTTGTAATGCTGGTGCTCTGATATGCAAAAGTTATTTGTGGCTGTATGTAATAACACTCAAAAAAATGTTTTGGGTGATAATTTTGGGTGATAATGTAAGAAATAACACTTAAGAAAATAGAAAATACTGCAAAGTTGTTTCGGAGCTAGAATCAGAGCAACCATGTCTGTTGGCGCCATCTTGTTCTCAGTGTGTGTGTTGATGATGTTTACAATGTGTGTGTCTACAGGTTGCTTGGTGTGTGTGCAGAGGTTCACCATGGTGATGGAGAGATTCCTCCAATCAGAGTTCCCTTCATACAGACACCTGGACCAGGACCGTTACATCACACACAGACACTGCAGGTACACACACACACACACACACATACACACACACACACACACACACACACACACACACACACACACACACACACACACACACACACACACACACACACACGTAATAAGTAATGTGTGTGTCTTTGTTATAAAAGCGTGTGTGTGTGTGTTCCAGGGTGTACATCCAGCTGTGTCTGAACGACCTCCAGATTCTCAGCCCCTCTGCTGCCATGGCATCACTCCTCAACAGAACGACACAGGGAGGAGAGAGGGTGGAGAGGAGAGAGACAGAGAGAGAGAGGGAGGAGAGGAGAGAGAAAGGGGGAGAAGAGAGGGTGGAGAGGAGTGAGACAGAGAGAGAGAGGGAGGAGAGGAGTGAGACAGAGAGAGAGAGGGAGGAGAGGAGAGAGAAAGGGGGAGAAGAGAGGGAGGAGAGGAGAGATGACGTTTCTGAGAGGAAGAAGAGGAGCAGAGAAGAAGAGAGGATAGAGGAAAAGAAAGAGGAGAGAGAGGGAGGGGCCAAGAGAGCACGACAAAACCACACAGAGAACAAGACCTGCTCCCAACCAGGAGGAGCCTCATTGCCAGGCGACCGGCCCTGTATCTCCGTGGTGATGTGTGTGGAAGGAAAGGAGGGCGTGGCCTGGCGGAACGAGGGGATTGCCTGTGAGGGAGAAGAGGCTGGGTTATCTCTGTGTTTCTCTGTGAGGGCTGATCTCATTGGTCAAATTCAGCGGTGGGGGCGGGACCCCAGGAACTGTCCATTACAGGAGAGAGAGACAGACGGACAGACCAGAACGGTGAGAGTATCCCCTCTCTTTCTCTCTCCTCTCTCTCTCCTTTCTCTCTCTCTCTGTCTGTCTGTTTCTGTCTCTCATTTCAATTCAAGGGGTTTTATTGGCATGGGAAACGTGTTAACATTGGCAAAGCAAGTCAAATAGATAAAAAACAAAGTGAAATAAACAATAAATATGAACAGTAAACATTACACTCACAGAAGTTCCACAACAATAAAGACATTTCAGATGTCATATTATGTCTATATACAGTGTTGTAACGATGTGCAAATAGTTAAAGTACAAAAGGGAAAATAAATCAACATAAATATGGGTTGTATTTACAATGGTGTTTGTTCTTCACTGGTTGACCTTTTCTCGTGGCAACAGGTCACAAATCTTGCTGCTGTGATGTCACACTGTGGTATTTCCCCCAGTAGATATGGGAGTTTATCAAATTTGGATTTGTTTTCTAATTCTTGGTGGATCTGTGTATTCTGAGGGAAATATGTGTCTCTAATATGGTCATACATTGGGCAGGAGGTTAGGAAGTGCAGCTCAGTTTCCACCTCATTTTGTGGGCAGTGAGCACATAGCCTGTCTTCTCTTGAGAGCCATGTCTGCCTACGGCGGCCTTTCTCAATAGCAAGGCTATGCTCACTAAGTCTGTACATAGTCAAAGCTTTCCTTGAGTCTGGGTCAGTCATAGTGGTCAGGTATTCTGCCACTGTGTACTCTCTGTTTAGGGCCAAATAGCATTCTAGTTTGCTCTGTTTTTTTGTTAATTCTTTCCAATGTGTCAAGTAATTATATTTCTGTTTTCTCATGATTTGGTTGGGTCTAATTGTGTTGCTGTCCTGGTGCTCTGTGGGGTCTGTTTGTGTTTGTGAACAGAGCCCCAGGACCAGCTTGGGGATGGTCTGGTTTAACACTGTACTGGTCTGTTAGGGACTCTTCTCCAGGTTCTGGTTACTCTTCTCCATCTCTCTGTAGGTGATGGCTTTGTTATGGAAGGTTTGGGAATCACTTCCTTTTAGGTGGTTTAATATAACACTGTACCAGGGGATGGTTTAACAGCTATTTTCTGGATTTTGATAATTAGTGGGTATCGGCCTAATTCTGCTCTGCATTATTTGATGTTTTAAGTTGCACTGGTTAATATAACACTGCATTCTGGTTAATTGAGCCAGGGATAATATAACAGGGGATTGGTTGCAGGCCTGTTAATATAACACTGTACCAGGGATGATGGTACCAGGGGATGGTCTAATATAACACTGTACCAGGGGATGGTCTGGTTAATATAGCACTGTACCAGGGGATGGTCTGGTTAATATAGCACTGTACCAGGGGATGGTCTGGTTAATATAGCACTGTACCAGGGGATGGTCTGGTTAATATAGCACTGTACCAGGGGATGGTCTGGTTAATATAACACTAAAAGGGGATGGTCTGGTTAATATAGCACTGTACCAGGGGATGGTCTGGTTAATATAGCACTGTACCAGGGGATGGTCTGTGTGGAATATAAGGTTGCTGATGTTCCCATTGTTGTAATAGTCAGCTTCTAAGGCCTCTCCATTGGGGTAAACTGTTCGACTCTCCTGCCATTGTTGGATGGTGATTTCAGGTTCCAGGTTAGATGGTGTTTTCAGTTCCAGGTTGGATGGTGTTTTCAGGTTCCAGGTTGGATGGTGTTTTCAGGTTCCAGGTTGGATGGTGTTTTCAGTTCCAGGTTGGATGGTGTTTTCAGGTTCCAGGTTAGATGATGTTTTCAGGTTCCAGGTTGGATGGTGTTTTCAGTTCCAGGTTGGATGGTGTTTTCAGTTCCAGGTTGGAGGTTCCAGGTTCCAGGTTGGATGGTGTTTTCAGTTCCAGGTTGGATGGTGTTTTCAGTTCCAGGTTGGATGGTGTTTTCAGTTCCAGGTTGGAGGTTCCAGGTTGGATGGTGTTTTCAGGTTCCAGGTTGGATGGTGTTTTCAGGTTCCAGGTTAGATGATGTTTTCAGGTTCCAGGTTGGATGGTGTTTTCAGGTTCCAGGTTGGATGGTGTTTTCAGTTCCAGGTTGGATGGTGTTTTCAGGTTCCAGGTTGGATGGTGTTTTCAGTTCCAGGTTGGAGGTTCCAGGTTGGATGGTGTTTTCAGGTTCCAGGTTGGATGGTGTTTTCAGGTTCCAGGTTAGATGATGTTTTCAGGTTCCAGGTTGGATGGTGTTTTCAGGTTCCAGGTTGGATGGTGTTTTCAGTTCCAGGTTGGATGGTGTTTTCAGGTTCCAGGTTGGATGGTGATTTCAGTTCCAGGTTGGATGGTGTTTTCAGTTCCAGGTTGGATGGTGTTTTCAGTTCCAGGTTGGATGATGTTTTCAGTTCCAGGTTGGATGATGTTTTCAGTTCCAGGTTGGATGGTGTTTTCAGGTTCCAGGTTGGATGGTGTTTTCAGGTTCCAGGCTGGATGGTGTTTTCAGTTCCAGGTTGGATGGTGTTTTCAGTTCCAGGTTGGATTGTGTTTTCAGTTCCAGGTTGGATGGTGTTTTCAGGTTCCAGGTTGGATGGTGATTTCAGTTCCAGGTTGGATGGTGTTTTCAGGTTCCAGGTTGGATGGTGTTTTCAGGTTCCAGGTTGGATGGTGTTTTCAGGTTCCAGGTTGGATGGTGTTTTCAGTTCCAGGTTGGATGGTGATTTCAGGTTCCAGGTTGGATGGTGTTTTCAGGTTCCAGGTTGGATGGTGTTTTCAGGTTCCAGGTTGGATGGTGTTTTCAGGTTCCAGGTTGGATGGTGTTTTCAGGTTCCAGGTTGGATGGTGATTTCAGGTTCCAGGTTGGATGGTGATTTCAGGTTCCAGGTTGGATGGTGTTTTCAGTTCCAGGTTGGATGGTGATTTCAGGTTCCAGGTTGGATGGTGTTTTCAGTTCATTACATTTTACACTTACATTTAAGTCATTTAGCAGACGCTCTTATCCAGAGCGACTTACAAATTGGTGCATTCACCTTATGACATCCAGTGGAGCAGCCACTTTACAATAGTGCATCTAAATCTTTTAAGGGGGGTGAGAAGGATTACTTTATCCTATCCTAGGTATTCCTTAAAGAGGTGGGGTTTCAGGTGTCTCCGGAAGGTGGTGATTGACTCCGCTGTCCTGGCGTCGTGAGGGAGTTTGTTCCACCATTGGGGGACCAGAGCAGCGAACAGTTTTGACTGGGCTGAGCGGGAACTGTACTTCCTCAGTGGTAGGGAGGCGAGCAGGCCAGAGGTGGATGAACGCAGTGCCCTTGTTTGGGTGTAGGGCCTGATCAGAGCCTGGAGGTACTGAGGTGCCGTTCCCCTCACAGCTCCGTAGGCAAGCACCATGATCTTGTAGCGGATGCGAGCTTCAACTGGAAGCCAGTGGAGAGAGCGGAGGAGCGGGGTGACGTGAGAGAACTTGGGAAGGTTGAACACCAGACGGGCTGCGGCGTTCTGGATGAGTTGTAGGGTTTAATGGCACAGGCAGGAGCCCAGCCAACAGCGAGTTGCAGTAATCCAGACGGGAGATGACGAGTGCCTGGATTAGGACCTGCGCCGCTTCCTGTGTGAGGCAGGGTCGTACTCTGCGGATGTTGTAGAGCATGAACCTACAGGAACGGGCCACCGCCTTGATGTTAGTTGAGAACGACAGGGTGTTGTCAGGATCACGCCAAGGTTCTTAGCGCTCTGGGAGGAGGACACAATGGAGTTGTCAACCGTGATGGCGAGATCATGGAGCGGCAGTCCTTCCCCGGGAGGAAGAGCAGCTCCGTCTTGCCGAGGTTCAGCTTGAGGTGGTGATCCGTCATCCACACTGATATGTCTGCCAGACATGCAGAGATGCGATTCGCCACCTGATCATCAGAAGGGGGAAAGGAGAAGATTAATTGTGTGTCGTCTGCATAGCAATGATAGGAGAGACCATGTGAGGTTATGACAGAGCCAAGTGACTTGGTGTATAGCGAGAATAGGAGAGGGCCTAGAACAGAGCCCTGGGGGACACCAGTGGTGAGAGCACGTGGTGTGGAGACGGATTCTCGCCACGCCACCTGGTAGGAGCGACCTGTCAGGTAGGACGCAATCCAAGCGTGGGCCGCGCCGGAGATGCCCAACTCGGAGAGGATGGAGAGGAGGATCTGATGGTTCACAGTATCGAAGGCAGCCGATAGGTCTAGAAGGATGAGAGCAGAGGAGAGAGTTAGCTTTAGCAGTGCGGAGCGCCTCCGTGATACAGAGAAGAGCAGTCTCAGTTGAATGACTAGTCTTGAAACCTGACTGATTTGGATCAAGAAGGTCATTCTGAGAGAGATAGCGGGAGAGCTGGCCAAGGACGGCACGTTCAAGAGTTTTGGAGAGAAAAGAAAGAAGGGATACTGGTCTGTAGTTGTTGACATCGGAGGGATTGAGTGTAGGTTTTTTCAGAAGGGGTGCAACTCTCGCTCTCTTGAAGACGGAAGGGACGTAGCCAGCGGTCAGGGATGAGTTGATGAGCGAGGTGAGGTAAGGAGAAGGTCTCGGAAATGGTCTGGAGAAGAGAGGAGGGGATAGGGTCAAGCGGGCAGGTTGTTGGGCGGCCGGCCGTCACAAGACGCGAGATTTCATCTGGAGAGAGGGGGAGAAAGAGGTCAGAGCACAGGGTAGGGCAGTGTGAGCAGAACCAGCGGTGTCGGTTGAATTAGCAAACGAGGATCGGATGTCGTCGACCTTCTTTTCAAAATGGTTGACGAAGTCATCTGCAGAGAGGGGGAGGGGGAGGAGGATTCAGGAGGGAGGAGAAGGTTGCAAAGAGCTTCCTAGGGTTAGAGGCAGATGCTTGGAATTTAGAGTGGTAGAAAGTGGCTTTAGCAGCAGAGAGAAGAGGAAAATGTAGAGAGGAGGGAGTGAAAGGATGTCAGGTCCGCAGGGAGGCGAGTTTTCCTCCATTTCCGCTCGGCTGCCCGGAGCCCTGTTCTGTGAGCTCGCAATGAGTCGTTGAGCCACGGAGCGGGAGGGAGGACCGAGCCGGCCTGGAGGATAGGGGACATAGAGAGTCAAAGGATGCAGAAAGGGAGGAGAGGAGGGTTGAGGAGGCAGAATCAGGAGATAGGTTGGAGAAGGTTTGAGCAGAGGGAAGAGATGATAGGATGGAAGAGGAGAGAGTAGCGGGGAGAGAGAGCGAAGGTTGGGACGGCGCGATACCATCCGAGTAGGGGCAGTGTGGGAAGTGTTGGATGAGAGCGAGAGGGAGAAGGATACAAGGTAGTGGTCGGAGACTTGGAGGGTGTTGCAATGAGGTTAGTGGAAGAACAGCATCTAGTAAAGATGAGGTCGAGCGTATTTCCTGCCTTGTGAGTAGGGGGAAGGTGAGAGGGTGAGGTCAAAAGAGGAGAGGAGTGGAAAGAAGGAGGCAGAGAGGAATGAGTCAAAGGTAGACGTGGGGAGGTTAAAGTCGCCCAGAACTGTGAGAGGTGAGCCGTCCTCAGGAAAGGAGCTTATCAAGGCATCAAGCTCATTGATGAACTCTCGAGGGAACCTGGAGGCGATAAATGATAAGGATGTTAAGCTTGAAAGGGCTGGTAACTGTGACAGCATGGAATTCAAAGGAGGCGATAGACAGATGGGTAAGGGGAGAAAGAGAGAATGACCACTTGGGAGAGATGAGGATCCCGTGCCACCACCCCGCTGACCAGAAGCTCTAGGGGTGTGCGGAACACGTGGGCAGACGAAGAGAGAGCAGTAGGAGTAGCAGTGTTGTCTGTGGTGATCCATGTTTCCGTCAGTGCCAAGAAGTCGAGGGACTGGAGGGAGGCATAGGCTGAGATGAACTCTGCCTTGTTGGCCGCAGATCGGCAGTTCCAGAGGCTACCGGAGACCTGGAACTCCACGTGGGTCGTGCGCTGGGACCACCAGATTAGGGTGGCCGCGGCCACGCGGTGTGGAGCGTTTGTATGGTCTGTGCAGAGAGGAGAGAACAGGGATAGACAGACACATAGTTGACAGGCTACACAAGAGGCTACGCTAATGCAAAGGAGATTGGAATGACAAGTGGACTACACGTCTCGAGTGTTCAGAAAGTTAAGCTTACGTAGCAAGAATCTTATTGACTAAAATGATTAAAATGATACAGTACTGCTGAAGTAGGCTAGCTGGCAGTGGCTGCGTTGTTGACTATGTAGGCTAGCTGGCAGTGTCTGCGTTGTTGACACTACACTAATCAAGTCGTTCCGTTGAGTGTAATGGTTTCTACTGTGCTACTGTGCTGCTATTCGGGGCCAGCTGGCTAGCTAGCAGTGTTGATTTACAATAGCTGGCTAGCTAACCTAGGAAATCGCTCAAGACTACACAATTATCTTTGATACAAAGACGGCTATGTAGCTATAGTTCCAGGTTGGATGGTGATTTCAGGTTCCAGGTTGGATGGTGTTTTCAGGTTCCAGGTTGGATGGTGTTTTCAGGTTCCAGGTTGGATGGTGTTTTCAGGTTCCAGGTTGGATGGTGATTTCAGGTTCCAGGTTGGATGGTGTTTTCAGGTTCCAGGTTGGATGGTGTTTTCAGGTTCCAGGTTGGATGGTGATTTCAGGTTCCAGGTTGGATGGTGTTTTCAGGTTCCAGGTTGGATGGTGATTTCAGGTTCAGGTTGGATGGTGATTTCAGGTTCCAGGTTGGATGGTGTTTTTCAGGTTCAGGTTGGATGGTGATTTCAGGTTCCAGGTTGGATGGTGATTTCAGGTTCCAGGTTGGATGGTGTTTTCAGGTTCAGGTTGGATGGTGATTTCAGGTTCCAGGTTGGATGGTGTTTTCAGGTTCCAGGTTGGATGGTGATTTCAGGTTCCAGGTTGGATGGTGATTTCAGGTTCCAGGTTGGATGGTGATTTCAGGTTCCAGGTTGGATGGTGTTTTCAGGTTCCAGGTTGGATGGTGTTTTCAGGTTCCAGGTTGGATGGTGATTTCAGGTTCCAGGTTGGATGGTGATTTCAGGTTCCAGGTTGGATGGTGTTTTCAGGTTCCAGGTTGGATGGTGATTTCAGGTTCCAGGTTGGATGGTGTTTTCAGGTTCCAGGTTGGATGGTGATTTCAGGTTCCAGGTTGGATGGTGTTTTCAGGTTCCAGGTTGGATGGTGATTTCAGGTTCCAGGTTGGATGGTGTTTTCAGGGTCCAGGTTGGATGGTGTTTTCAGGGTCCAGGTTGGATGGTGTTTTCAGGTTCCAGGTTGGATGGTGTTTTCAGGTTCCAGGTTGGAGGTTCCAGGTTGGATGGTGTTTTCAGGTTCCAGGTTGGATGGTGATTTCAGGTTCCAGGTTGGATGGTGTTTTCAGGGTCCAGGTTGGATGGTGTTTTCAGGGTCCAGGTTGGATGGTGTTTTCAGGTTCCAGGTTGGATGGTGTTTTCAGGTTCCAGGTTGGATGGTGTTTTCAGGTTCCAGGTTGGATGGTGTTTTCAGGTTCCAGGTTGGATGGTGTTTTCAGGTTTCTGTTTTCCAGAGCATTTGCTGTAAATGTTTAGAATAATAATATTTGGTCGTTTTAAGCCTCTTGTCTTAACCCTAATCACCATGCCAGGTGATTCCATCCAAAATCAGGTTTTGAGTTTTGATTTGGGGTGAAGATTGTTGTGGAGGGTAGTATCCTGTATATGTCCTGGTGACATAGTGTTGTAGAGGGTAGTATCCTGTATATGTCCTGGTGACATAGTGTTGTAGAGGGTAGTATCCTGTATATGTCCTGGTGACATAGTGTTGTGGAGGGTAGTATCCTGTATATGTCCTGGTGACATAGTGTTGTAGAGGGTAGTATCCTGTATATGTCCTGGTGACATAGTGTTGTAGAGGGTAGTATCCTGTATATGTCCTGGTGACATAGTGTAGTGGAGGGTAGTATCCTGTATATGTCCTGGTGACATAGTGTTGTAGAGGGTAGTATCCTGTATATGTCCTGGTGACATAGTGGAGGGTAGTATCCTGTATATGTCCTGGTGACATAGTGTTGTGGAGGGTAGTATCCTGTATATGTCCTGGTGACATAGTGTTGTAGAGGGTAGTATCCTGTATATGTCCTGGTGACATAGTGTTGTAGAGGGTAGTATCCTGTATATGTCCTGGTGACATAGTGTTGTAGAGGGTAGTATCCTGTATATGTCCTGGTGACATAGTGTTGTAGAGGGTAGTATCCTGTATATGTCCTGGTGACATAGTGTTGTAGAGGGTAGTATCCTGTATATGTCCTGGTGACATAGTGTTGTAGAGGGTAGCATCCTGTATATGTCCTGGTGACATAGTGTTGTAGAGGGTAGTATCCTGTATATGTCCTGGTGACATAGTGTTGTAGAGGGTAGTGTCCTGTATATGTCCTGGTGACATAGTGTTGTGGAGGGTAGTGTCCTGTATATGTCCTGGTGACATAGTGTTGTAGAGGGTAGTGTCCTGTATATGTCCTGGTGACATAGTGTTGTAGAGGGTAGTATCCTGTATATGTCCTGGTGACATAGTGTTGTGGAGGGTAGTATCCTGTATATGTCCTGGTGACATAGTGGAGGGTAGTATCCTGTATATGTCCTGGTGACATAGTGTTGTGGAGGGTAGTATCCTGTATATGTCCTGGTGACATAGTGTTGTAGAGGGTAGTATCCTGTATATGTCCTGGTGACATAGTGTTGTAGAGGGTAGTATCCTGTATATGTCCTGGTGACATAGTGTTGTAGAGGGTAGTGTCCTGTATATGTCCTGGTGACATAGTGTTATAGAGGGTAGTATCCTGTATATGTCCTGGTGACATAGTGTTATAGAGGGTAGTATCCTGTATATGTTCCTGACAAAAAAATCCAAGTTTATCTAACTCTAAATATATTTTTGTTTTATGAACATGCTGAAAAATGCAGGAGCTCAGCTGATCATGACCTCTCTCTCGCTCTGTCTCCCTCTCTCCCTCTCGCTCTGTTTCTGTCTCCCTCACTCAGGTAGAGCTGTTGTTTGTGAGGTCATCAGTACGCTGGTTTCCTCTGATCCAGGCTGGATCTTTCTACAGACTCATCGCTCCTAACACCCAGGTACTCTATCCCTCCCTCCATCCATCTCTCTCTGTCTCCCTCCATCCCTCTCTCTCTGTCTGTCTCCTTCCATCCCTCTCTCTCTGTCTGTCTCTATCCCTCCCTCCATCCTTCTCTCTCCATCCCTCCATCACTCTGTCTCCCTCCATCGCTCTGTCTCCCTCCCTCCACCTCCCTCGCTCTGTCTCCCTCCCTCCACCTCCCTCGCTCTGTCTCCCTCCACCCCCCTCGCTCTGTCTCCCTCCCTCCACCTCCCTCTGTCTCCCTCCCTTCACCTCCCTCGCTCTGTCTCCCTCCCTCCACCTCCCTCGCTCTGTCTCCCTCCCTCCACCTCCCTCTGTCTCCCCTCCCTCCACCTCCCTCTGTCTCCCTCCCTCCACCTCCCTCGCTCTGTCTCCCTCCCTCCACCTCCCTCGCTCTGTCTCCCTCCCTCCACCTCCCTCGCTCTGTCTCCCTCCCTCCACCCCCCTCGCTCTGTCTCCCTCCCTCCACCTCCCTCTGTCTCCCTCCCTCCACCTCCCTCTGTCTCCTCCCTCCACCTCCCTCGCTCTGTCTCCCTCCCTCCACCTCCCTCGCTCTGTCTCCCTCCCTCCACCTCCCTCGCTCTGTCTCCCTCCCTCCACCTCCCTCGCTCTGTCTCCCTCCCTCCACCTCCCTCGCTCTGTCTCCCTCCCTCCACCTCCCTCGCTCTGTCTCCCTCCCTCCACCTCCCTCGCTCTGTCTCCCTCCCTCCACCTCCCTCGCTCTGTCTCCCTCCACCTCCCTCTGTCTCCCTCCCTCCATCCCCCTCGCTCTGTCTCCCTCCCTCCACCTCCCTCGCTCTGTCTCCCTCCCTCCACCTCCCTCTGTCTCCCTCCCTCCACCCCCCCTCGCTCTGTCTCCCTCCACCCCCTCGCTCTGTCTCCCTCCCTCCACCTCCCTCTGTCTCCCTCCCTCCACCTCCCTCTGTCTCCCTCCCTCCACCTCCCTCTGTCTCCCTCCCTCCACCTCCCTCTGTCTCCCTCCCTCCATCCTCCTCGCTCTGTCTCCCTCCCTCCACCCCCGTCGCTCTGTCTCCCTCCCTCCATCCCCCTCGTTCTGTCTCCCTCCCTCATCCCCCTCGCCATGTCTCCCTCCATCCCTCTCTCTTCTACACAAGGTTTTTGACTTCTCTGTCATACCGTGTTGGATCTTGTCCAGCCATCTTGTCTCAAGAGAACCACAATGGAAATAAGTCCCAGACTTTGTTGTGTGTTATCCTCCATTATTTAACTTTAACATCTGGCTTTTTCCAGTTTTATGTGTGGTAATTTCAAAATGGCCGAATTAATAAACTAGAAGACTTGGGTTGTTTTCTTTTGATCTAGTAAAGCTTTTTGTTACGTGGAGTGTTTTACTGCCTGATTGGCCTGTGTTCCTGTCACTCAGGATCCCAGTGTTCTGATTGGCTGTCGTGTTGCTGGGAGGAGTGGTGTAGTGCTCCATACGAACCCCTCCCTCCTTGTGCGCTCTGATTGGAGGATCCACACCCTGACCCACCCACTCCTGACCACGCCCTACTCCCAGGTGAGCCAGAGGAAAGCAACCCATTCTGATGAGTCCTTTCTGACATATAACCACCAAACATATAACCACCAGACATATAACCACCAGACATATAACCACCAGACATATAACCACCAGACTAGTCCTTTCTGACATATAACCACCAAACATATAACCACCAGACTAGTCCTTTCTGACATATAACCACCAAACATATAACCACCAGACTAGTCCTGTCTGAAATACTGTAGACATGTAGGACTAGTCTGGGTAACTATCTGAAATACTGTAGCCAGTAGTTACCCAAACTAGTCCTGTCTGAAATACTGTAACCAGTAGTTACCCAAACTAGTCCTGTCTGAAATACTGTAACCAGTAGTTACCCAAACTAGTCCTGCCTGAAATACTGTAGCCAGTAGTTACCCAAACTAGTCCTGTATGAAATACTGTAGCCAGTAGTTACCCAAACTAGTCCTGTCTGAAATACTGTAGCCAGTAGTTACCCAGACTAGTCCTGTCTGAAATACTGTAGCCAGTAGTTACCCAGACTAGTCCTGTATGAAATACTGTAGCCAGTAGTTACCCAAACTAGTCCTGTCTGAAATACGTGTAGTTACCCAGACTAGTCCTGTCTGAAATACTGTAGACATGTCGTTACCAAACTAGTCCTGTCTGAAATACTGTAGCTAGTAGTTACCCAGACTAGTCCTGTCTGAAATACGGTAGCCAGTAGTTACCCAAACTAGTCCTGTCTGAAATACTGTAGACATGTAGTTACCCAAACTAGTCCTGTCTGAAATACTGTAACCAGTAGTTACCAAACTAGTCCTGTCTGAAATACTGTAGACATGTAGTTACCCAAACTAGTCCTGTCTGAAATACTGTAGACATGTAGTTACCCAGACTAGTCCTGTCTGAAATACTTGTAGTTACCCAGACTAGTCCTGTCTGAAATACTGTAGCCAGTAGTTACCAGACTAGTCCTGTCTGAAATACTGTAGCCAGTAGTTACCAAACTAGTCCTGTCTGAAATACTTGTAGTTACCCAAACTAGTCCTGTCTGAAATACTGTAGCCAGTAGTTACCAAACTAGTCCTGTCTGAAATACTTGTAGTTACCCAGACTAGTCCTGTCTGAAATACTGTAGACATGTAGTTACCAAACTAGTCCTGTCTGAAATACTGAAGCCAGTAGTTACCCAAACTAGTCCTGTCTGAAATACTGTAGACATGTAGTTACCCAAACTAGTCCTGTCTGAAATACTGGAGCCAGTAGTTACCCAAACTAGTCCTGTCTGAAATACTGTAGCCAGTAGTTACCCAAACTAGTCCTGTCTGAAATACTGTAGACATGTAGTTACCCAAACTAGTCCTGTCTGAAATACTGGAGCCAGTAGTTACCCAAACTAGTCCTGTCTGAAATACTGTAGCCAGTAGTTACCCAAACTAGTCCTGTCTGAAATACTGTAGACATGTAGTTACCCAACTAGTCCTGTCTGAAATACTGTAGACATGTAGTTACCCAAACTAGTCCTGTCTGAAATACTGTAACAGTAGTTACCAAACTAGTCCTGTCTGAAATACTGTAGACATGTAGTTACCCAACTAGTCCTGTCTGAAATACGGTAGCCAGTAGTTACCCAGACTAGTCCTGTCTGAAATACTGTAGCCAGTAGTTACCCAAACCAGTCCTGTCTGAAATACTGTAGACATGTAGTTACCCAGACTAGTCCTGTATGAAATACTGTAGCCAGTAGTTACCCAGACTAGTCCTGTCTGAAATACTGTAGACATGTAGTTACCAAACTAGTCCTGTCTGAAATACTGTAGCCAGTAGTTACCCAAACTAGTCCTGTCTGAAATACTGTAGACATGTAGTTACCCAAACTAGTCCTGTCTGAAATACTGTAGCCAGTAGTTACCCAGACTAGTCCTGTCTGAAATACTGTAGACATGTAGTTACCCAAACTAGTCCTGTCTGAAATACTGTAGCCACCAAACTAGTCCTGTCTGAAATACTGTAGACATGTAGCCAAAACTAGTCCTGTCTGAAATACTGTAGCCAAACTAGTGAAATAGTTAGCCACCCAAATACTGTAGCCAGTAGTTACCCAAACTATTCCTGTCTGAAATACTGTAGACATGTAGTTACCCAAACTAGTCCTGTCTGAAATACTGTAGACATGTAGTTACCAGACTAGTCCTGTCTGAAATACTGTAGACATGTAGTTACCCAAACTAGTCCTGTCTGAAATACTGTAGACATGTAGTTACCCAAACTAGTCCTGTCTGAAATACTGTAGACATGTAGTTACCCAAACTAGTCCTGTCTGAAATACTGTAGACATGTAGTTACCAGACTAGTCCTGTCTGAAATACTGTAGACATGTAGTTACCCAAACTATTCCTGTCTGACATACTGTAGCCACCAAACTAGTCCTGTCTGAAATACTGGAGCCAGTAGTTACCCAGACTAGTCCTATCTGAAATACTTTATACATAGTTACCAAACTAGTAGAACCCTGTCTGTGCCTGATCAGGCCACACCCCACACACCCAGGCCACACCCACCAAACATGAATGTACCTCTTGGTCTGTTGAAGAATGTTGTGCACCGTTTTGGGGAAACGTGTTCTTCAGTGCAAACCGTCACACAACGTAGGAAAAACGTTCAATGAACACACCCCAGCCTTGAAGTTATCACTAACTGTAATACCTGACCTCTACACCCTGGCCTCTCTCTCCTCCAGTTAAACCCTGACCTCTAAGCCCGGACTTCTCTCTCTTCCAGTTAACCCCTGACCTCTAAACCCTGACTTCTCTCTCTTCCAGTTAACCCCTGACCTCTAAACCCTGACTTCTCTCCTCCAGTTAACCCCTGATCTATAAACCCTGACCCCTCTCCTCCAGTTAACCCCTGACTTCTAAACCCTGACTTCTCTCTCTTCCAGTTAACCCCTGACCTCTAAACCCTGACTTATCTCTTCTCCAGTTAACCCCTGACCTCTAAACCCTGACCTCTCTCCTCCAGTTAACCCCTGACGTCTCTCTCCTCCAGTTAAACCCTGACCTCTAAGCCCGGACTTCTCTCTCTTCCAGTTAACCCCTGACCTCTAAACCCTGACTTCTCTCTCTTCCAGTTAACCCCTGACCTCTAAACCCTGACTTCTCTCCTCCAGTTAACCCCTGATCTATAAACCCTGACCCCTCTCCTCCAGTTAACCCCTGACTTCTAAACCCTGACTTCTCTCTCTTCCAGTTAACCCCTGACCTCTAAACCCTGACTTATCTCTTCTCCAGTTAACCCCTGACCTCTAAACCCTGACCTCTCTCCTCCAGTTAACCCCTGACGTCTCTCTCCTCCAGTTAAACCCTGACCTCTAAACCCTGACCTCTCTCCTCCAGTTAATCCCTGACCTCTAAACCCTGACCTCTAAACCCTGACCTCTCTCCTCCAGTTAATCCCTGACCTCTCTCTCCTCCAGTTAATCCCTGACCTCTCTCTCCTCCAGTTAATCCCTGACCTCTCTCTCCTCCAGTTAACCCCTGACCTCTCTCTCCTCCAGTTAAACCCTGAACTCTAAACCCTGACCTCTAAACCCGGACCTATAAACCCTGACCTCTAAACCCTGACCTCTCTCTCCTCCAGTTAACCCCTGACCTCTCTCTCCTCCAGTTAACCCCTGACCTCTCTCTCCTCTAGTTAAACCCTGACCTCTAAACCCTGACCCCTCTCTCCTCCAGTTAAACCCTGACCTCTAAACCCTGACCTCTCTCTCCTCCAGTTAACCCCTGACCTCTCTCTCCTCCAGTTAAACCCTGACCTCTAACCCTAACCTCTCTCCAGTTAAACTCTGACCTCTAACCCCTGACCTCTCTCCTCTAGTTTGTTTCTCAGAAGGGCATGTCTGTGGCTGAGGTCCTGGACTGCAGGTAAGAAAACAAATCTACACATTCAAATCAAATGTTATTGGCTACACATGGTTAGCAGATGTTATTGGTCACATGGTTAACAGATGTTATTGGTCACATACACATGGTTAGCAGATGTTATTGGTCACATGGTTAGCAGATGTTATTGGTCACATGGTTAGTAGATGTTATTGGTCACATGGTTAGTAGATGTTATTGGTCACATGGTTAGAGGATGTTATTGGTCACATGGTTAGCAGATGTTATTGGTCACATACACATGTTTAGCAGATGTTATTGGTCACATACACATGGTTAGCAGATGTTAATGGTCACATACACATGGTTAGCAGATGTTATTGGTCACATGGTTAGCAGATGTTATTGGTCACATACACATGGTTAGTAGATGTTATTGGTCACATGGTTAGCAGATGTTATTGGTCACATGGTTAGAAGATGTTATTGGTCACATGGTTAGCAGATGTTATTGGTCACATGGTTAGTAGATGTTATTGGTCACATGGTTAGCAGATGTTATTGGTCACATGGTTAACAGATGTTATTGGTCACATGGTTAGCAGATGTTATTGGCTACATGGTTAGCAGATGTTATTGGTCACATGGTTAGCAGATGTTATTGGTCACATGGTTAACAGATGTTATTGGTCACATACATATGGTTAACAGATGTTATTGGTCACATGGTTATGAGATGTTAATGGTCACATGGTTAGCAGATGTTATTGGTCACATGGTTAGCAGATGTTATTGGTTACATGGTTAGCAGATGTTATTGGTCACATGGTTAGCAGATGTTAATGGTCACATGGTTAGCAGATGTTATTGGTCACATGGTTAGCAGATGTTATTGGTCACATGGTTAGCAGATGTTATTGGTCACATGGTTAGCAGATGTTAATGGTCACATGGTTAGCAGATGTTATTGGGCACATGGTTAGCAGATGTTATTGGTCGCATGGTTAGCAGATGTTATTGGTCACATGGTTATGAGATCTTAATGGTCACATGGTTAGCAGATGTTATTGGTCACATGGTTAGCAGATGTTATTGGTCACATGGTTAGCAGATGTTATTGGTCACATGGTTAGCAGATGTTATTGGTCACATGGTTAGCAGATGTTATTGGTCACATGGTTAGCAGATGTTATTGGTCACATGGTTAACAGATGTTATTGGTCACATGGTTAGCAGATGTTATTGGCTACATGGTTAGCAGATGTTATTGGTCACATGGTTAGCAGATGTTATTGGTCACATGGTTAGCAGATGTTATTGGTCACATGGTTAACAGATGTTATTGGTCACATACATATGGTTAACAGATGTTATTGGTCACATGGTTATGAGATGTTAATGGTCACATGGTTAGCAGATGTTATTGGTCACATGGTTAGCAGATGTTATTGGTCACATGGTTAGCAGATGTTATTGGTCACATGGTTAGAAGATGTTATTGGTCACATGGTTAGCAGATGTTATTGGTCACATGGTTAGTAGATGTTATTGGTCACATGGTTAGCAGATGTTATTGGTCACATGGTTAGCAGATGTTATTGGTCACATGGTTAGCAGATGTTATTGGTCACATGGTTAGCAGATGTTATTGGTCACATGGTTAGCAGATGTTATTGGTCACATGGTTAGCAGATGTTATTGGGCACATGGTTAGCAGATGTTATTGGTCGCATGGTTAGCAGATGTTATTGGTCACATGGTTATGAGATCTTAATGGTCACATGGTTAGCAGATGTTATTGGTCACATACACATGGTTAGCAGATGTTCTTGGTCACATACACATGGTTAGCAGATGTTATTGGTCGCATGGTTAGCAGATGTTATTGGTCACATGGTTATGAGATCTTAATGGTCACATGGTTAGCAGATGTTATTGGTCACATACATATGGTTAGCAGATGTTATTGGTCACATGGTTAGCAGATGTTATTGGTCACATGTTTAGCAGATGTTATTGGTCACATGGGTAGCAGATGTTATTGGTCACATGGTTAGCAGATGTTATTGGTCACATGGGTAGCAGATGTTATTGGTCACATGGTTAGCAGATGTTATTGGTCACATACACATGGTTAGCAGATGTTATTGGTCACATACACATGGTTAGCAGATGTTATTGGTCACATGGTTAGCAGATGTTATTGGTCACATGGTTAGCAGATGTTATTGGTCAAATCAAATCAAATTTTATTTGTCACATACACATGGTTAGCAGATGTTATTGGTCACATGGTTAGCAGATGTTATTGGTCACATACCCATGGTTAGCAGATGTTAATGGTCACATACACATGGTTAGCAGATGTTAATGTGAGTGTAGCGAAATGCTTGTGCTTCTAGTTCCGACAATGCAGTGATAACCAACAAGTAATCTAACTAACAATTCCAAAACTACTGTCTTATACACAGTGTAAGGGGATAAGGAATATGTACATAAGGATATATGAATGAGTGATGGTACAGAGCAGCATACAGTAGATGGTATCGAGTACAGTATATACATATGAGATGAGTATGTAGACAAAGTAAACAAAGTGGCATAGTTAAAGTGGCTAGTGACATAAGGATGCAGTCAATGATGTAGAGTACAGTATATACGTATGCATATGAGATGAATAATGTAGGGTAAGTAACATTATATAAGGTAGCATTGTTTAAAGTGGCTAGTGATATATTTACATCATTTCCCATCAATTCCCATTATTAAAGTGGCTGGAGTTGGGTCAGTGTCAATGACAGTGTGTTGGCAGCAGCCACTCAATGTTAGTGGTGGCTGTTTAACAGTCTGATGGCCTTGAGATAGAAGCTGTTTTTCAGTCTCTCGGTCCCAGCTTTGATGCACCTGTACTGACCTCGCCTTCTGGATGATAGCGGGGTGAACAGGCAGTGGTTCGGGTGGTTGATGTCCTTGATGATCTTTATGGCCTTCCTGTAACATCGGGTGGTGTAGGTGTCCTGGAGGGCAGGTAGTTTGCCCCCGGTGATGCGTTGTGCAGACCTCACTACCCTCTGGAGAGCCTTACGATTGAGGGCGGAGCAGTTGCCGTACCAGGCGGTGATACAGCCCGCCAGGATGCTCTCGATTGTGCATCTGTAGAAGTTTGTGAGTGCTTTGGGTGACAAGCCAAATTTCTTCAGCCTCCTGAGGTTGAAGAGGCGCTGCTACGCCTTCTTCACCACGCTGTCTGTGTGAGTGGACCAATTCAGTTTGTCTGTGATGTGTATGCCGAGGAACTTAAAACTTGCTACCCTCTCCACTACTGTTCCATCGATGTGTATAGGGGGGTGTTCCCTCTGCTGTTTCCTGAAGTCCACAATCATCTCCTTAGTTTTGTTGACGTTGAGTGTGAGGTTATTTTCCTGACACCACACTCCGAGGGCCCTCACCTCCTCCCTGTAGGCCGTCTCGTCGTTGTTGGTAATCAAGCCTACCACTGTTGTGTCGTCCGCAAACTTGATGATTGAGTTGGAGCGTGCGTGGCCACGCAGTCGTGGGTGAACAGGGAGTACAGGAGAGGGCTCAGAGACGCACCCTTGTGGGGCCCCGTGTTGAGGATCAGCGGGGAGGAGATGTTGTTGCCTACCCTCACCACCTGGGGGCGGCCCGTCAGGAAGTCCAGTACCCAGTTGCACAGGGCGGGGTCGAGACCCAGGGTCTCGAGCTTGATGACGAGCTTGGAGGGTACTATGGTGTTGAATGCCGAGCTGTAGTCGATGAACAGCATTCTCACATAGGTATTCCTCTTGTCCAGGTGGGTTAGGGCAGTGTGCAGTGTGGTTGAGATTGCATCGTCTGTGGACCTATTTGGGCGGTAAGCAAATTGGAGTGGGTCTAGGGTGTCAGGTAGGGTGGAGGTCACATGTTTAGCAGATGTTATTGGTCACATACACATGGTTAGCAGATGTTATTGGTCACATGGTTAGCAGATGTTATTGGTCACATACACATGTTTAGCAGATGTTATTGGTCACATACACATGGTTAGCAGATGTTATTGGTCACATGGTTAGCAGATGTTATTGGTCACATGGTTAGCAGATGGTATTGGTCACATGGGTAGCAGATGTTATTGGTCACATGTTTAGCAGATGTTATTGGTCACATGTTTAGCAGATGTTATTGGTCACATGGTTAGCAGATGTTATTGGTCACATGGTGTTGGAGAGACCAGTCATGACCAATCATCAAGTTTGCAGATGTTATTGGTCACATGGTTAGCAGATGTTATTGGTCACATGGTTAGCAGATGTTATTGGTCACATGGTTAGCAGATGTTATTGGTCACATGGTTAGCAGATGTTATTGGTCACATGGTTAGCAGATGTTATTGGTCACATGGTTAGTAGATGTTATTGGTCACATGGTTAACAGATGTTATTGGTCACATGGTTAGTAGATGTTATTGGTCACATGGTTAGCAGATGTTATTGGTCACATGGTTAGCAGATGTTATTGGTCACATGGTTAGCAGATGTTATTGGTCACATGGTTAGTAGATGTTATTGGTCACATGGTTAGTAGATGTTATTGGTCACATGTTTGGCAGATGTTATTGGTCACATTCACATGGTTAGCAGATGTTATTGGTCACATGGTTAGCAGATGTTATTGTGAGTTCACGAAATGCTTGTGCTTCTAGTTCCAACAGTGCAGTAATATCTAACAATTCCCCAACAACTACCTAATACACACAAATCTGAAGGGCTGAATGAGAATATGTACATACAGTATATGGATGAGCGATGGCTGTGCAGCATAGGCAAGATGCAGTAGATGGTATAAAATACAGTATATACATGTGATATGAGTAATGTAAGATATGTAAACACTATTAAAGTGGCATTGTTTAATGTGTCTAGTGATCCATTTATTAAAGTGGCCAGTGATGTGAGTCTCTATGTAGGCAGCAGCCTCTCAATGTTAGTGGTGGCTGTTTAACAGTCTGATGGCCTTAAGATAAAAGCTGTTTTTCAGTCTCTCGGTCCCTGTTTTGATGCAACTGTACTGACCTCGCCTTCTGGATGATAGCGGGGTGAACAGGCAGTGGTTCGGGTGGTTGTTGTCCTCAATTATCTTTTTGGCCTTCCTGTGACATCGGGTGCTGTAGTTGTCCTGGAGGGCAGGTAGTTTGCCCCCGGTGATGCGTTGTGCCGACCGCACCACCCTCTGGAGAGCCTTGTGGTTGAGGGTGGTGCAGTTGCCGTACCAGGCGGTGATACATCCCGACAGGATGCTCTTGATAGTGCATCTGTAAAAGTTTGTCAGGGTTTTAGGTGACAAGCCAAATTTCTTCAGCCTCCTGAGGTTAAAGTGGCGCTGCAACGCCTTCTTCACCACACTGTCTGTGTGGGTGGACCATTTCAGTTTGTCCGGAACTTAAAACTTTCCACCTTCTCCACTACTGTCCTGTTGATTTGGTTGCTCCCTCTGCTGTTTCCTGAAGTCCACGATCATCTCCTTTGTTTTGTTGACGCTGAGTGAGAGGTTGTTTTCCTAACACCACACTCCGAGTGCCCTCACATGAAGCAATTTCCGGTCTGATCATCAACAAAAAGCCTTGCTTTCCACTACACACGATAACAAACTTCTATATTCACACTAAAATCAAACACTAATGTTCTGAACTACATTTTGATTGGACGACGAGTGAACAGTAGAACAGAGGGGCCCTCACCTCCCTGTAGGCCGTCTCGTCGTTGTTGGTAATCACTACTGGCCCACGTCTGCAAACTTGATGATTGAGTCAGGCGTGCATGGCCACGCAGTCATGGGTGAACAGGAGGGGGCTGAGCACGCACCCTTGTGGGGCCCCAGTGTTGAGGGTCAGCAAAATGGAGATGTTGTTTCCTACCTTCACCACCTGGGGGTGGCCCGTCAGGAAGTCCAGGACCCAACTACACAGAGTGGGGTTGAGTCCCAAGGCCTCCAGTTTAATGTTGAGTTTGGAGGGTACTATGGTGTTGAATGCTGAGATGTAGTTAATGAACAGCATTCTTACATAGGTATTCCTCTTGTCCAGATGGGATAGGGCAGTGTGATGACGATTGCGTCGTCTGTGGACCTGTTGGGGCGGTATGCAAACTGAAGTGGGTCTAGGGTGTCAGGTAAAGGGGGAGGTGATATGACCCTTAACTAGTCTCTCAAAGCACTTCATGATGACAGAAGTGAGTGCTACGGGCGATAGTCATTTAGTTCAGTTACCTTTGCGGGAAAATAAGGTGTTTAGTTTGTCTGGAAGCGTGACGCCGGTGTCCATGACGTGGCTGGTTTTGTAGTTTGTGATTTCCCGTAGACATACGTCTCGTGTCTGAACCGTTGAATTGCGACTCCACCTTGTCCCTGTACTGGCATTTCGCTTGTTTGATTGCCTTGCGGAGGGAATAACTACACTGTTTATATTCAGCCATATTCCCAGACCTCTTTTCATGGTTAAATGCGGTGGTTTGCGCTTTCAGTTTTTGCGCGAATGCAGCCATCCATCCGCGGTTTCTGGTTAGGGTTTTAATAGTCACAGTGGGAACAACATCTCCTATGCTCTTCTTTCTTTATAAACACACTCACCGAGTCAGCGTATAGATCGATGTTGTTCTCTGAGGCTGACCGGAACATATTCCAGTCTGCCTGATCAAAACAACCTTGAAGCGTGGCTTCCGATTGGTCAGACCAGCGTTGAATGGTTCTTGTCACTGGTACATCCTGTTCGAGTTTCTGCCTATAGGACGGTAGGAGCAAGATGGAGTCGCGGTCGGATTTGCCGAAGGGAGGGCGAGGGAGGGTCTTGTATGCATCACGGAAGTTAGAGGAGCAGTGATCCAGTGTTTTAGTACTACTGTCAATATGCTGATAGAATTTAGGGAGCCTTGTTCTCAAATTTGCTTTGTTAAAATCCCCAGCTACAATAAATGCAGCCTCAGGATATGTGGTTTCCAGTTTACATAGTCCAATGACGTTCCTTGAGAGCCGTCTTGGTCTCTGCTTGAGGGGGAATGTACACAGCTGTGACTAATTGACGGGAATTCTCTTGGTAGGTGAAATGGCCGGCAATTGAGTGTAAGGAATTCTAGGTTGGGTGAGCAGAATGACTTGAGTTCCTGCATGTTGTTGTGATTACACCATGAGTTGTTAATCATGAAGCATACACCCCCGCCCTTCTTCCCAGAGAGGTGTTTGTTTCTGTCAGGAACGATGCATGTTTCTGTCTGCATGATGCACGATTCTGACAACATATCCCGAGAGAGAATGTTACCATCTCTGATGTCTCTCTGGAAGACAACCCTTGCTCGAATTTTGTTTGCCGTGTTGTCGAGAGACTGGACATGGGCTAGTACTCTGGAGCGGTGGGCGATGTGCACGTCTATGGACCAGCTGGCCTCTTCGTCTGCCCTTCGTCTTCGTCTGATGTGCCGTTGTTTTGGGTCGACTACTGGAATGAGATCCATTGTCCTGGGTCGTAGTGTTGGTCCTGGTAGTGTTGGTAAGTTGACGTCGCTCTGATATCCTGTAGTTCTTCCCGGCTGTATGTAATAAGACTTCAGATTTCCTGAGGTAACAATGTAAGGAATAATACATTAAACAAACAAAGTACTGCAGTTTCCTGAGGACTCGAAGGCGACCATCTCCTTCGGCACCATCAGGGTTGGGAACACCGAACTCTGGATAAATGGGAAAACAATTATAGATCAAGAAATCACCCAAAGCCACAGGCAACCTTCATCACCCAGAGCCACAGGCAACCTTCATCACCCAGAGCCACAGACAACCTTCATCACCCAGACAACAGACAACCTTCATCACCCAGAGCCACAGGCAACCTTCATCACCCAGACAACCTTCATCACCCAGAGCCACAGGCAACCTTCATCACCCAGAGCCACAGGCAACCTTCATCACCCAGAGCCACAGGCAACCTTCATCACCCAGAGCCACAGGCAACCTTCATCACCCAGAGCCACAGGCAACCTTCATCACCCAGAGTCACAGGCAACCTTCATCACCCAGACAACCTTCATCACCCAGACAACCTTCATCACCCAGGCAACCTTCATCACCCAGACAACCTTCATCAATAGAAGCATTAAAAAAATAGATGTAAAGATGATATAGATATTTTGTTGTATATTTTTTACCCCCTTTTTCTCCCCGTGATACCCGGTTGTGATCCAATTACAATCTTGTCTAATCGCTGCAACTCCCCAACGGGGAGAGGAGAAGGTCTGAAACATGACCCGCCACGCCATGACCCCATGACCCGCCACGCCGCGCTTCTTTACACCCGCTCGCTTAACCTGGAAGCTGTATCAATGTGTTGGAGGAAACACTGTTCAACTGACAACCCAAATCAGCCTGCAGGCGTCCGGCCTGTCACAAGGAGTCGCTCGAGCGTGAGGAGCCAAGTAAAGCCACCCGAACCCGGACGACGCTGGGCCTGTTGTGATGGGATGGAACCCCAGGCTGTTGTGATGGGATGGAACCCCAGGCTGTAGTGATGGGATGGAACCCCAGGCTGTAGTGATGGGATGGAACCCCAGGCTGTAGTGATGGGATGGAACCCCAGGCTGTAGTGATGGGATGGAACCCCAGGCTGTAGTGATGGGATGGAACCCCAGGCTGTAGTGATGGGATGGAACCCCAGGCTGTAGTGATGAGATGGAACCCCAGGCTGTAGTGATGGGATGGAACCCCAGGCTGTAGTGATGGGATGGAACCCCAGGCTGTAGTGATGGGATGGAACCCCAGGCTGTAGTGATGGGATGGAACCCCAGGCTGTAGTGATGGGATGGAACCCCAGGCTGTAGTGATGGGATGGAACCCCAGGCTGTAGTGATGGGATGGAACCCCAGGCTGTAGTGATGGGATGGAACCCCAGGCTGTAGTGATGGGATGGAACCCCAGGCTGTAGTGATGGGATGGAACCCCAGGCTGTAGTGTTGGGATGGAACCCCAGGCTGTAGTGTTGGGATGGAACCCCAGGCTGTAGTGATGGGATGGAACCCCAGGCTGTAGTGATGGGATGGAACCCATCAGAGTGATTAGAGGGACAATAGAGTGCTGAGTACCAGGCAGTAAGTTTAGTAGACTACTAATGACCATCAGCAGCATCAGAGCTTGGAGAAGACTAGTTACCTGACTAAGTGGTCGGGCAGACCACGTAGGCTCAGGTACCATCATCACCTCTCTCTGTGTTGTAGCAGTGGGGTGGATCTGGTGTCGTTCCATGGAGTCATATCTCAGAGGATCACCCTACAGAGAGGAACGACCACACACACTCCTGCACAGAGAGGAACGACCACACACACTCCTGCACAGAGAGGTACGAGACACACCCCTACACAGAGAGGTACAGGACACACTCCTGCACAGAGAGGTACGAGATACACCCCTACACAGAGAGGTACGAGACACACCCCTACACAGAGAGGTACAGGACACACTCCTGCACAGAGAGGTACGAGACACACCCCTACACAGAGAGGTACGAGACACACCCCTACACAGAGAGGTACAGGACACACCCCTACACAGAGAGGTACAGGACACACTCCTGCACAGAGAGGTACGAGACACAGCCCTACACAGAGAGGTACGAGACACACCCCTACACAGAGAGGTACGAGACACACACCCCTACACAGAGAGGTACGAGACACACTCCTACACAGAGAGGTACGAGACACTCCTACACAGAGAGGTACGAGACACACTCCTACACAGAGAGGTACGAGACACACTCCTACACAGAGAGGTACGAGACACACTCCTACACAGAGAGGTACGAGACACACTCCCACACAGAGAGGTACGAGACACACTCCCACACAGAGAGGTACGAGACACACTCCTACACAGAGAGGTACGAGACACACTCCTACACAGAGAGGTACGAGACACACTCCTACACAGAGAGGTACGAGACACACTCCTACACAGAGAGGTACGAGACACACTCCTACACAGAGAGGTACGAGACACACTCCTACACAGAGAGGTACGAGACACACTCCCACACAGAGAGGTACGAGACGTAGCACTCTACTGACAGAGGTGAGAGAGAAGGCTGTGTGTTTTAACTGTATGGCTTTGTGTATATCAGGGCTGCAAACATGTTCCTGGATATCTACACTCCAGGAGGGTCTCTCTCCAGGAACAGGGTTGGAGTTACCTCCAGGAGGGTCTCTCTCCAGGAACAGGGTTGGAGTTACCTCCAGGAGGGTCTCTCTCCAGGAACAGGGTTGGAGTTACCTCCAGGAGGGTCTCTCTCCAGGAACAGGGTTGGAGTTACCTCCAGGAACAGGGTTGGAGTTAAAACCTACAGGAGGGTCTCTCTCCAGGAACAGGGTTGGAGTTACCTACAGGAGGGTCTCTCTCCAGGAACAGGGTTGGAGTTACCTACAGGAGGGTCTCTCTCTCCAGGAACAGGGTTGGAGTTACCTACAGGAGGGTATCTCTCCAGGAACAGGGTTGGAGTTACCTACAGGAGGGTCTCTCTCCAGGAACAGGGTTGGAGTTAAAACCTACAGGAGGGTCTCTCTCCAGGAACAGGGTTGGAGTTACCTACAGGAGGGTCTCTCTCCAGGAACAGGGTTGGAGTTACCTACAGGAGGGTCTCTCTCTCCAGGAACAGGGTTGGAGTTACCTACAGGAGGGTATCTCTCTCCAGGAACAGGGTTGGAGTTACCTACAGGAGGGTATCTCTCCAGGAACAGGGTTGGAGTTACCTACAGGAGGGTCTCTCTCCAGGAACAGGGTTGGAGTTACCTACAGGAGGGTCTCTCTCCAGGAACAGGGTTGGAGTTAAAACCTACAGGAGGGTCTCTCTCCAGGAACAGGGTTGGAGTTAAAACCTACAGGAGGGTCTCTCTCCAGGAACAGGGTTGTTCTGTGTTTTTGTGTTTGTGTTTTACCTGTGTGTTTGTGTTTTTCCTGTGTGTGTAGACGTGGAAGCAGGACTGAGTGTGAGGTTGACGGTGTGTGTGGAGCCCAGAGGGCGGAGCCTGCAGGTCTATTTGGACCTAAGCCTCACCCCCTACCCTCCCGGCCTGGTACCCGGAAACACTGTCCAGTTTACCAGCTTCCAACGCAGGCTGTCACGGTAACACATCAAACACGCACACACACAGACATACTGAGTATACCGAACATTGGGAACACCTTCCTAATATTGAGTTGCACCTGTTCTTAACTGACTTGCCTAGTTAAATAAAGGTAAAATAAAAAATAAAGAAAATAAAACTTCAGAAGGTGTATTAAAATAGAAGGTGTATTAAAATAGAAGGTGTATTATAATAGGAGGTGTATTAAAACAGAAGGTGTATTATAATAGAAGGTGTATTATAATAGAAGGTGTATTATAATAGAAGGTGTATTATAATAGAAGGTGTATTATAATAGAAGGTGTATTATAATAGAAGGTGTATTATAATAGAAGGTGTATTAAAATAGAAGGTGTATTATAATAGAAGGTGTATTATAACAGAAGGTGTATTAAAATAGAAGGTGTATTATAATAGAAGGTGTATTAAAATAGAAGGTGTATTAAAATAGAAGGTGTATTAAACTAGAAGGTGTATTATAATAGAAGGTGTATTAAAACAGAAGGTGTATTAAAACAGAAGGTGTATTATAATAGAAGGTGTATTATAATAGAAGGTGTATTAAAATAGAAGGTGTATTATAATAGAAGGTGTATTATAATAGAAGGTGTATTAAAATAGAAGGTGTATTAAAATAGAAGGTGTATTATAATAGAAGTTGTATTATAATAGAAGGTGTATTAAAACACTTCAGAAGGTGTATTAAAATAGAAGGTGTATTATAATAGAAGGTGTATTATAATAGGTGTATTAAAATAGAAGGTGTATTATAATAGAAGGTGTATTAAACTAGAAGGTGTATTAAAATAGAAGGTGTATTAAAATAGAAGGTGTATTATAATAGAAGGTGTATTATAATAGAAGGTGTATTATAATAGAAGGTGTATTATAATAGAAGGTGTATTAAAATAGAAGGTGTATTATAATAGAAGGTGTATTATAATAGAAGGTGTATTATAATAGAAGGTGTATTATAATAGAAGGTGTATTAAAATAGAAGGTGTATTATAATAGAAGGTGTATTAAAATAGAATGTGTATTAAAATAGAAGGTGTATTAAAATAGAAGGTGTATTATAATATAAGGTGTATTATAATAGAAGGAGTATTATAATAGAAGGTGTATTATAATAGAAGGTGTATTATAATAGAAGGTGTATTAAAATAGAAGGTGTATTATAATAGAAGGTGTATTAAAATAGAAGGTGTATTATAATAGAAGGAGTATTAAAATTCTTCAGCCCAGCTTCAACAGAAAAGGTCAGGTGCTGGACCTATTTTGTGTGTTTGTGTGTTGCAGGGTGGGAGGGGTGTATTGTCGTTCTGTCCCAGTCAGCTGTTTGACCATCATGGCCCTGGGAAAGACAGACACCCAGTGAGTCCTCTCTTCTCTTCCTCATCTACTCTACCTCCTCTCCTCCTCATTCACTCAACTTCCTCTCCTCCTCATTCACTCAACTTCCTCTCCTCCTTCACTTGACCTCCTCTCCTCCTCATTCACTCTACCTCCTACTTCTTCTCTCTGTATTATAACAGTCTGAAGTCTCTTCTCTCTGTATTATAACAGTCTCTTCTCTCTGTATTATAACAGTCTCTTCTCTCTGTATCATAACAGTCTCTTCTCTCTGTATCATAACAGTCTCTTCTCTCAGTCTCTTCTCTCTGTATCATAACAGTCTCTTCTCTCTGTATCATAACAGTCTCTTCTCTCTGTATCATAACAGTCTCTTCTCTCTGTATCATAACAGTCTGAGTCTCTTCTCTCTGTATCTATAACAGTCTCTGTATTATAACAGTCTCTTCTCTGTATCATAACAGTCTCTTCTCTCTGTATCATAACAGTCTCTTCTCTCTGTATCATAACAGTCTCTTCTCTCTGATTATAACAGTCTGTCTCTTCTCTCTGTATTATAACTCTCTTCTCTGTATCATAACAGTCTCTTCTCTCTGTATCATAACAGTCTCTTCTCTCTGTATCATAACAGTCTCTTCTGTATTATAACAGTCTTCTTCTCAGTCTGTATTATAACAGTCTCTTCTCTCTGTATTATAACAGTCTCTTCTCTCTGTATCATAACAGTCTCTTCTCTCTGTATCATAACAGTCTCTTCTCTCTGTATTATAACAGTCTCTTCTCTCTGTATCATAACAGTCTCTTCTGTATTATAACTCTCTGTATTATAACAGTCTCTTCTCTCTGTATCATAACAGTCTCTTCTCTCTGTATCATAACAGTCTCTTCTCTCTCTTCTCTCTGTATTATAACAGTCTCTTCTCTCTGTATTATAACAGTCTCTTCTCTCTGTATTATAACAGTCTCTTCTCTCTGTATCATAACAGTCTCTTCTCTCTGTATCATAACAGTCTCTTCTCTCTGTATCATAACAGTCTCTTCTCTCTGTATTATAACAGTCTCTTCTCTCTGTATTATAACAGTCTCTTCTCTCTGTATTATAACAGTCTGAAGTCTCTTCTCTCTGTATTATAACAGTCTCTTCTCTCTGTATTATAACAGTCTCTTCTCTCTGTATCATAACAGTCTCTTCTCTCTGTATCATAACAGTCTCTTCTCTCTGTATTATAAACTCTGTATCATAACAGTCTCTTCTCTCTGTATTATAACAGTCTCTTTCTCTCTGTATTATAACAGTCTCTTCTCTCTGTATTATAACAGTCTCTTCTCTCTGAATAACAGTCTCTTCTCTCTGTATTATAACAGTCTTCTCTCTGTATCTTCTCTTCTCTCTGTATCATAACAGTCTCTTCTCTCTGTATCATAACAGTCTCTTCTCTCTGTATCATAACAGTCTCTTCTCTCTGTATCATAACAGTCTCTTCTCTCTGTATCATAACAGTCTCTTCTCTCTGTATTATAACAGTCTCTTCTCTCTGTATTATAACAGTCTCTTCTCTCTGTATTATAACAGTCTCTTCTCTCTGTATCATAACAGTCTCTTCTCTCTGTATTATAACAGTCTCTTCTCTCTGTATCATAACAGTCTCTTCTCTCTGTATCATAACAGTCTCTTCTCTCTGTATCATAACAGTCTCTTCTCTCTGTATTATAACAGTCTCTTCTCTCTGTATTATAACAGTCTCTTCTCTCTGTATTATAACAGTCTCTTCTCTCTGTATTATCTCTTCTCTCTGTATTATAACAGTCTCTTCTCTCTGTATTATAACAGTCTGAAGTCTCTTCTCTCTGTATTATAACAGTCTCTTCTCTCTGTATTATAACAGTCTCTTCTCTCTGTATTATAACAGTCTGAAGTCTCTTCTCTCTGTATTATAACAGTCTCTTCTCTCTGTATTATAACAGTCTGAAGTCTCTTCTCTCTGTATCATAACAGTCTCTTCTCTCTGTATTATAACAGTCTCTTCTCTCTGTATCATAACAGTCTCTTCTCTCTGTATTATAACAGTCTCTTCTCTCTGTATCATAACAGTCTCTTCTCTCTGTATCATAACAGTCTCTTCTCTCTGTATCATAACAGTCTCTTCTCTCTGTATCATAACAGTCTCTTCTCTCTGTATTATAACAGTAACATCATAACAGTCTCTTCTCTCTGTATCATAACAGTCTCTTCTCTCTGTATCATAACAGTCTCTTCTCTCTGTATCATAACAGTCTCTTCTCTCTGTATCATAACAGTCTCTTCTCTCTGTATTATAACAGTCTGAAGTCTCTTCTCTCTGTATTATAACAGTCTCTCTCTGTATCATAACAGTCTGTATTATAACAGTCTCTTCTCTCTGTATTAGTCTCTTCTCTCTGTATTATAACAGTCTCTTCTCTCTGTATCATAACAGTCTGAAGTCTCTTCTCTCTGTATTATAACAGTCTCTTCTCTCTGTATCATAACAGTCTCTTCTCTCTGTATCATAACAGTCTCTTCTCTCTGTATCATAACAGTCTCTTCTCTCTGTATAACAGTCTCTTCTCTCTGTATATAACAGTCTCTTCTCTGTATTATAACAGTCTCTTCTCTCTGTAAGTCTCTTCTCTCTGTATTATAACAGTCTCTTCTCTCTGTATTATAACAGTCTCTTCTCTCTGTATCATAACAGTCTCTTCTCTCTGTATCATAACAGTCTCTTCTCTCTGTATCATAACAGTCTCTTCTCTCTGTATTATAACAGTCTCTTCTCTCTGTATCATAACAGTCTCTTCTCTCTGTATCATAACAGTCTCTTCTCTCTGTATTATAACAAAAATCATAACAGTCTCTTCTGTATTATAACAGTCTCTTCTCTCTGTATTATAACAGTCTCTTCTCTCTGTATCATAACAGTCTCTTCTCTCTGTATTATAACAGTCTCTTCTCTCTGTATTATAACAGTCTCTTCTCTCTGTATTATAACAGTCTGAAGTCTCTTCTCTCTGTATTATAACAGTCTCTTCTCTCTGTATTATAACAGTCTCTTCTCTCTGTATTATAACAGTCTCTTCTCTCTGTATCATAACAGTCTCTTCTCTCTGTATCATAACAGTCTCTTCTCTGTATTATAACAGTCTCTTCTCTCTGTATCATATAACTCTTCTCTCTGTATTATAACAGTCTCTTCTCTCTGTATCATAACATCATAACAGTCTCTTCTCTTCTCTCTGTATTATAACAGTCTCTTCTCTCTGTATTATAACAGTCTCTTCTCTCTGAAGTCTCTTCTGTATCTAACAGTCTCTTCTCTCTGTATCATAACAGTCTCTTCTCTCTGTATCATAACAGTCTCTTCTCTCTGTATCATAACAGTCTCTTCTCTCTGTATCATAACAGTCTCTTCTCTCTGTATCATAACAGTCTCTTCTCTCTGTATCAGTCTCTTCTCTCTGTATTATAACAGTCTCTTCTCTCTGTATCATAACAGTCTCTTCTCTCTGTATTATAACAGTCTCTTCTCTCTGTAAGTCTCTTCTCTCTGTCTCTTCTCTCTGTATTATAACAGTCTCTTCTCTCTGTATTATAACAGTCTCTTCTCTCTGTATTATAACAGTCTCTTCTCTCTGTATTATAACAGTCTCTTCTCTCTGTATCATAACAGTCTCTTCTCTCTGTATTATAACAGTCTGAAGTCTCTTCTCTCTGTATCATAACAGTCTCTTCTCTCTGTATCATAACAGTCTCTTCTCTCTGTATTATAACAGTCTCTTCTCTCTGTATTATAACAGTCTCTTCTCTCTGTATCATAACAGTCTCTTCTCTCTGTATTATAACAGTCTCTTCTCTCTGTATCATAACAGTCTCTTCTCTCTGTATCATAACAGTCTCTTCTCTCTGTATCATAACAGTCTCTTCTCTCTGTATCATAACAGTCTGAAGTCTCTTCTCTCTGTATTATAACAGTCTCTTCTCTCTGTATTATAACAGTCTCTTCTCTCTGTATTATAACAGTCTCTTCTCTCTGTATCATAACAGTCTCTTCTCTCTGTATCAACAGTCTCTTCTCTCTGTACAGTCTCTTCTCTCTGTATTATAACAGTCTCTTCTCTCTGTATTATAACAGTCTCTTCTCTCTGTATTATAACAGTCTCTTCTCTCTGTATCTTTCTCTGTATATACAGTCTCTTCTCTCTGTATTATAACAGTCTCTTCTCTCTGTATTATAACAGTCTCTTCTCTCTGTATCATAACAGTATTATAACAGTCTCTTCTCTCTGTATCATAACAGTCTCTTCTCTCTGTATCATAACAGTCTCTTCTCTCTGTATCATAACAGTCTCTTCTCTCTGTATCATAACAGTCTCTCTTATCTCTCTCTTCTCTCTGTATTATAACAGTCTCTTTCTCTCTGTATTATAACAGTCTCTTCTCTCTGTATTATAACAGTCTCTTCTCTCTGTATTATAACAGTCTCTTCTCTCTGTAGTCTCTTCTCTCTGTATCATAACAGTCTCTTCTCTCTGTATTATAACAGTCTCTTCTCTCTCTGTATTCTTCTCTCTGTATATAACAGTCTCTTCTCTCTGTATTATAACAGTCTCTTCTCTCTGTATCATAACAGTCTCTTCTCTCTGTATCATAACAGTCTCTTCTCTCTGTATTATAACAGTCTCTTCTCTCTGTATTATAATTATAACAGTCTCTTCTCTCTGTATCATAACAGTCTCTTCTCTCTGTATTATAACAGTCTCTTCTCTGTATCATAACAGTCTCTTCTCTCTGTATCATAACAGTCTCTTCTCTCTGTATTATAACAGTCTCTTCTCTCTGTATTATAACAGTCTCTTCTCTCTGTATTATAACAGTCTCTTCTCTCTGTATTATAACAGTCTCTTCTCTCTGTATCATAACAGTCTCTTCTCTCTGTATCATAACAGTCTCTTCTCTCTGTATTATAACAGTCTCTTCTCTCTGTATTATAACAGTCTGAAGTCTCTTCTCTCTGTATCATAACAGTCTCTTCTCTCTGTATTATAACAGTCTCTTCTCTCTGTATCATAACAGTCTCTTCTCTCTGTATCATAACAGTCTCTTCTCTCTGTATCATAACAGTCTCTTCTCTCTGTATTATAACAGTCTCTTCTCTCTGTATTATAACAGTCTCTTCTCTCTGTATTATAACAGTCTGAAGTCTCTTCTCTCTGTATCATAACAGTCTCTTCTCTCTGTATTATAACAGTCTCTTCTCTCTGTATTATAACAGTCTCTTCTCTCTGTATTATAACAGTCTCTTCTCTCTGTAAGTCTCTTCTCTCTGTATCATAACAGTCTCTTCTCTCTGTATCATAACAGTCTCTTCTCTCTCTCTGTCTCTTCTCTGTATTATAACAGTCTCTTCTCTCTGTATTATAACAGTCTCTTCTCTCTGTATTATAACAGTCTCTTCTCTCTGTATTATAACAGTCTGTAGTCTCTTCTCTCTGTATTATAACAGTCTCTTCTCTCTGTATTATAACAGTCTCTTCTCTCTGTATTATAACAGTCTCTTCTCTCTGTATTATAACAGTCTCTTCTCTGTATCATAACAGTCTCTTCTCTCTCTTCTCTCTGTATTATAACATAATAACAGTCTCTTCTCTCTGTATTATAACAGTCTCTTCTCTGTATCATAACAGTCTCTTCTCTCTGTATTATAACTCTTCTCTCTGTATCATAACAGTCTCTTCTCTCTGTATTATAACAGTCTCTTCTCTCTGTATTATAACAGTCTCTTCTCTCTGTATCATAACAGTCTTCTCTGTATCATAACAGTCTCTTCTCTCTGTATTATAACAGTCTCTTCTCTCTGTATTATAACAGTCTCTTCTCTCTGTATCATAACAGTCTCTTCTCTCTGTATTATAACAGTCTCTTCTGTATCATAACAGTCTGAAGTCTTTCTCTCTGTATCATAACAGTCAGTCTCTTTCTCTCTGTATCATAACAGTCTCTTCTCTCTGTATTATAACAGTCTCTTCTCTCTGTATCATAACAGTCTCTTCTCTCTGTATCATAACAGTCTCTTCTCTCTGTATCTTCTCTCTGTATAACAGTCTCTTCTCTCTGTATCATAACAGTCTCTCTCTCTCTGTATTATAACAGTCTCTTCTCTCTGTATTATAACAGTCTCTTCTCTCTGTATTATAACAGTCTCTTCTCTGTATTATAACAGTCTCTTCTCTGTATTATAACAGTCTCTTCTCTCTGTATTATAACAGTCTCTTCTCTCTGTATTATAACAGTCTCTTCTCTCTGTATTATAACAGTCTCTTCTCTCTGTATCATAACAGTCTCTTCTCTCTGCTTCTCTCTGTATCATAACAGTCTCTTCTCTCTGTATCATAACAGTCTCTTCTCTCTGTATCATAGTCTCTTCTCTCTGTATTATAACAGTCTCTTCTCTCTGTATTATAACAGTCTCTTCTCTCTGTATTATAACAGTCTCTTCTCTGTATTATAACAGTCTCTTCTCTCTGTATCATAACAGTCTCTTCTCTCTGTATCTAACAGTCTCATAACAGTCTCTTCTCTCTGTATCATCAGTCTCTTCTCTCTGTATTATAACAGTCTCTTCTCTCTGTATTATAACAGTCTCTTCTCTCTGTATTATAACTGTATTATAACAGTCTCTTCTCTCTGTATCATAACAGTCTCTTCTCTCTGTATCATAACAGTCTCTTCTCTCTGTATTATAACAGTCTCTTCTCTCTGTATTATAACAGTCTCTTCTCTCTGTATCATAACAGTCTCTTCTCTCTGTATTATAACAGTCTCTTCTCTCTGTATCATAACAGTCTGAAGTCTCTTCTCTCTGTATTATAACAGTCTCTTCTCTCTGTATCATAACAGTCTCTTCTCTCTGTATCATAACAGTCTCTTCTCTCTGTATCATAACAGTCTCTTCTCTCTGTATTATAACAGTCTCTTCTCTCTGTATTATAACAGTCTCTTTCTCTCTGTATCATAACAGTCTCTCTCTGTATCATCTCTCTTCTCTCTGTATCATAACAGTCTCTTCTCTCTTCTCTCTGTATTATAACAGTCTCTTCTCTCTGTATCATAACAGTCTCTTTCTCTCTGTATCATAACAGTCTCTTCTCTCTGTATTATAACAGTCTCTTCTCTCTGTATCATAACAGTCTCTTCTCTCTCTGTAACAGTCTCTTCTCTCTGTATCATAACAGTCTCTTCTCTCTGTATCTCTTCTCTCTGTAACTCTTCTCTCTGTAGTCTGTAAGTCTCTTCTCTCTGTATCATAACAGTCTCTTCTCTCTGTATTATAACAGTCTCTTCTCTCTGTATCATAACAGTCTCTTCTCTCTGTATCATAACAGTCTCTTCTCTCTGTATTATAACAGTCTCTTCTCTCTGTATCATAACAGTCTGAAGTCTCTTCTCTCTGTATCATAACAGTCTCTTCTCTCTGTATCATAACAGTCTCTTCTCTCTGTATTATAACAGTCTCTTCTCTCTGTAGTCAGTCTCTTCTCTCTGTATTATAACAGTCTCTTCTCTCTGTATTATAACAGTCTCTTCTCTCTGTATTATAACAGTCTCTTCTCTCTGTATCATAACAGTCTCTTCTCTCTGTATTATAACAGTCTGAAGTCTCTTCTCTCTGTATTATAACAGTCTGAAGTCTCTTCTCTCTGTATTATAACAGTCTCTTCTCTCTGTATCATAACAGTCTGAAGTCTCTTCTCTCTGTATCATAACAGTCTCTTCTCTCTGTATTATAACAGTCTCTTCTCTCTGTATTATAACAGTCTCTTCTCTCTGTATTATAACAGTCTCTTCTCTCTGTATTATAACAGTCTCTTCTCTCTGTATCATAACAGTCTCTTCTCTCTGTATCATAACAGTCTCTTCTCTCTGTATTATAACAGTCTCTTCTCTCTGTATCATAACAGTCTCTTCTCTCTGTATTATAACAGTCTCTTCTCTCTGTATTATAACAGTCTCTTCTCTCTCTTCTCTCTGTATCATAACAGTCTCTTCTCTCTGTATCATAACAGTCTCTTCTCTCTGTATTATAACAGTCTCTTCTCTCTGTATCATAACAGTCTCTTCTCTCTGTATTATAACAGTCTCTTCTCTCTGTATCATAACAGTCTCTTCTCTCTGTATCATAACAGTCTCTTCTCTCTGTATCATAACAGTCTGAAGTCTCTGTATCATAACAGTCTCTTCTCTCCTTTTCCTCTTCCTTATCCTTCTCTCTCTCCAGGTCATGTGACTCTCCTCCTCCCATGATCCTCTTGGGTGTGTGGGCATTGGCAGGGGCAAAGCAGTGCATTTTGGGCCGTGTCAGAGGTCATGTGGTGTGTGTTCTCTACCTGCAGCTGCAGTGGACTTGTTCTCTGTGTGGCAGTATATACACACAGGTACAGACACACCGCACACACACCGCACGCAAACACACACACACCCACACACACACACACACACACACCGCATGCAAACACACACACACACACACACACACACACACACACACACACAGTCAATGTCAGTCTGTGGTTAGCAATCAGGAGTTCAGAGTCTTCGGAAAGGTTATACCAGGTCACACAGCTAACTCTCTCTCTCTTACCTATAGGAGAGGTGTACTCGGTCTCAGCCTCCCTGTAATTCTACCTCTGCTGTGTTTCAGGCCGAAGCCAAGTGAGTTAACAAGTGTATTGTGTGTGTTGGGGTGTGTGTGTGTGTGTGTGTGTTGGGGTGTGTGTGTGTGTGTGTGTGTTGGGGTGTGTGTGTGTGTTGGGGTGTGTGTTTGCATATTTGTGTGAGTTAATCACGTGTGTGTGTGTGTGTGTGTGTGTGTGTTGGGGTGTGTGTGTGTGTGTGTTGGGGTGTGTGTGTGTGTTGGGGTGTGTGTTTGCATATTTGTGTGAGTTAATCACGTGTGTGTGTGTGTGTGTGTGTGTGTGTGTGTGTGTGTGGGGTGTGTGTGTGTGTGTGTGTGTGTGTGTGTTGTTGGGGTGTGTGTTTGCATATTTGTGTGAGTTAATCACGTGTGTGTGTGTGTGGGGTGTGTGTGTGTGTGTGTGTGTGTTGGGGTGTGTGTGTGTGTTGGGGTGTGTGTTTGCATATTTGTGTGAGTTAATCACGTGTGTGTGTGTGTGTGTGTGTGTGTGTGTGTGTGTGTGTGTGTGTGTGTGTGTGTGTACAGGGCAGCTGTAGAGGATGGCAGTGGAGAGGCCCATATTTGGTTCTCCTGTCCAGTAATTTCCGGTTTACTGGGGTTAGCCATGCCCCAGTGGGAAGGGCTTCAGAGGTCACTGAGGGTCAGGGGTCACCTCAGGGTCTACACACGGGGGCGGAGCCTGGTAAGGTCACTTAATCAATCAATCACTTTTTGTATGTCCTTCTTGTGGGCACTTTCTTCAGTCTGAAATGACACCCTGTCCCATATGTCTTCAGTCTGAAATGACACCCTGTCCCATATGTCTTCAGTCTGAAATGGCACCCTGTCCCATATATAACATGTCTTCAGTCTGAAATGGCACCCTGTCCCTTATATAACATGTCTTCAGTCTGAAATGGCACCCTGTCCCATATATAACATGTCTTCAGTCTGAAATGGCACCCTGTCCCATATATAACATGTCTTCAGTCTGAAATGGCACCCTGTCCCATATATAACATGTCTTCAGTCTGAAATGACACCCTGTCCCATATGTCTTCAGTCTGAAATGACACCCTGTCCCATATATAACATGTCTTCAGTCTGAAATGACACCCTGTCCCATATGTCTTCAGTCTGAAATGACACCCTGTCCCATATGTCTTCAGTCTGAAATGGCACCCTGTCCCATATATAACATGTCTTCAGTCTGAAATGGCACCCTGTCCCTTATATAACATGTCTTCAGTCTGAAATGACACCCTGTCCCATATGTCTTCAGTCTGAAATGACACCCTGTCCCATATATAACATGTCTTCAGTCTGAAATGGCACCCTGTCCCATATAACATAAGTCTGAAATGGCATGTCTTCAGTCTGAAATGGCACCCTGTCCCATATATAACATGTCTTCAGTCTGAAATGGCACCCTGTCCCTTATATAACATGTCTTCAGTCTGAAATGACACCCTGTCCCATATATAACATGTCTTCAGTCTGAAATGACACCCTGTCCCATATATAACATGTCTTCAGTCTGAAATGGCACCCTGTCCCATATGTCTTCAGTCTGAAATGACACCCTGTCCCATATATAACATGTCTTCAGTCTGAAATGACACCCTGTCCCATATGTCTTCATCTGAACACCTGTCTTCAGTCTGAAATGGCACCCTGTCCCATATAGTCTGAAATGAACCCTGTCCCATATATAACATGTCTTCAGTCTGAAATGACACCCTGTCCCATATGTCTTCAGTCTGAAATGACACCCTGTCCCATATGTCTTCAGTCTGAAATGGCACCCTGTCCCATATATAACATGTCTTCAGTCTGAAATGGCACCCTGTCCCTTATATAACATGTCTTCAGTCTGAAATGACACCCTGTCCCTTATATAACATGTCTTCAGTCTGAAATGGCACCCTGTCCCATATGTCTTCAGTCTGAAATGGCACCCTGTCCCATATGTCTTCAGTCTGAAATGGCACCCTGTCCCATATATAACATGTCTTCAGTCTGAAATGGCACCCTGTCCCATATGTCTTCAGTCTGAAATGGCACCCTGTCCCTAAAATAACATGTCTTCAGTCTGAAATGGCACCCTGTCCCATATGTCTTCAGTCTGAAATGGCACCCTGTCCCTTATATAACATGTCTTCAGTCTGAAATGGCACCCTGTCCCATATGTCTTCAGTCTGAAATGGCACCCTGTCCCATATGTCTTCAGTCTGAAATGGCACCCTGTCCCATATATCTTCAGTCTGAAATGGCACCCTGTCCCTTATATAACATGTCTTCAGTCTGAAATGACACCCTGTCCCATATGTCTTCAGTCTGAAATGGCACCCTGTCCCATATATAACCCGTTATGTTTGTGTAGGTGTGTGATGTGGACGCTGACGACCCTCTCCTCCAGTACCTGTCCTGTGTGTGTAGCAGCAGCACCGTGTGTCGCCCCCTAACTCTCATCTGCACTCTACACACACGTTCACACACACCTGCTTCACGCAGAGAGGGTGAGTTCACACACACGCACACGGGTATGCACTCCATGGCCTCTCAGATACACACATTCAGTTCACCCACGTGTGTATCTGTGTTTGCAGACTCTGCCCAGCTGAAGAGGTTTACCCGAGGAGACAGAGAGTTTGTGACTCGGATGCCCCCCCCTCTCCAACTCACCTGTACACACATCCTGGAGGAGAGAGAGCGGGACTGAGAGAGCGATAGGGAGACTGAGGGAGCGATAGGGAGACTGAGGGAGCGATAGGGAGACTGAGAGAGCGATGGGGAGACTGAGGGAGCGATGGGGAGACTGAGAGAGCGATAGGGAGACTGAGAGAGCGATAGGGAGACTGAGGGAGCGATAGGGAGACTGAGGGAGCGATAGGGAGACTGAGGGAGCGATAGGGAGACTGAGAGAGCGATAGGGAGACTGAGGGAGCGATAGGGAGACTGAGAGAGCGATAGGGAGACTGAGAGAGCGATAGGGGGACTGAGGGAGCGATAGGGAGACAGAGAGGGACTGAGAGAGCGATAGGGAGACTGAGAGAGCGATAGGGAGACTGAGAGAGCGATAGGGAGACTGAGGGAGCGATAGGGAGACAGAGAGCGGGACTGAGAGAGCGATAGGGAGACTGAGAGAGCGATGGGGAGACTGAGGGAGCGATGGGGAGACTGAGAGAGCGATGGGGAGACTGAGAGAGCGATAGGGAGACTGAGAGAGCGATAGGGAGACTGAGGGAGCGATAGGGAGACTGAGGGAGCGATAGGGAGACTGAGAGAGCGATGGGGAGACTGAGGGAGCGATGGGGAGACTGAGAGAGCGATAGGGAGACTGAGAGAGCGATAGGGAGACTGAGGGAGCGATAGGGAGACTGAGGGAGCGATAGGGAGACTCAGAGAGCGATAGGGAGACTGAGGGAGCGATAGGGAGACTGAGGGAGCGATAGGGAGACTGAGGGAGCGATAGGGAGACTGAGAGAGCGATAGGGAGACTGAGAGAGCGATAGGGAGACTGAGAGAGCGATAGGGGGACTGAGGGAGCGATAGGGAGACAGAGAGAGGGACTGAGAGAGCGATAGGGAGACTGAGAGAGCGATAGGGAGACAGAGAGCGGGACTGAGAGAGCGATAGGGAGACTGAGAGAGCGATAGGGAGACTGAGAGAGCGGGACTGAGAGAGCGATAGGGAGACTGAGAGCGGGACTGAGAGAGCGATAGGGAGACTGAGAGAGCGATAGGGAGACTGAGGGAGCGATAGGGAGACAGAGAGCGGGACTGAGAGAGCGATAGGGAGACTGAGAGAGCGATAGGGAGACTGAGAGAGGGACTGAGAGAGCGATAGGGAGACTGAGAGAGCGATAGGGAGACTGAGAGAGGGACTGAGAGAGCGATAGGGAGACAGAGAGCGGGACTGAGAGAGTGATAGTGAGACTGAGGGAGCGATAGGGAGACTGAGGGAGCGATAGGGAGACTGAGGGAGCGATAGGGAGACTGAGAGAGCGGGACTGAGAGAGCGATAGGGAGACAGAGAGAGCGGGACTGAGAGAGCGATAGGGGGACAGAGAGCGATAGGGAGACTGAGGGAGCGATAGGGAGACTGAGGGAGCGATAGGGAGACTGAGAGAGCGATAGGGGGACTGAGGGAGCGATAGGGAGACTGAGAGAGCGATAGGGGGACTGAGAGAGCGATAGGGAGACTGAGGGAGCGATAGGGAGACTGAGGGAGCGATAGGGAGACTGAGGGAGCGATAGGGAGACTGAGGGAGCGATAGGGAGACTGAGGGAGCCAGCGAGGGACTGAGGGAGCCAGCGAGGGACTGAGGGAGCGAGGGACTGAGGGAGTGAGCGAGGGAGGCCGAGGTTGCGGGCGAGGTACTGAGGGAGCGATAGGGGGACTGAGAGAGCGATAGGGAGACTGAGAGAGCGATAGGGAGACTGAGGGAGCGATAGGGAGACTGAGAGAGCGATAGGGAGACTGAGGGAGCGAGGGACTGAGGGAGCGAGATACTTGAGGACTGAGGGAGCCAGCGAGGGACTGAGGGAGCCAGCGAGGGACTGAGGGAGCGAGAGGGAGGCACAGAGCTAGGGTGGAGAGAGGGACTGAGGGAGAGAGAGGGAGGGACAGAGCTAGGGGGAGAGAGGGACTGAGGGAGAGAGAGGGAGGGACAGAGCTAGGGGGGTGAGAGGATACAGACATGGAGAGAGGGACTGAGAGTGGGATACAGACATGGAGAGAGGGACTGAGGGACAGAGCTAGGGGGGGTGAGAGGGATACAGACATGGAGAGAGGGACTGAGGGACAGAGCTAGGGGGGGTGAGAGGGATACAGACATGGAGAGAGGGACTGAGGGACAGAGCTAGGGGGGGTGAGAGGGACTGAGAGAGGGATACAGACATGGAGAGAGGGACTGAGAGTGGGATACAGACATGGAGAGAGGACTGAGGGACAGAGCTAGGGGGGTGAGAGGGATACAGACATGGAGAGAGGACTGAGGGACAGAGCTAGGGGGGTGAGAGGGATACAGACATGGAGAGAGGACTGAGGGACAGAGCTAGGGGGTGAGAGGGATACAGACATGGAGAGAGGGACTGAGGGACAGAGCTAGGGGGGTGAGAGGGATACAGACATGGAGAGAGGACTGAGGGACAGAGCTAGGGGGGGTGAGAGGGACTGAGAGAGGGATACAGACATGGAGAGAGGGACTGAGAGTGGGATACAGACATGGAGAGAGGGACTGAGAGAGGGATACAGACATGGAGAGAGGGACTGAGAGAGGGATACAGACATGGAGAGAGGGACTGAGAGAGGGATACAGACATGGAGAGAGGGACTGAGAGAGGGATACAGACATGGAGAGAGGGATACAGACATGGAGAGAGGGATACAGACATGGAGAGAGGGATACAGACATGGAGAGAGGGACTGAGAGAGGGATACAGACATGGAGAGAGGGATACAGACATGGAGAGAGGGATACAGACATGGAGAGAGGGATACAGACATGGAGAGAGGGACTGAGGGAGGGATACAGACATGGAGAGTGGGATACAGACATGGAGAGAGGGATACAGACATGGAGAGAGGGATACAGACATGGAGAGAGGGATACAGACATGGAGAGACATGGAGAGATACAGACATGGAGAGAGGGATACAGACATGGAGAGAGGGATACAGACATGGAGAGAGGGATACAGACATGGAGAGAGGGATACAGACATGGAGAGAGGGATACAGACATGGAGAGAGGGATACAGACATGGAGAGAGGGATACAGACATGGAGAGAGGGATACAGACATGGAGAGAGGGATACAGACATGGAGAGAGGGATACAGACATGGAGAGAGGGATACAGACATGGAGAGAGGGATACAGACATGGAGAGAGGGATACAGACATGGAGAGAGGGATACAGACATGGAGAGAGGGAAACTGTTTATGTAATCAAATGTTGATCTGTTGTTAATACATGTCTTCATTTTTCCTGCGTGTTTTTTCTTCTCATCTCCGCCTCACATTCTGTCTAAACAGACAGACAGCAGTAGGACGACCAAACATACACACACACCTGGCCCATCGATTCTACTGAGACAGCCGGAGACTAAAGAAGTGGAGGTGAACTTTGGTCAAGTAGTATACAGGGTCACAAGTTTCTTGAGGTGCTTAAAAGTACTTGAATTTGGCACTTGGAAAATCTGACGTTTTCTCAAGTTGGTACTTGAAACGTAGTTGAATTCAAATGGAAGGAGAACAGAAAATGATCAAATATGTTTATGAAAAATATTAGAAAAATGTCTTGGTCTTGAATTCTACCCAGTTTTATTTCCTCACGTTCCGTGCTCTGGTTGCCAGGCGAGATCGCTCGTTCCACCCACTCAGCCAGGCGAGGTCGCTCGTTCCACCCACTCAGCCAGGTGAGGTCGCTCGTTCCACCCACTCAGCCAGGCGAGGTCGCTCGTTCCACCCACTCAGCCAGGCGAGGTCGCTCGTTCCACCCACTCAGCCAGGCGAGGTCGCTCGTTCCACCCACTCAGCCAGGCGAGGTCGCTCGTTCCACCCACTCAGCCAGGTGAGGTCGGTCCACCCACTCAGCCAGGTGAGGTCGCTCCCACCCACTCAGCCAGGCGAGGTCGCTCGTTCCACCCACTCAGCCAGGCGAGGTCGCTCGTTCCACCCACTCAGCCAGGTGAGGTCGCTCGTTCCACCCACTCAGCCAGGTGAGGTCGCTCGTTCCACCCACTCAGCCAGGTGAGGTCGCTCGTTCCACCCACTCAGCCAGGTGAGGTCGCTCGTTCACCCACTCAGCCAGGCGAGGTCGCTCGTTCCACCCACTCAGCCAGGCGAGGTCGCTCGTTCCACCCACTCAGCCAGGTGAGGTCGCTCGTTCCACCCACTCAGCCAGGTGAGGTCGCTCGTTCCACCCACTCAGCCAGGCGAGGTCGCTCGTTCCACCCACTCAGCCAGGCGAGGTCGCTCGTTCCACCCACTCAGCCAGGCGAGGTCGCTCGTTCCACCCACTCAGCCAGGCGAGGTCGCTCGTTCCACCCACTCAGCCAGGCGAGGTCGCTCGTTCCACCCACTCAGCCAGGCGAGGTCGCTCGTTCCACCCACTCAGCCAGGCAGGTCCAAAACTGACTGATTAGGTGCCGCCAAACATCACATGGAAAGCTAAAAGGCCAGGCATGTAGATTTAATTCTGCCTGGCAGGATATTGACGTTCATCAATGGGTTTTGCCAGACCTGACGAGGGATGTAGTGGAGGGTAAACGCACTTAAATGCCGTTTACTTACCTTTTTATTTGTGAAATATTGAATGTAGTTAATTATTATTATCATTATTATTGCGGTCCCAGTGTTGATCAACTCTCAGAAGGCTTCTTGATCTGAATTCTAATCGCAAATGATTCATGTATGTTCGTTATGTTGGGCTGCTCCCACAGATTGGCCTTGTTCGTTATGTTGGGCTGCTCCCACAGATTGGCCTTGTTCGTTATGTTGGGCTGCTCCCACAGATTGGCCTTGTTCGTTATGTTGAGCTGCTCCCGCAGATTGGCCTTGTTCGTTATGTTGGGCTGCTCCCACAGATTGGCCTTGTTCGTTATGTTGGGCTGCTCCCACAGATTGGCCTTGTTCGTTATGTTGGGCTGCTCCCACAGATTGGCCTTGTTCGTTATGTTGGGCTGCTCCCACAGATTGGCCTTGTTCGTTATGTTGGGCTGCTCCCGCAGATTGGCCTTGTTCGTTATGTTGGGCTGCTCCCACAGATTGGCCTTGTTCGTTATGTTGGGCTGCTCCCACAGATTGGCCTTGTTCGTTATGTTGGGCTGCTCCCACAGATTGGCCTTGTTCGTTATGTTGGGCTGCTCCCACAGATTGGCCTTGTTCGTTATGTTGGGCTGCTCCCACAGATTGGCCTTGTTAGCAGTACCTTCACTCACCACTCTGTCCAACGGGAATCTCTGCCATGTCAGCAGACGTCCCCCAAACAAAACCCCACTGGTAAATAGTCGCTGATATTTCATTCAGATGTCTAGCTAGCTAGGTAGATCAAGGGCTCTGGCTATTAGCCAGGAAGCTCTCTGTGGCTAGAAGGATGAAGATAGAAGCTAACGTTGGACGGAGCATGATCTCAGCAGGACCAGTTGACTGAAATTAAAATAGCTATAGTCAATAGATGGGCTACTCTGTTCTCATAACGAAATACCCTTTCTGTGCAGGGAGTAGTGAGACAGTGGTGAGTCAGGATGTAATAAAGGAGGCCAAGGAGATACACAGGGAGAGGAAGAATTGAAGCAAGCAGGGAGAGAGGTTCTACACAGAGAGAGGAAGCAGGGAGAGAGGTTCTACACAGAGAGAGGAAGAATTGAAGCAAGCAGGGAGAGAGGATCTACACAGAGAGAGGAAGCAGGGAGAGAGGTTCTACACAGGGAGAGGAAGTATTGAAGCAAGCAGGGAGAGAGGTTCTACACAGAGAGAGGAAGCAGGGAGAGAGGTTCTACACAGGGAGAGAGGTTCTACACAGGGAGAGGAAGTATTGAAGCAAGCAGGGAGAGAGGTTCTACACAGGGAGAGGAAGCAGGGAGAGGAAACAGGGAGAGAGGTTCTACACAGGGAGAGGAAGTATTGAAGCAAGCAGGGAGAGAGGTTCTACACAGAGAGAGGAAGCAGGGAGAGAGGTTCTACACAGGGAGAGGAAGTATTGAAGCAAGCAGGGAGAGAGGTTCTACACAGAGAGAGGAAGCAGGGAGAGAGGTTCTACACAGGGAGAGGAAGTATTGAAGCAAGCAGGGAGAGAGGTTCTACACAGAGAGAGGAAGCAGGGAGAGGAAGCAGGGAGAGAGGTTCTACACAGGGAGAGGAAGTATTGAAGCAAGCAGGGAGAGAGGTTCTACACAGAGAGAGGAAGCAGGGAGAGAGGTTCTACACAGGGAGAGGAAGTATTGAAGCAAGCAGGGAGAGAGGTTCTACACAGGGAGAGGAAGAATTGAAGCAAGCAGGGAGAGAGGTTCTACACAGAGAGAGGAAGCAGGGAGAGGAAGCAGGGAGAGAGGTTCTACACAGAGAGAGGAAGTATTGAAGCAAGCAGGGAGAGAGGATCTACACAGGGAGAGGAAGAATTGAAGCAAGCAGGGAGAGAGGTTCTACACAGAGAGAGGAAGCAGGGAGAGGAAGCAGGGAGAGAGGTTCTACACAAAGAGAGGGAGCAAACAGGGAGAGGAAGCAGGGAGAGATGTTCTACACAGAGAGAGGAAGCAGGGAGAGAGATTCTACACAGAGAGAGGAAGTATTGAAGCAAGCAGGGAGAGAGGTCCTACACAGAGAGAGGAAGCAGGGAGAGAGGTTCTACACAGAGAGAGGGAGCAAACAGGGAGAGGAAGCAGGGAGAGAGGTTCTACACAGAGAGAGGAAGCAGGGAGAGAGGTTCTACACAGAGAGAGGAAGCAGGGAGAGAGGTTCTACACAGAG
>NC_088403.1:72166861-72200660 GCF_034236695.1 Oncorhynchus nerka
AGAGAGAGAAGAGAGGTTAAATCACAGAGAGAAGAGAGGTTAAATCACAGAGAAGAAGAGTTAAATCACAGAAAGAGGAGGTTAAATCACACAGAGAGAGAGAAGAGAGGTTAAATCACAGAGAGAGAGAGAGAGAAGAGAGGTTAAATCACAGAGAGAGAAAGAGAGGTTAAATCACAGAGAGAGAGAGAAGAGAGGTTAAATCACAGAGAGAGAGGGTAGAGGTTAAATCACAGAGAGAGAAGAGAGGTTAAATCACACAGAGAGAAGAGAGGTTAAATCACAGAGAGAGAAGAGGTTAAATCACACAGAGAGAGAAGAGAGGTTAAATCACAGAGAGAGAGAGAAGAGAGGTTAAATCACAGAGAGAGAGAAGAGAGGTTAAATCACAGAGAGAGAGAGAAGAGAGTTAAATCACAGAGAGAAAGAGAGGTTAAATGCAGAGAGAGAAGAGGTTAAATCACAGAGAGAAGAAGAGTTAAATCACAGAGAGAGAGAAGAGAGAGGTTAAATCACACAGAGAGAGAGAGAGAGAGGTTAAATCACACAGAGAGTTAAATCACACAGAGAGAGAGAAGAGATGTTAAATCACACAGAGAGAGAGAAGAGGTTAAATCACAGAGAGAAGAAGAGAGGTTAAATCACAGAGAAAAGAGAGGTTAAATCACAGAGAGAGAGAAGAGAGGTTAAATCACAGAGAGAGAAGAAAGAGGTTAAATCACAGAGAGAGAGAGAGAAGAGAGGTTAAATCACAGAGAGAGAGAAGAGAGGTTAAATCACAGAGAGAGAAGAAGAGGTTAAATCACAGAGAGAAAGAAGAGAGGTTAAATCACAGAGGAGAAGAGAGGTTAAATCACACAGAGAGAGAGAGAAGAGAAGAGGTTAAATCACAGAGAGAGAGAGAGAGGTTAAATCACAGAGAGAGAGAAGAAAATCACACAGAGAGAGAAGAGAGGTTAAATCAGAGAGAGAGAGAAGAGGTTAAATCACAGAGAGAGAGAGAAGAGAGGTTAAATCACACAGAGAGAGAGAGAGGAGGTTAAATCACACAGAGAGGTTAAATCACAGAGAGAGAAAGAGAGGTTAAATCACACAGAGAGAGAGAAGAGAGGTTAAATCACAGAGAGAGAAGAGGTTAAATCACAGAGAGAGAGAGAAGAGAGGTTAAATCACACAGAGAGAGAGGTTAAATCACAGAGAGAGAAGAGTTAAATCACAGAGAGAGAGAGAAGAGAGGTTAAATCACACAGAGAGAGAGAAGAGAGAGTTAAATCACAGAGAGAAGAGAAGAGGAGGTTAAATCACAGAGAGAGAGAAGAGAGTTAAATCACACAGAGAGAGAAGAGAGGTTAAATCACAGAGAGAGAGAGAAGAGAGGTTAAATCACAGAGAGAGAGAAGAGAAATCACAGAGTTAAATCACAGAGAGAGAAGAGAGAGAGAGGTTAAATCACAGAGAGAGAGAGAAGAGAGTTAAATCACAGAGAGAGAGAAGAGAGGTTAAATCACAGAGAGAGAAGAGAAATCACAGAGAGAGAAGAGAGGTTAAATCACAGAGTTAAATCACAGAGAGAGAGAAGAGAGTTAAATCACAGAGAGAGAGAAGTTAAATCACAGAGAGAGAGAGAGAAGAGAGGTTAAATCACAGAGAGAGAGAAAAGAGAGGTTAAATCACAGAGAGAGAGAGAGAAGAGAGGTTAAATCACAGAGAGAGAGAGAAGAGAGTTAAATCACAGAGAGAGAGAAGAGAGGTTAAATCACAGAGAGAGAGAGAAGAGAGGATTAAATCACAGAGAGAGAGAGAGAGAGAGGTTAAATCACAGAGAGAGAGAGAAGAGGTTAAATCACAGAGAGAGAAGAGGTTAAATCACAGAGAGAAGAGAGGTTAAATCACAGAGAGAGAGAGGTTAAGAGAGGTTAAATCACAGAGAGAGAGGTTAAATCACAGAGAGAGAAGAGAGGTTAAATCACAGAGAGAGAGAAGAGAGGTTAAATCACAGAGAGAGAAGAGAGGTTAAATCACAGAGAGAGAGAGAAGAGGTTAAATCACACAGAGAGAGAGAAGAGAGGTTAAATCACAGAGAGAGAGAAGAGGTTAAATCACAGAGAGAGAGAGAGGAGGTTAAATCACACAGAGAGAGAGAAGAGGTTAAATCACAGAGAGAGAGAAGAGAGGTTAAATCAAGAGAGAGAGAAGAGGTTAAATCACAGAGAGAGAGAAGAGGTTAAATCACAGAGAGAGAGAGAAGAGAGGTTAAATCACAGAGAGAGAGAAGAGAGTTAAATCAGAGAGAGAGAAGAGGTTAAATCACAGAGAGAGAGAGAGGTTAAATCACACAGAGAGAGAGAAGAGGTTAAATCACAGAGAGAGAAAAGAGAGGTTAAATCACAGAGAGAGAGAAGAGAGGTTAAATCACACAGAGAGAAGAAAATCACACAGAGGTTAAATCACAGAGAGAGAGAAGAGAGGTTAAATCACACAGAGAGAAGAGAGGTTAAATCACAGAGAGAGAGAAGAGAGAAGAGGTTAAATCAGAGAGAGAGAGAGAAGAGAGGTTAAATCACACAGAGAGAGAAGACGAACAGATGTTAAATCACAGAGAGAGAAGAGAGGTTAAATCACAGAGAGAGAAGAGAGGTTAAATCACAGAGAGAGAGAAGAGAGGTTAAATCACAGAGAGAGAGAGAAGAGAGGTTAAATCACAGAGAGAGAGAAGAGAGGTTAAATCACAGAGAGAGAAGAGAAGAGAGGTTAAATCACAGAGAGAGAGAGAAGAGAGGTTAAATCACAGAGAGAGAGAAGAGAGAGAGAAGAAGAGAGGTTAAATCACACAGAGAGAGAAGAGAGGTTAAATCACAGAGAGAGAGAAGAGAGGTTAAATCACAGAGAGAGAAGAGAGGTTAAATCACAGAGAGAAGAGGTTAAATCACACAGAGAGAGAAGAGAGGTTAAATCACAGAGAGAGAGAAGAGAGGTTAAATCACAGAGAGAGAGAGAGAGGTTAAATCACAGAGAGAGAAGAGAGGTTAAATCACAGAGAGAGAAGAGAGGTTAAATCACAGAGAGAGAGAGAGAGAGAGTTAAATCACAGAGAGAGAAGAGAGAGAGGTTAAATCACAGAGAGAGAGAAGAGAGGTTAAATCACAGAGAGAGAGAGAGAAGAGAGGTTAAATCACAGAGAGAGAGAAGAGGTTAAATCACACAGAGAGAGAGAAGAGAGGTTAAATCACAGAGAGAGAAGAGAGGTTAAATCACAGAGAGAGAGAAGAGAGAGGTTAAATCACAGAGAGAGAAGAGAGGTTAAATCACAGAGAGAGAGAAGAGGTTAAATCACAGAGAGAGAGAAGAGAGGTTAAATCACAGAGAGAGAAAGAGAGGTTAAATCACAGAGAGAGAGGTTAAATCACACAGAGAGAGAAAATTTAGAGAGAGAGAAGAGGTTAAATCACAGAGAGAGAAAGAGAGGTTAAATCACAGAGAGAGAAGAGAGGTTAAATCACAGAGAGAGAGAAATCACACAGAGGAAAGAGGTTAAATCACAGAGAGAGAGAGAAGAGAGGTTAAATCACAGAGAGAGAAGAGGTTAAATCACAGAGAGAGAAGAGGTTAAATCACAGAGAGAGAGAGAGAGTTAAATCACAGAGAGAGAGAAGAGAGGTTAAATCACAGAGAGAGAGAGAAGAGAGGTTAAATCACAGAGAGAGAGAGAAGAGTTAAATCACAGAGAGAGAGAAGAGAGGTTAAATCACAGAGAGAGAGAGAAGAGAGGTTAAATCAGAGAGAGAAAGAGAGGTTAAATCACAGAGAGAGAGAAGAGGTTAAATCACACAGAGAGAGAAAGAGGTTAAATCACACAGAGAGAGAAGAGAGAGTTAAATCACAGAGAGAGAGAAGAGAGGTTAAATCACAGAGAGAGAGAGAGAGGTTAAATCACAGAGAGAGAAAGGAGGTTAAATCACAGAGAGAGAGAAGAGAGGTTAAATCACAGAGAGAGAGAAGAGAGGTTAAATCACAGAGAGAGAAGAGAGGTTAAATCACAGAGAGAGAGAGAGAGGTTAAATCACAGAGAGAGAAGAGAGGTTAAATCACAGAGAGAGAGAAGAGAGGTTAAATCACAGAGAGAGAGAGAGAGAGGTTAAATCACACAGAGAGAGAAGAGAGGTTAAATCACAGAGAGAGAAGAGAGAGTTAAATCACAGAGAGAGAGAAGAGAGGTTAAATCACAGAGAGAGAGAAGAGAGGTTAAATCACACAGAGAAGAGAAGGTTAAATCACAGAGAGAAGAGAAGAGAGGTTAAATCACAGAGAGAGAGAGAAGAGGTTAAATCACAGAGAGAGAGAAGAGAGGTTAGAGAGGTTAAATCACAGAGAGAGAGAAGAGGTTAAATCACAGAGAGAGAGAAGAGGTTAAATCACAGAGAGAGAAGAGGTTAAATCACAGAGAGAGAGAGAAGAGAGTTAAATCACAGAGAGAGAGAAGAGAGGTTAAATCACAGAGAGAGAAGAGAGGTTAAATCACAGAGAGAGAGAGAAGAGAGGTTAAATCACAGAGAGAGAGAAGAGGTTAAATCACAGAGAGAGAGAGAAGAGAGGTTAAATCACAGAGAGAGAGAGAAGAGAGGTTAAATCACAGAGAGAGAGAGAAGAGAGGTTAAATCACAGAGAGAGAGAGAGAGGTTAAATCACAGAGAGAGAGAGAGAGGTTAAATCACAGAGAGAGAGAGAAGAGAGGTTAAATCACAGAGAGAGAGAAGAGAGAGAGTTAAATCACAGAGAGAGAAGAGAGGTTAAATCACAGAGAGAGAGAAGAGAGGTTAAATCACAGAGAGAGAGAGAAGAGAGGTTAAATCACAGAGAGAGAAAGAGAGGTTAAATCACAGGTTAAATCACAGAGAGAGAAGAGAGGTTAAATCACAGAGAGAGAGAGAAGAGAGGTTAAATCACAGAGAGAGAGAGAAATCACAGAGAGGTTAAATCACAGAGAGAGAGAAGAGAGTTAAATCACAGAGAGAGAGAGAGAGAGTTAAATCACACAGAGTTAAATCACAGAGAGAGAGAAGAGAGGTTAAATCACAGAGAGAGAGAAGAGAGGTTAAATCACAGAGAGAGAGAAGAGAGGTTAAATCACAGAGAGAGAGAAGAGAGGTTAAATCACAGAGAGAGAGAAGAGAGGTTAAATCACACAGAGAGAGAGAAGAGAGGTTAAATCACAGAGAGAGAGAAGAGAGGTTAAATCACAGAGAGAGAGAGAAGAGAGGTTAAATCACACAGAGAGAGAGAAGAGAGGTTAAATCACAGAGAGAGAGAGAAGAGAGGTTAAATCACAGAGAGAGAGAGAGAGGTTAAATCACACAGAGAGAGAGAGAGGTTAAATCACACAGAGAGAGAAGAGAGGTTAAATCACAGAGAGAGAGAGAGGTTAAATCACAGAGAGAGAAGAGGTTAAATCACAGAGAGAGAGAAGAGAAATCACACAGAGAGAGAAGAAGAGGTTAAATCACAGAGAGAGAGAATCACAGAGGTTAAATCACAGAGAGAGAGAAGAGAGGTTAAATCACAGAGAGAGAGAGAGGTTAAATCACAGAGAGAGAGAAGAGAGGTTAAATCACAGAGAGAGAGAGAGAGGTTAAATCACAGAGAGAGAGAAGAAATCACACAGAGAGAGAGAAAGAGGTTAAATCACAGAGAGAGAAGAGTTAAATCACAGAGGTTAAATCACAGAGAGAGAGAGAAGAGAGGTTAAATCACAGAGAGAGAGAAGAGAGTTAAATCACAGAGAGAGAGAAGAGAGGTTAAATCACAGAGAGAGAGAGAGAAGAGAGTTAAATCACAGAGAGAGAGAAGAGAGTTAAATCACAGAGAGAAGAGAGGTTAAATCACAGAGAGAGAGAAGAGAGGTTAAATCACAGAGAGAGAGAAGAGAGGTTAAATCACAGAGAGAGAAGAGAGGTTAAATCACAGAGAGAGAGAGAAGAGAGGTTAAATCACACAGAGAGAGAGAAGAGGTTAAATCACAGAGAGAGAGAAGAGAGGTTAAATCACAGAGAGAGAGAGAAGAGGTTAAATCACAGAGAGAGAGAAGAGAGGTTAAATCACAGAGAGAGAAGAGAGGTTAAATCACAGAGAGAGAGAGAAGAGAGGTTAAATCACACAGAGAGAGAGAAGAGAGGTTAAATCACACAGAGAGAGAGAAGAGAGGTTAAATCACAGAGAGAGAGAAGAGAGGTTAAATCACAGAGAGAGAGAAGAGAGGTTAAATCACAGAGAGAGAGAAGAGAGGTTAAATCACAGAGAGAGAGAGAGGTTAAATCACACAGAGAGAGAGAAAGAGGTTAAATCACACAGAGAGAAGAGAGGTTAAATCACAGAGAGAGAGAAAGAGGTTAAATCACAGAGAGAGAGAGAGGTTAAATCACAGAGAGAAGAGAGGTTAAATCACAGAGAGAGAGAGAAAATCACAGAGAGAGGTTAAATCAAATCACACAGAGAGAGAGAAGAGAGTTAAATCACAGAGAGAGAGAAGAGAGGTTAAATCACACAGAGAGAAGAGAGGTTAAATCACAGAGAGAGAGAGAGAGAGAGGTTAAATCACAGAGAGAAGAAGGTTAAATCACAGAGAGAGAAGAGGTTAAATCACAGAGAGAGAGAGAGAGAGGTTAAATCACAGAGAGAGAGAAATCACAGAGAGAAGAGAAATCACAGAGAGAGAGAAGAGAGGTTAAATCACACAGAGAGAGAGAAGAGAGGTTAAATCAAATTAAATCACAGAGAGAGAGAAGAGTTAAATCACAGAGAGAGAGAAGAGAGGTTAAATCACACAGAGAGAGAGAAGAGAGGTTAAATCACAGAGAGAGAGAGAGTTAAATCACAGAGAGAGAGAAGAGGTTAAATCACAGAGAGAGAGGTTAAATCACACAGAGAGAGAGTTAAATCACAGAGAGAGAGAGAAGAGAGGTTAAATCACACAGAGAGAGAGAGAAGAGTTAAATCACACAGAGAGAGAAGAGAGGTTAAATCACACAGAGAGAGAGAAGAGAGGTTAAATCACAGAGAGAGAGAAAGAGAGGTTAAATCACACAGAGAGAGAAGAGGAGGTTAAATCACAGAGAGAGAGAAGAGAAATCACAGAGAGAGAGTTAAATCACAGAGAGAGAGAAGAGAGGTTAAATCACACAGAGAGAGAGAGAAGAGGTTAAATCACAGAGAGAGAAGAGAGAGTTAAATCACACAGAGAGAGAAGAGAGAGGTTAAATCACAGAGAGAGAAGAGAGGTTAAATCACAGAGAGAGAGAGAGAGGTTAAATCACAGAGAGAGAGAAAATCAGAGTTAAATCACAGAGAGAGAGAGAAGAGAGGTTAAATCACAGAGAGAGAGAAGAGAGGTTAAATCACACAGAGAGAGAGAAAGAGAGGTTAAATCACAGAGAGAGAGAAGAGAGGTTAAATCACACAGAGAGAGAGAAGAGAGTTAAATCACAGAGAGAGAGAAGAGAGGTTAAATCACAGAGAGAGAAGAGAGGTTAAATCACACAGAGAGAGAAGAGAGGTTAAATCACAGAGAGAGAAGAGAGTTAAATCACAGAGAGAGAGAAGAGAGAGTTAAATCACAGAGAGAGAGAAGAGAGTTAAATCACACAGAGAGAGAGAAGAGAGGTTAAATCACAGAGAGAGAGAGAGAGGTTAAATCACACAGAGAGAGAAGAGAGTTAAATCACACAGAGAGAGAGAGAGAAGAGAGGTTAAATCACAGAGAGAGAGAAGAGAGGTTAAATCACAGAGAGAGAGAGAGAGAGGTTAAATCACACAGAGAGAGAGAAGAGAGGTTAAATCACACAGAGAGAAGAAGAGAGTTAAATCACAGAGAGTTAAATCACACAGAGAGAGAGAAGAGAGGTTAAATCACAGAGAGAGAGAGAGAGGTTAAATCACACAGAGAGAGAGAAGAGGTTAAATCACACAGAGAGAGAAGAGAGGTTAAATCACACAGAGAGAGAGAAGAGAGGTTAAATCACAGAGAGAGAGAGAAGAGTTAAATCACAGAGAGAGAGAAGAGAGTTAAATCCACAGAGAGAGAAGAGTTAAATCACACCTGTCTCCTAGGTTAAATCACCAGAGAGAGAAAGAGAGGTTAAATCACAGAGAGAGACCTGTTAAATCACCAGTCTCCTACCTGTCTCCCAGTCTCCTCCCAGTCTCCTCCCTGTCTCCTCCTGTCTCCTACCTGTCTCCTCCCAGTCTCCTACCTCTCCTACCTGTCTCCTCCCAGTCTCCTCCCTGTCTCCTACCTGTCTCCTCCAGTCTCCTCCTGTCTCCTCCTGTCTCCTCCTGTCTCCTCCAGTCTCCTCCCCTGTCTCCTCCCTGTCTCCCTACCGTCTCCTACCTGTCTCCTCCCAGTCTCCTCCCAGTCTCCTCCCAGTCTCCTACCTGTCTCCTCCCAGTCTCCTCCCAGTCTCCTACCTGTCTCCTACCTGTCTCCTACCGGTCTCCTCCCGGTCTCCTACCGGTCTCCTACCGGTCTCCTACCTGTCTCCTACCTGTCTCCTACCTGTCTCCTCCCAGTCTCCTCCCAGTCTCCTCCCAGTCTCCTCCCAGTCTCCTACCCGTCTCCTCCCAGTCTCCTCCCTGTCTCCTCCCTGTCTCCTCCCTGTCTCCTCCCTGTCTCCTACCTGTCTCCTACCGGTCTCCTCCCGGTCTCCTACCGGTCTCCTACCTGTCTCCTCCCTGTCTCCTCCCGGTCTCCTACCTGTCTCCTACCAGTCTCCTACCTGTCTCCTACCTGTCTCCTCCCAGTCTCCTCCCAGTCTCCTCCCAGTCTCCTCCCTGTCTCCTACCGGTCTCCTACCGGTCTCCTACCTGTCTCCTCCCAGTCTCCTCCCAGTCTCCTCCCAGTCTCCTACCTGTCTCCTCCCTGTCTCCTACCTGTCTCCTCCCTGTCTCCTACCGGTCTCCTCCCGGTCTCCTCCCGGTCTCCTACCGGTCTCCTACCTGTCTCCTACCAGTCTCCTACCTGTCTCCTACCTGTCTCCTCCCAGTCTCCTCCCAGTCTCCTCCCAGTCTCCTACCCGTCTCCTCCCAGTCTCCTCCCTGTCTCCTCCCTGTCTCCTCCCTGTCTCCTACCTGTCTCCTCCCGGTCTCCTCCCGGTCTCCTACCTGTCTCCTCCCGGTCTCCTCCCGGTCTCCTACCGGTCTCCTACCGGTCTCCTACCAGTCTCCTCCTAGTCTCCTCCCAGTCTCCTCCCAGTCTCCTCCCAGTCTCCTACCTGTCTCCTACCTGTCTCCTACCTGTCTCCTCCCGGTCTCCTCCCTGTCTCCTCCGGTCTCCTACCGGTCTCCTACCTGTCTCCTACCTGTCTCCTCCCGGTCTCCTCCCGGTCTCCTACCTGTCTCCTACCGGTCTCCTACCTGTCTCCTCCCGGTCTCCTCCCGGTCTCCTACCGGTCTCCTACCTGTCTCCTCCCGGTCTCCTCCCGGTCTCCTACCGGTCTCCTACCGGTCTCCTCCCAGTCTCCTACCGGTCTCCTACCTGTCTCCTCCCGGTCTCCTACCAGTCTCCTACCAGTCTCCTCCCTGTCTCCTCCCTGTCTCCTCCCTGTCTCCTCCCGGTCTCCTACCGGTCTCCTACCTGTCTCCTACCTGTCTCCTACCGGTCTCCTCCCGGTCTCCTACCTGTCTCCTCCCGGTCTCCTACCGGTCTCCTACCGGTCTCCTCCCGGTCTCCTACCGGTCTCCTCCCGGTCTCCTCCCGGTGTCCTACCGGTCTCCTACCAGTCTCCTACCTGTCTCCTCCCTGTCTCCTACCTGTCTCCTCCCTGTCTCCTACCTGTCTCCTACCTGTCTCCTCCCTCCTACCTGTCTCCTCCCTCCTACCTGTCTCCTACCTGTCTCCTCCCTCCTACCTGTCTCCTACCTGTCTCCTACCTGTCCCCTACCTACCTGTCTCCTACCTACCTGTCTCATCCCTCCTACCTGTCTCCTACCTACCTGTCTCCTACCTACCTGTCTCCTACCAGTCTCCTACCAGTCTCCTACCAGTCTCCTACCTGTCTCCTACCTGTCTCCTACCTGTCTCCTACCTATCTCCTCCCTGTCTCCTCCTGTCTCCTACCTGTCTCCTCCCTGTCTCCTCCCTGTCTCCTCCCTGTCTCCTCCCTCCTACCTGTCTCCTCCCTCCTACCTGTCTCCTACCTGTCTCCTCCCTCCTACCTGTCTCCTACCTGTCTCCTACCTGTCCCCTACCTACCTGTCTCCTACCTACCTGTCTCATCCCTCCTACCTGTCTCCTACCTACCTGTCTCCTACCAGTCTCCTCCCTCCTACCTGTCTCCTCCCTCCTACCTGTCTCCTACCTGTCTCATCCCTGTCTCCTCCCTGTCTCCTCCCTCCTACCTGTCTCCTCCCTCCTACCTGTCTCCTACCTGTCTCCTCCCTCCTACCTGTCTCCTACCTGTCTCCTACCTGTCTCCTACCTGTCTCCTACCTACCTGTCTCCTACCTACCAGTCTCCTACCAGTCTCCTACCAGTCTCCTACCAGTCTCCTCCCTGTCTCCTACCAGTCTCCTCCCTGTCTCCTACCAGTCTCCTCCCTGTCTCCTCCCTGTCTCCTCCCTGTCTCCTCCCTGTCTCCTCCCTGTCTCCTACCTGTCTACTACCTGTCTACTACCTGTCTCCTACCAGTCTCCTCCCTGTCTCCTCCCTGTCTCCTCCCTGTCTCCTACCTGTCTCCTACCAGTCTCCTACCAGTCTCCTACCAGTCTCCTCCCTGTCTCCTCCCTGTCTCCTCCCTGTCTCCTACCTGTCTCCTACCTGTCTCTTAGAGCTCTGCAGCAGTGACAGAGCCACAGGTACTGAGACACGCCCAGATTCCTCTCCAGCAGTAGCCACGGCAGCGGGGCGTCGCTAGGGCGGTCGACCTCTGACCCCAGGCGGCTGAAGGAAGTGACACGCAGACTGGAGTGTAGACACACGCAGAGCATGCAGGGATGGAAGTGAGGAGAGGGGCGGTACAGGAAATGGACATCATGGAGTTCTATCTCCGCCCCCGGACGCAGGCCACGCCTCTGCAGTGGCTGATAGGCCAAACACAGGCCCACCTTCCCGTCAATCACATAGAGCCCCGCTGCCGCACTCAGGACACTGGTCAGCACACCCTATCAGGGAGAAGGGGAGGGCTCAGGATGGAAACCTTGACATCCAGGTGTATAGATGTTAACCTATAATACTCAGAGATAAACGAACAAACAAAAATCACCTTGTAGCTGATAGCCTTGGAGAGTTTGGGCCTCAGGATGGGAGAGGGGTCTGGGTCTGGTCCAGCGCCCCGTCTCTCTGGGAGAGGACACCCAGTACTACTGCAGTCAGACAGCGGTGGATCTAACCCCACAGGGTCTGGTCCAGCGCCCCGTCTCTCTGGGAGAGGACACCCAGTACTACTGCAGTCAGACAGCGGTGGATCTAACCCCACAGGGTCTGGTCCAGCGCCCCGTCTCTCTGGGAGAGGACACCCAGTACTACTGCAGTCAGACAGCGGTGGATCTAACCCCACAGGGTCTGGTCCAGCGCCCCGTCTCTCTGGGAGAGGACACCCAGTACTACTGCAGTCAGACAGCGGTGGATCTAACCCCACAGGGTCTGGTCCAGCGCCCCGTCTCTCTGGGAGAGGACACCCAGTACTACTGCAGTCAGACAGCGGTGGATCTAACCCCACAGGGTCTGGGTCTGGGGTGTGCTTGTCCAATGTGGGTGGATCAGACAGGTCCTGGATCAGTGTGTCAGGAAGCAAAGTGAGAGAAGACTGACTCGTTGCACACAGAACCCTGTTCCCAGACCAGCCTTGCAGTGCACACACACGCAGCCCCGAAACACACACACTCCCTCCCACACACACACACTGCTGCCACCACAGACAGCACGGCTCCTAAACAAGAGAGAGACAGAGTGAAGGTTAAAATGATACATTACCCATACACCCCCTCTCCCCTCACTGTGACCAGTAATGGTAGTGTCTCTCTCTCTCTCTCTCCTCACTGTGACCAGTAATGGTAGAGTCTCTCTCTCTCCTCACTGTGACCAGTAATGGTAGTGTCTCTCTCTCTCCTCACTGTGACCAGTAATGGTAGTGTCTCTCTCTCTCCTCACCGTGACCAGTAATGGTAGTGTCTCTCTCTCCTCACTGTGACCAGTAATGGTAGTGTCTCTCTCTCTCCTCACTGTGACCAGTAATGGTAGTGTCTCTCTCTCTCCTCACTGTGACCAGTAATGGTAGTGTCTCTCTCTCTCTCTCCTCACTGTGACCAGTAATGGTAGTCTCTCTCTCTCTCCTCACTGTGACCAGTAATGGTAGTGTCTCTCTCTCTCCTCACTGTGACCAGTAATGGTAGTGTCTCTCTCTCTCCTCACTGTGACCAGTAATGGTAGTGTCTCTCTCTCTCCTCACTGTGACCAGTAATGGTAGTGTCTCTCTCTCTCTCTCTCCTCACTGTGACCAGTAATGGTAGTGTCTCTCTCTCTCTCTCTCCTCACTGTGACCAGTAATGATAGTGTCTCTCTCTCTCTCTCTCCTCACTGTGACCAGTAATGGTAGTGTCTCTCTCTCTCTCTCTCTCCTCACTGTGACCAGTAATGGTAGAGTCTCTCTCTCTCCTCACTGTGACTAGTAATGGTAGTGTCTCTCTCTCTCCTCACTGTGACCAGTAATGGTAGTCTCTCTCTCTCCTCACTGTGACCAGTAATGGTAGTGTCTCTCTCTCTCCTCACTGTGACTAGTAATGGTAGTGTCTCTCTCTCTCCTCACTGTGACCAGTAATGGTAGTGTCTCTCTCTCTCTCCTCACCGTGACCAGTAATGATAGTGTCTCTCTCTCTCTCTCCTCACTGTGACCAGTAATGGTAGTGTCTCTCTCTCTCCTCACTGTGACCAGTAATGGTAGTGTCTCTCTCTCTCTCTCCTCACCGTGACCAGTAATGATAGTCTCTCTCTCTCTCTCTCCTCACCGTGACCAGTAATGGTAGTGTCTCTCTCTCTCTCCTCACTGTGACCAGTAATGGTAGTGTCTCTCTCTCTCCTCACTGTGACCAGTAATGGTAGTGTCTCTCTCTCTCTCTCCTCACTGTGACCAGCAATGGTAGTGTCTCTCCTCACTGTGACCAGTAATGGTAGTGTCTCTCCTCACTGTGACCAGTAATGGTAGTGTCTCTCTCTCTCTCCTCACTGTGACCAGTAATGGTAGTGTCTCTCTCTCTCCTCACTGTGACCAGTAATGGTAGTGTCTCTCTCTCTCTCTCCTCACTGTGACCAGTAATGGTAGTGTCTCTCTCTCTCCTCACTGTGACCAGTAATGGTAGTGTCTCTCTCTCTCTCCTCACTGTGACCAGTAATGGTAGTGTCTCTCTCTCTCCTCACTGTGACCAGTAATGGTAGTGTCTCTCTCTCTCCTCACTGTGACCAGTAATGGTAGTGTCTCTCTCTCTCCTCACTGTGACCAGTAATGGTAGTGTCTCTCTCTCTCCTCACTGTGACCAGTAATGGTAGTGTCTCTCTCTCTCCTCACTGTGACCAGTAATGGTAGTGTCTCTCTCTCTCCTCACTGTGACCAGTAATGGTAGTGTCTCTCTCTCTCTCTCTCCTCACTGTGACCAGTAATGGTAGTGTCTCTCTCTCTCTCTCCTCACTGTGACCAGTAATGGTAGTGTCTCTCCCTCTCTCCTCACTGTGACCAGTAATGGTAGTGTCTCTCTCTCTCCTCACTGTGACCAGTAATGGTAGTGTCTCTCTCTCTCTCTCTCTCTCACTGTGACCAGTAATGGTAGTGTCTCTCTCTCTCCTCACTGTGACTAGTAATGGTAGTGTCTCTCTCTCTCCTCACTGTGACCAGTAATGATAGTGTCTCTCTCTCTCCTCACCGTGACCAGTAATGGTAGTGTCTCTCTCTCTCTCCTCACTGTGACTAGTAATGGTAGTGTCTCTCTCTCTCCTCACTGTGACCAGTAATGGTAGTGTCTCTCTCTCTCCTCACTGTGACTAGTAATGGTAGTGTCTCTCTCTCTCCTCACTGTGACCAGTAATGGTAGTGTCTCTCTCTCTCCTCACTGTGACCAGTAATGGTAGTGTCTCTCTCTCTCCTAACTGTGACCAGTAATGGTAGTCTCTCTCTCTCTCCTCACTGTGACCAGTAATGGTAGTGTCTCTCCTCACTGTGACCAGTAATGGTAGTGTCTCTCTCTCTCTCTCACTGTGACCAGTAATGGTAGTGTCTCTCTCTCTCTCTCCTCACTGTGACCAGTAATGGTAGTGTCTCTCTCTCTCTCTCTCCTCACTGTGACCAGTAATGGTAGTGTCTCTCTCTCTCTCACTGTGACCAGTAATGGTAGTGTCTCTCTCTCTCCTCACTGTGACCAGTAATGGTAGTGTCTCTCTCTCTCCTCACTGTGACCAGTAATGGTAGTGTCTCTCTCTCTCCTCACTGTGACCAGTAATGGTAGTGTCTCTCTCTCTCTCTCCTCACCGTGACCAGTAATGATAGTCTCTCTCTCTCTCTCTCCTCACCGTGACCAGTAATGGTAGTGTCTCTCTCTCTCCTCACTGTGACCAGTAATGATAGTGTCTCTCTCTCCTCACTGTGACCAGTAATGGTAGTGTCTCTCTCTCTCTCCTCACTGTGACCAGTAATGGTAGTGTCTCTCCTCACTGTGACCAGTAATGATAGTGTCTCTCTCTCCTCACTGTGACCAGTAATGGTAGTGTCTCTCTCTCTCCTCACTGTGACCAGTAATGGTAGTGTCTCTCTCCTCACTGTGACCAGCAATGGTAGTGTCTCTCCTCACTGTGACCAGTAATGGTAGTGTCTCTCCTCACTGTGACCAGTAATGGTAGTGTCTCTCTCTCTCTCCTCAATGTGACCAGTAATGGTAGTGTCTCTCTCTCTCTCTCTCTCCTCACTTTGACCAGTAATGGTAGTGTCTCTCTCTCTCCTCACACTGTGACCAGTAATGGTAGTGTCTCTCTCTCTCTCCTCACTGTGACCAGTAATGGTAGTGTCTCTCTCTCTCTCTCTCACTGTGACCAGTAATGGTAGTGTCTCTCTCTCTCTCTCACTGTGACCAGTAATGGTAACTGTGACCAGTAATGGTAGTGTCTCTCTCTCTCTCACTGTGACCAGTAATGGTAGTGTCTCTCTCTCTCTCTCTCACACGTGACCAGTAATGGTAGTGTCTCTCTCTCTCTCCTCACTGTGACCAGTAATGGTAGTGTCTCTCTCTCTCCTCACTGTGACCAGTAATGGTAGTGTCTCTCTCTCTCTCTCCTCACTCTCTCCCACTCACTGTGACCAGTAATGGTAGTGTCTCTCCTCACTGTGACCAGTAATGGTAGTGTCTCTCCTCTCCTCACTGTGACCAGTAATGGTAGTGTCTCTCTCTCACTGTGACCAGTAATGGTAGTGTCTCTCTCTCTCTCTCTCCTCACTTTGACCAGTAATGGTAGTGTCTCTCTCTCTCTCTCCTCACTGTGACCAGTAATGGTAGTGTCTCTCTCTCTCTCTCTCACTGTGACCAGTAATGGTAGTGTCTCTCTCTCTCTCCTCACTGTGACCAGTAATGGTAGTGTCTCTCTCTCTCTCCTCACTGTGACTAGTAATGGTAGTGTCTCTCTCTCTCTCTCCTCACTGTGACCAGTAATGATAGTGTCTCTCTCTCTCCTCACCGTGACCAGTAATGGTAGTGTCTCTCTCTCTCTCCTCACTGTGACTAGTAATGGTAGTGTCTCTCTCTCTCCTCACTGTGACCAGTAATGGTAGTGTCTCTCTCTCTCCTCACTGTGACTAGTAATGGTAGTGTCTCTCTCTCTCCTCACTGTGACCAGTAATGGTAGTGTCTCTCTCTCTCTCACTGTGACCAGTAATGATAGTGTCTCTCTCTCCTCACTGTGACCAGTAATGGTAGTGTCTCTCTCTCTCCTCACTGTGACCAGTAATGGTAGTGTCTCTCTCCTCACTGTGACCAGTAATGGTAGTGTCTCTCTCTCTCTCACTGTGACCAGTAATGGTAGTGTCTCTCTCTCTCTCTCACTGTGACTAGTAATGGTAGTGTCTCTCTCTCTCTCTCTCCTCACTGTGACCAGTAATGGTAGTGTCTCTCTCTCTCCTCACTGTGACCAGTAATGGTAGTGTCTCTCTCTCTCCTCACTGTGACCAGTAATGGTAGTGTCTCTCTCTCTCCTCACTGTGACCAGTAATGGTAGTGTCTCTCTCTCTCCTCACTGTGACCAGTAATGGTAGTGTCTCTCTCTCTCTCCTCACTGTGACCAGTAATGGTAGTGTCTCTCTCTCTCTCCTCACTGTGACCAGTAATGGTAGTGTCTCTCTCTCTCCTCACTGTGACCAGTAATGGTAGTGTCTCTCTCTCTCTCTCCTCACTGTGACCAGTAATGATAGTGTCTCTCTCTCTCTCCTCACTGTGACCAGTAATGGTAGTGTCTCTCTCTCCTCACTGTGACCAGTAATGGTAGTGTCTCTCTCTCTCTCCTCACTGTGACCAGTAATGGTAGTGTCTCTCTCTCTCCTCACTGTGACCAGTAATGGTAGTGTCTCTCTCTCTCTCTCCTCACTGTGACCAGCAATGGTAGTGTCTCTCCTCACTGTGACCAGTAATGGTAGTGTCTCTCCTCACTGTGACCAGTAATGGTAGTGTCTCTCTCTCTCTCCTCAATGTGACCAGTAATGGTAGTGTCTCTCTCTCTCTCTCTCTCCTCACTTTGACCAGTAATGGTAGTGTCTCTCTCTCTCTCTCCTCCTCACTGTGACCAGTAATGGTAGTGTCTCTCTCTCTCCTCACTGTGACCAGTAATGGTAGTGTCTCTCTCTCTCCTCACTGTGACCAGTAATGGTAGTGTCTCTCTCTCTCCTCACTGTGACCAGTAATGGTAGTGTCTCTCTCTCTCTCTCCTCACCGTGACCAGTAATGATAGTGTCTCTCTCTCTCTCTCCTCACTGTGACCAGTAATGTGACCAGTGTCTCTCTCTCTCCTCACTGTGACCAGTAATGGTAGTGTCTCTCTCTCTCCCTCACTGTGACCAGTAATGGTAGTGTCTCTCTCTCTCTCACTGTGACCAGTAATGGTAGTGTCTCTCTCTCTCTCACTGTGACCAGTAATGGTAGTGTCTCTCTCTCTCCCTCACTGTGACCAGTAATGGTAGTGTCTCTCTCTCTCCTCCTCACTGTGACCAGTAATGGTAGTGTCTCTCTCTCTCTCCTCACTGTGACCAGTAATGGTAGTGTCTCTCTCTCTCACTGTGACTCCTCACTGTGACCAGTAATGGTAGTGTCTCTCTCTCTCTCTCTCACTGTGACCAGTAATGGTAGTCTCTCTCTCTCTCCCTCACTGTGACCAGTAATGGTAGTGTCTCTCTCTCTCTCACTGTGACCAGTAATGGTAGTGTCTCTCTCTCTCACTGTGACCAGTAATGGTAGTGTCTCTCTCTCTCCCTCACTGTGACCAGTAATGGTAGTGTCTCTCTCTCTCTCCTCACTGTGACCAGTAATGGTAGTGTCTCTCTCTCTCCTCACTGTGACCAGTAATGGTAGTGTCTCTCTCTCACTGTGACCAGTAATGGTAGTGTCTCTCTCTCTCTCCTCACTGTGACCAGTAATGGTAGTGTCTCTCTCTCTCTCTCCTCACTGTGACCAGTAATGGTAGTGTCTCTCTCTCTCCCTCACTGTGACTCTCTCTCTCTCACTGTGACCAGTAATGGTAGTGTCTCTCTCTCTCTCTCCCTCACTGTGACCAGTAATGGTAGTGTCTCTCTCTCTCCTCACTGTGACCAGTAATGGTAGTGTCTCTCTCTCTCCTCTCCTCACTGTGACCAGTAATGGTAGTGTCTCTCTCTCTCTCCTCACTGTGACCAGTAATGGTAGTGTCTCTCTCTCTCTCTCTCACTGTGACCAGTAATGGTAGTGTCTCTCTCTCTCCTCACTGTGACCAGTAATGGTAGTGTCTCTCTCTCTCTCACTGTGACCAGTAATGGTAGTGTCTCACTGTGACCAGTAATGGTAGTGTCTCTCTCTCTCCTCACTGTGACCAGTAATGGTAGTGTCTCTCTCTCTCTCTCCTCACTGTGACCAGTAATGGTAGTGTCTCTCTCTCTCTCTCCTCACTGTGACCAGTAATGGTAGTGTCTCTCTCTCTCCTCACTGTGACCAGTAATGGTAGTGTCTCTCTCTCTCTCTCTCACTGTGACCAGTAATGGTAGTGTCTCTCTCTCTCCTCACTGTGACCAGTAATGGTAGTGTCTCTCTCTCTCTCCTCACTGTGACCAGTAATGGTAGTGTCTCTCTCTCTCTCTCCTCACTGTGACCAGTAATGGTAGTGTCTCTCTCTCTCCTCACTGTGACCAGTAATGGTAGTGTCTCTCTCTCTCTCTCACACTGTGACCAGTAATGGTAGTGTCTCTCTCTCTCTCCTCACTGTGACCAGTAATGGTAGTGTCTCTCTCTCTCCTCACTGTGACCAGTAATGGTAGTGTCTCTCTCTCTCTCTCCTCACTGTGACCAGCAATGGTAGTGTCTCTCCTCACTGTGACCAGTAATGGTAGAGTCTCTCTCTCTCCTCACTGTGACCAGTAATGGTAGTGTCTCTCTCTCTCTCTCTCACTGTGACCAGTAATGGTAGTGTCTCTCTCTCTCTCACACTGACCAGTAATGGTAGTGTCTCTCTCTCTCTCACTGTGACCAGTAATGGTAGTGTCTCTCTCTCTCTCTGTGACCAGTAATGGTAGTGTCTCTCTCTCTCCTCACTGTGACCAGTAATGGTAGTGTCTCTCTCTCTCCTCACTGTGACCAGTAATGGTAGTGTCTCTCTCTCTCCTCACTGTGACCAGTAATGGTAGTGTCTCTCTCTCTCTCACTGTGACCAGTAATGGTAGTGTCTCTCTCTCACTCTAGTAATGGTAGTGTCTCTCTCACTGTGACCAGTAATGGTAGTGTCTCTCTCTCTCCTCACTGTGACCAGTAATGGTAGTGTCTCTCTCTCTCTCACTGTGACCAGTAATGGTAGTGTCTCTCTCTCCTCTCACTGTGACCAGTAATGGTAGTGTCTCTCTCTCTCTCTCCTCACTGTGACCAGTAATGGTAGTGTCTCTCTCTCTCTCTCCTCACTGTGACCAGTAATGGTAGTGTCTCTCTCTCCAGTAATCACTCCTCACTGTGACCAGTAATGGTAGTGTCTCTCTCTCTCTCTCTCACTGTGACCAGTAATGGTAGTGTCTCTCTCTCTCCTCACTGTGACCAGTAATGGTAGTGTCTCTCTCTCTCCCTCACTGTGACCAGTAATGGTAGTGTCTCTCTCTCTCTCACTGTGACCAGTAATGGTAGTGTCTCTCTCTCTCCTCACTGTGACCAGTAATGGTAGTGTCTCTCTCTCTCTCCTCACTGTGACCAGTAATGGTAGTGTCTCTCCTCACTGTGACCAGTAATGATAGTGTCTCTCTCTCCTCACTGTGACCAGTAATGGTAGTGTCTCTCTCTCTCCTCACTGTGACCAGTAATGGTAGTGTCTCTCTCTCCAGTAATGGTAGTGTCTCCTCACTGTGACCAGTAATGGTAGTGTCTCTCTCTCTCCTCACTGTGACCAGTAATGGTAGTGTCTCTCTCTCTCCTCACTGTGACCAGTAATGGTAGTGTCTCTCTCCTCACTGTGACCAGCAATGGTAGTGTCTCTCCTCACTGTGACCAGTAATGGTAGTGTCTCTCTCTCCTCACTGTGACCAGTAATGGTAGTGTCTCTCTCTCTCTCCTCTCACTGTGACCAGTAATGGTAGTGTCTCTCTCTCTCTCTCACTGTGACCAGTAATGGTAGTGTCTCTCTCTCTCTCTCTGTGACCAGTAATGGTAGTGTCTCTCTCTCTCTCCTCACTGTGACCAGTAATGGTAGTGTCTCTCTCTCTCCTCACTGTGACCAGTAATGGTAGTGTCTCTCTCTCTCCTCACTGTGACCAGTAATGGTAGTGTCTCTCTCTCTCCTCACTGTGACCAGTAATGGTAGTGTCTCTCTCTCTCTCTCCTCACTGTGACCAGTAATGGTAGTGTCTCTCCTCACTGTGACCAGTAATGGTAGTGTCTCTCTCTCTCTGTGACCAGTAATGGTAGTGTCTCACTGTGACCAGTAATGGTAGTGTCTCTCTCTCTCTCCTCACTGTGACCAGTAATGGTAGTGTCTCTCTCTCTCTGTGACCAGTAATGGTAGTGTCTCTCTTTCTCCTCACTGTGACCAGTAATGGTAGTGTCTCTCTCTCTCCTCACTGTGACCAGTAATGGTAGTGTCTCTCTCTCTCTCTCTCCTCACTGTGACCAGTAATGGTAGTGTCTCCCTCTCTCTCTCCTCACTGTGACCAGTAATGGTAGTGTCTCTCTCTCTCTCTCTCCTCACTGTGACCAGTAATGGTAGTGTCTCTCCTCACTGTGACCAGTAATGGTAGTGTCTCTCTCTCTCTCTCTCTCCTCACTGTGACCAGTAATGGTAGTGTCTCTCTCTCTCTCTCTCTCACTGTGACCAGTAATGGTAGTGTCTCTCTCTCTCTCTCTCACTGTGACCAGTAATGGTAGTGTCTCTCTCTCTCTCCTCACTGTGACCAGTAATGGTAGTGTCTCTCTCTCTCCTCACTGTGACCAGTAATGGTAGTGTCTCTCTCTCTCTCACTGTGACCAGTAATGGTAGTGTCTCTCTCTCTCTCACTGTGACCAGTAATGGTAGTGTCTCTCTCTAATGGTAGTGTCTCCTCTCTCCCTCACTGTGACCAGTAATGGTAGTGTCTCTCTCTCTCCTAACTGTGACCAGTAATGGTAGTCTCTCTCTCTCTCCTCACTGTGACCAGTAATGGTAGTGTCTCTCCTCACTGTGACCAGTAATGGTAGTGTCTCTCTCTCTCTCTCTCCTCACTGTGACCAGTAATGGTAGTGTCTCTCTCTCTCTCTCTCCTCACTGTGACCAGTAATGGTAGTGTCTCTCTCTCTCTCTCCTCACTGTGACCAGTAATGGTAGTGTCTCTCTCTCTCCTCACTGTGACCAGTAATGGTAGTGTCTCTCTCTCTCCTCACTGTGACCAGTAATGGTAGTGTCTCTCTCTCTCTCCCTCACTGTGACCAGTAATGGTAGTGTCTCTCTCTCTCTCCTCACCGTGACCAGTAATGGTAGTGTCTCTCTCTCTCTCTCACTGTGACCAGTAATGGTAGTGTCTCTCTCTCTCTCCTCACTGTGACCAGTAATGGTAGTGTCTCTCTCTCTCCCTCACTGTGACCAGTAATGGTAGTGTCTCTCTCTCTCTCTCTCCACCTGTGACCAGTAATGGTAGTGTCTCTCTCTCTCTCTCCTCACTGTGACCAGTAATGGTAGTGTCTCTCTCTCTCTCCTCACTGTGACCAGTAATGGTAGTGTCTCTCTCTCTCTCTCCTCACTGTGACCAGTAATGGTAGTGTCTCTCTCTCTCCTCACTGTGACCAGTAATGGTAGTGTCTCTCTCTCTCTCCTCACTGTGACCAGTAATGGTAGTGTCTCTCTCTCTCCTCACTGTGACCAGTAATGGTAGTGTCTCTCTCTCACTGTGACCAGTAATGGTAGTGTCTCTCTCTCTCTCCTCACTGTGACCAGTAATGGTAGTGTCTCTCTCTCTCCTCACTGTGACCAGTAATGGTAGTGTCTCTCACTGTGACCAGTAATGGTAGTGTCTCTCTCTCTCTCTCCCTCACTGTGACCAGTAATGGTAGTGTCTCTCTCTCTCCTCACTGTGACCAGTAATGGTAGTGTCTCTCTCTCTCTCTCTCTCCACACTGTGACCAGTAATGGTAGTGTCTCTCTCTCTCCTCACTGTGACCAGTAATGGTAGTGTCTCTCTCTCTCTCTCCTCACTGTGACCAGTAATGGTAGTGTCTCTCTCTCTCTCTCCTCACTGTGACCAGTAATGGTAGTGTCTCTCTCTCTCCCTCACTGTGACCAGTAATGGTAGTGTCTCTCTCTCTCTCCTCACTGTGACCAGTAATGGTAGTGTCTCTCTCTCTCTCTCACTGTGACCAGTAATGGTAGTGTCTCTCTCTCTCTCCTCACTGTGACCAGTAATGGTAGTGTCTCTCTCTCTCTCACTGTGACCAGTAATGGTAGTGTCTCTCTCTCTCTCCTCACTGTGACCAGTAATGGTAGTGTCTCTCTCTCTCTCTCCTCACTGTGACCAGTAATGGTAGTGTCTCTCTCTCTCTCTCACTGTGACCAGTAATGGTAGTGTCTCTCTCTCTCACTGTGACCAGTAATGGTAGTGTCTCTCTCTCTCTCACTCCAGTAATGGTAGTGTGTCTCTCCTCCCTCACTGTGACCAGTAATGGTAGTGTCTCTCTCTCTCTCTCACTGTGACCAGTAATGGTAGTGTCTCTCTCTCTCCTCACTGTGACCAGTAATGGTAGTGTCTCTCTCTCTCTCCTCACTGTGACCAGTAATGGTAGTGTCTCTCTCTCTCTCTCCTCACTGTGACCAGTAATGGTAGTGTCTCTCTCTCTCCTCACTGTGACCAGTAATGGTAGTGTCTCTCTCTCTCCTCACTGTGACCAGTAATGGTAGTGTCTCTCTCTCTCCTCACTGTGACCAGTAATGGTAGTGTCTCTCTCTCTCTCTCTCACTGTGACCAGTAATGGTAGTGTCTCTCTCTCTCCTCACTGTGACCAGTAATGGTAGTGTCTCTCTCTCTCCTCACTGTGACCAGTAATGGTAGTGTCTCTCTCTCTCTCTCCTCACTGTGACCAGTAATGGTAGTGTCTCTCTCTCCTCACTGTGACCAGTAATGGTAGTGTCTCTCTCTCTCTCCTCACTGTGACCAGTAATGGTAGTGTCTCTCTCTCTCCTCACTGTGACCAGTAATGGTAGTGTGTCTCTCTCTCTCCTCACTGTGACCAGTAATGGTAGTGTCTCTCTCTCTCTCACTGTGACCAGTAATGGTAGTGTCTCTCTCTCTCTCTCACTGTGACCAGTAATGGTAGTGTCTCTCTCTCTCTCCTCACTGTGACCAGTAATGGTAGTGTCTCTCTCTCTCTCTCACTGTGACCAGTAATGGTAGTGTCTCTCTCTCTCTCCTCACTGTGACCAGTAATGGTAGTGTCTCTCTCTCTCTCTCACTGTGACCAGTAATGGTAGTGTCTCTCTCTCTCTCTCACTGTGACCAGTAATGGTAGTGTCTCTCTCTCTCCTCACTGTGACCAGTAATGGTAGTGTCTCTCTCTCCTCACTGTGACCAGTAATGGTAGTGTCTCTCTCTCTCTCTCCTCACTGTGACCAGTAATGGTAGTGTCTCTCTCTCTCTCCTCACTGTGACCAGTAATGGTAGTGTCTCTCTCTCTCCTCACTGTGACCAGTAATGGTAGTGTCTCTCTCTCTCTCTCCTCACTGTGACCAGTAATGGTAGTGTCTCTCTCTCTCTCTCCTCACTGTGACCAGTAATGGTAGTGTCTCTCTCTCTCTCTCACTGTGACCAGTAATGGTAGTGTCTCTCTCTCACTGTGACCAGTAATGGTAGTGTCTCTCTCTCTCACTGTGACCAGTAATGGTAGTGTCTCTCTCTCTCTCACTGTGACCAGTAATGGTAGTGTCTCTCTCTCTCTCTCTCACTGTGACCAGTAATGGTAGTGTCTCTCTCACTGTGACCAGTAATGGTAGTGTCTCTCTCTCTCACTGTGACCAGTAATGGTAGTGTCTCTCTCTCTCTCTCCCTCACTGTGACCAGTAATGGTAGTGTCTCTCTCTCTCCTCACTGTGACCAGTAATGGTAGTGTCTCTCTCTCTCCTCACTGTGACCAGTAATGGTAGTGTCTCTCTCTCTCCTCACTGTGACCAGTAATGGTAGTGTCTCTCTCTCCTCACTGTGACCAGTAATGGTAGTGTCTCTCTCTCTCCTCACTGTGACCAGTAATGGTAGTGTCTCTCTCTCTCTCCTCACTGTGACCAGTAATGGTAGTGTCTCTCTCTCTCCTCACTGTGACTAGTAATGGTAGTGTCTCTCTCTCTCTCACTGTGACCAGTAATGGTAGTGTCTCTCTCTCTCCTCACTGTGACCAGTAATGATAGTGTCTCTCTCTCTCTCTCCTCACTGTGACCAGTAATGGTAGTGTCTGTCTCTCTCCTCACTGTGACCAGTAATGGTAGTGTCTCTCTCTCCTCACTGTGACTAGTAATGGTAGTGTCTCTCTCTCTCTCCTCACCGTGACCAGCAATGGTAGTGTCTCTCCTCACTGTGACCAGTAATGGTAGTGTCTCTCCTCACTGTGACCAGTAATGGTAGTGTCTCTCTCTCTCTCTCCTCACTGTGACCAGTAATGGTAGTGTCTCTCTCTCTCTCTCTCCTCACTGTGACCAGTAATGGTAGTGTCTCTCTCTCTCTCTCCTCACTGTGACCAGTAATGGTAGTGTCTCTCTCTCTCCTCACTGTGACCAGTAATGGTAGTGTCTCTCTCTCTCTCCTCACTGTGACCAGTAATGGTAGTGTCTCTCTCTCTCCTCACTGTGACCAGTAATGGTAGTGTCTCTCTCTCTCCTCACTGTGACCAGTAATGGTAGTGTCTCTCTCTCTCTCTCACTGTGACCAGTAATGGTAGTGTCTCTCTCTCTCTCTCCTCACTGTGACCAGTAATGGTAGTGTCTCTCTCTCTCCTCACTGTGACCAGTAATGGTAGTGTCTCTCTCTCTCCTCACTGTGACCAGTAATGGTAGTGTCTCTCTCTCTCTCCTCACTGTGACCAGTAATGGTAGTGTCTCTCTCTCTCTCCTCACTGTGACCAGTAATGGTAGTGTCTCTCTCTCTCTCCTCACTGTGACCAGTAATGGTAGTGTCTCTCTCTCTCCTCACTGTGACCAGTAATGGTAGTGTCTCTCTCTCTCTCTCCTCACTGTGACCAGTAATGGTAGTGTCTCTCTCTCTCCTCACTGTGACCAGTAATGGTAGTGTCTCTCTCTCTCCTCACTGTGACCAGTAATGGTAGTGTCTCTCTCTCTCTCTCCTCACTGTGACCAGTAATGGTAGTGTCTCTCTCTCCTCACTGTGACCAGTAATGGTAGTGTCTCTCTCTCTCTCACTGTGACCAGTAATGGTAGTGTCTCTCTCTCTCCCTCACTGTGACCAGTAATGGTAGTGTCTCTCTCTCTCTCTGTGACCAGTAATGGTAGTGTCTCTCTCTCTCCCTCACTGTGACCAGTAATGGTAGTGTCTCTCTCTCTCCTCACTCCAGTAATGGTAGTGTCTCTCTCTCTCCTCACTGTGACCAGTAATGGTAGTGTCTCTCTGTGACCAGTAATGGTAGTGTCTCTCTCCTCACTGTGACCAGTAATGGTAGTGTCTCTCTCTCTCTCTCTCTCACTGTGACTCTCTCTCTCTCCCTCACTGTGACCAGTAATGGTAGTGTCTCTCTCTCTCACTGTGACCAGTAATGGTAGTGTCTCTCTCTCTCTCTCCTCACTGTGACCAGTAATGGTAGTGTCTCTCTCTCTCCCTCACTGTGACCAGTAATGGTAGTGTCTCTCTCTCTCCTCACTGTGACCAGTAATGGTAGTGTCTCTCTCTCTCACTGTGACCAGTAATGGTAGTGTCTCTCTCACCTCACTGTGACCAGTAATGATAGTGTCTCTCTCTCTGACCAGTAATGGTAGTGTCTCTCTCTCTCACTGTGACCAGTAATGGTAGTGTCTCTCTCTCTCTCACTGTGACCAGTAATGGTAGTGTCTCTCTCTCTCCTCACTGTGACCAGTAATGGTAGTGTCTCTCTCTCTCCTCACTGTGACCAGTAATGGTAGTGTCTCTCTCTCTCCTCACTGTGACCAGTAATGGTAGTGTCTCTCTCTCTCCTCACTGTGACCAGTAATGGTAGTGTCTCTCTCTCTCACTGTGACCAGTAATGGTAGTGTCTCTCCTCACTGTGACCAGTAATGGTAGTGTCTCTCCTCACTGTGACCAGTAATGGTAGTGTCTCTCTCTCTCTCCTCAATGTGACCAGTAATGGTAGTGTCTCTCTCTCTCTCTCTCTCCTCACTTTGACCAGTAATGGTAGTGTCTCTCTCTCTCTCTCTCCTCTCACTGTGACCAGTAATGGTAGTGTCTCTCTCTCTCCTCACTGTGACCAGTAATGGTAGTGTCTCTCTCTCTCCTCACTGTGACCAGTAATGGTAGTGTCTCTCTCTCTCCTCACTGTGACCAGTAATGGTAGTGTCTCTCTCTCTCCTCACTGTGACCAGTAATGGTAGTGTCTCTCTCTCTCTCTCCTCACCGTGACCAGTAATGATAGTGTCTCTCTCTCTCTCTCCTCACTGTGACCAGTAATGGTAGTGTCTCTCTCTCTCCTCACTGTGACCAGTAATGGTAGTGTCTCTCTCTCTCCTCACTGTGACCAGTAATGGTAGTGTCTCTCTCTCCTCACCGTGACCTCTCTCTCTCCTCACTGTGACCAGTAATGATAGTGTCTCTCTCTCCTCACTGTGACCAGTAATGGTAGTGTCTCTCTCTCTCTCCTCACTGTGACCAGTAATGGTAGTGTCTCTCTCTCTCTCTCCCCTCACCGTGACCAGTAATGGTAGTGTCTCTCTCTCTCTCACTGTGACCAGTAATGGTAGTGTCTCTCTCTCTCTCTCTGTGACCAGTAATGGTAGTGTCTCTCTCTCTCTCCTCACTGTGACCAGTAATGGTAGTGTCTCTCTCTCTCTCTCTCCTCACTGTGACTAGTAATGGTAGTGTCTCTCTCTCTCTCTCCTCACTGTGACCAGTAATGGTAGTGTCTCTCTCTCTCTCACTGTGACCAGTAATGGTAGTGTCTCTCTCTCTCTCCTCACTGTGACCAGTAATGGTAGTGTCTCTCTCTCTCCTCACTGTGACCAGTAATGGTAGTGTCTCTCTCTCTCCTCACTGTGACCAGTAATGGTAGTGTCTCTCTCTCCTCACTGTGACCAGTAATGGTAGTGTCTCTCTCTCCTCACTGTGACCAGTAATGGTAGTGTCTCTCTCTCTCCTCACTGTGACCAGTAATGGTAGTGTCTCTCTCCCTCTCTCCTCACTGTGACCAGTAATGGTAGTGTTTCTCTCTCCTCACTGTGACTAGTAATGGTAGTGTCTCTCTCTCTCTCCTCCACTCCTCACTGTGACCAGTAATGGTAGTGTCTCTCTCTCTCCCTCACTGTGACCAGTAATGGTAGTGTCTCTCTCTCTCTCTCTCCTCACTGTGACCAGTAATGGTAGTGTCTCTCTCTCTCCTCACTGTGACCAGTAATGGTAGTCTCTCTCTCTCTCTCTCACTGTGACCAGTAATGGTAGTGTCTCTCTCTCTCTCCTCCTCACTGTGACCAGTAATGGTAGTGTCTCTCTCTCTCTCCTCACTGTGACCAGTAATGGTAGTGTCTCTCTCTCTCACTGTGACCAGTAATGGTAGTGTCTCTCTCTCCCTCACTGTGACCAGTAATGGTAGTGTCTCTCTCTCCTCACTGTGACCAGTAATGTGTCTCTCTCTCTCCTCACTGTGACCAGTAATGGTAGTGTCTCTCTCTCTCCTCACTGTGACCAGTAATGGTAGTGTCTCTCTCTCTCTCCTCACTGTGACCAGTAATGGTAGTGTCTCTCTCTCTCCTCACTGTGACCAGTAATGGTAGTGTCTCTCTCTCTCCTCACTGTGACCAGTAATGGTAGTGTCTCTCTCTCCTCACTGTGACCAGTAATGGTAGTGTCTCTCTCTCTCCTCACTGTGACCAGTAATGGTAGTGTCTCTCTCTCTCTCTCTCCTCACTGTGACCAGTAATGGTAGTGTCTCTCCTCACTGTGACCAGTAATGGTAGTGTCTCTCTCTCTCTCTCTCACTGTGACCAGTAATGGTAGTGTCTCTCTCTCTCCTCACTGTGACCAGTAATGGTAGTGTCTCTCTCTCTCCTCACTGTGACTAGTAATGGTAGTGTCTCTCTCTCTCTCCTCACTCACTGTGACCAGTAATGGTAGTGTCTCTCTCTCTCTCTCCTCACTGTGACCAGTAATGGTAGTGTCTCTCTCTCTCTCTCTCTCACTGTGACCAGTAATGGTAGTGTCTCTCTCTCTCTCTCACTGTGACCAGTAATGGTAGTGTCTCTCTCTCTCCTCACTGTGACCAGTAATGGTAGTGTCTCTCTCTCTCTCCTCACTGTGACCAGTAATGGTAGTGTCTCTCTCTCCTCTCCTCACTGTGACCAGTAATGGTAGTGTCTCTCTCTCTCTCTCACTGTGACCAGTAATGGTAGTGTCTCTCTCTCTCCTCACTGTGACCAGTAATGGTAGTGTCTCTCTCTCTCTCACTGTGACCAGTAATGGTAGTGTCTCTCTCTCTCCTCACTGTGACCAGTAATGGTAGTGTCTCTCTCTGTGACCAGTAATGGTAGTGTCTCTCACTGTGACCAGTAATGGTAGTGTCTCTCTCTCTCTCCTCACTGTGACCAGTAATGGTAGTGTCTCTCTCTCTCTCTCTCACTGTGACCAGTAATGGTAGTGTCTCTCTCTCTCTCCTCACTGTGACCAGTAATGGTAGTGTCTCTCTCTCTCTCTGTGACCAGTAATGGTAGTGTCTCTCTCTCTCCTCACTGTGACCAGTAATGGTAGTGTCTCTCTCTCTCCTCACTGTGACCAGTAATGGTAGTGTCTCTCTCTCTCTCTCTCCTCACTGTGACCAGTAATGGTAGTGTCTCTCTCTCTCTCTCCTCACTGTGACCAGTAATGGTAGTGTCTCTCTCTCTCTCCTCACTGTGACCAGTAATGGTAGTGTCTCTCTCTCTCCTCACTGTGACCAGTAATGGTAGTGTCTCTCTCTCTCCTCACTGTGACCAGTAATGGTAGTCTCTCTCTCTCTCACTGTGACCAGTAATGGTAGTGTCTCTCTCTCTCCTCACTGTGACCAGTAATGGTAGTGTCTCTCTCTCTCTCTCCTCACTGTGACCAGCAATGGTAGTGTCTCTCCTCACTGTGACCAGTAATGGTAGTGTCTCTCTCTCTCTCCTCACTGTGACCAGTAATGGTAGTGTCTCTCTCTCTCTCCTCACTGTGACCAGTAATGGTAGTGTCTCTCTCTCTCTCCTCACTGTGACCAGTAATGGTAGTGTCTCTCTCTCTCTCTCCTCACTGTGACCAGTAATGGTAGTGTCTCTCTCTCTCTCTCTCTCACTGTGACCAGTAATGGTAGTGTCTCTCTCTCTCTCCTCACTGTGACCAGTAATGGTAGTGTCTCTCTCTCTCTCTCTCCTCACTGTGACCAGTAATGGTAGTGTCTCTCTCTCTCCTCACTGTGACCAGTAATGGTAGTGTCTCTCTCTCTCTCACTGTGACCAGTAATGGTAGTGTCTCTCTCTCTCTCACTCTCTCTCCTCACTGTGACCAGTAATGGTAGTGTCTCTCTCTCTCCTCACTGTGACCAGTAATGGTAGTGTCTCTCTCTCTCCTCACTGTGACCAGTAATGGTAGTGTCTCTCTCTCTCTCTCACTGTGACCAGTAATGGTAGTGTCTCTCTCTCTCTCTCTCACTGTGACCAGTAATGGTAGTGTCTCCTCACTGTGACCAGTAATGGTAGTGTCTCTCTCTCTCTAATGGTAGTGTCTCTCCTCACTGTGACCAGTAATGGTAGTGTCTCTCTCTCTCTCCTCACTGTGACCAGTAATGGTAGTGTCTCTCTCTCTCTCACTGTGACCAGTAATGTGTCTCTCTCTCCTCAGTGTCTCTCTCTCTCTCTCTCTCACTGTGACCAGTAATGGTAGTGTCTCTCTCTCTCCTCACTGTGACCAGTAATGGTAGTGTCTCTCTCTCCTCACTGTGACCAGTAATGGTAGTGTCTCTCTCTCTCTCCTCACTGTGACTAGTAATGGTAGTGTCTCTCTCTCTCTCCTCACTGTGACCAGTAATGGTAGTGTCTCTCTCTCTCCTCACTGTGACCAGTAATGGTAGTGTCTCTCTCCTCACTGTGACCAGTAATGGTAGTGTCTCTCTCTCTCTCTCCTCACTGTGACCAGTAATGGTAGTGTCTCTCTCTCCTCACTGTGACCAGTAATGGTAGTGTCTCTCTCTCTCCTCACTGTGACCAGTAATGGTAGTGTCTCTCTCTCTCTCCTCACTGTGACCAGTAATGGTAGTGTTTCTCTCTCCTCACTGTGACTAGTAATGGTAGTGTCTCTCTCTCTCCTCACTGTGACCAGTAATGGTAGTGTCTCTCTCTCTCCTCACTGTGACCAGTAATGGTAGTGTCTCTCTCTCTCTCTGTGACCAGTAATGGTAGTGTCTCACTGTGACCAGTAATGGTAGTGTCTCTCTCTCTCCTCACTGTGACCAGTAATGGTAGTGTCTCTCTCTCTCTCTCTCCTCACTGTGACCAGTAATGGTAGTGTCTCTCTCTCTCCTCACTGTGACCAGTAATGGTAGTGTCTCTCTCTCTCTCCTCACTGTGACCAGTAATGGTAGTGTCTCTCTCTCTCCTCACTGTGACTAGTAATGGTAGTGTCTCTCTCTCTCTCTCCTGTGACCAGTAATGGTGACTGTGACCAGTAATGGTAGTGTCTCTCTCTCTCTCTCCCTCACTGTGACCAGTAATGGTAGTGTCTCTCTCTCCCTCACTGTGACCAGTAATGGTAGTGTCTCTCTCTCTCTCCTCACTGTGACCAGTAATGGTAGTGTCTCTCTCTCTCTCCCTCACTGTGACCAGTAATGGTAGTGTCTCTCTCTCTCCTCACTGTGACCAGTAATGGTAGTGTCTCTCTCTCTCCCACTGTGACCAGTAATGGTGTGTCTCTCTCTCCTCACTGTGACCAGTAATGGTAGTGTCTCTCTCTCTCTCTCCTCACTGTGACCAGTAATGGTAGTGTCTCTCTCTCTCCTCACTGTGACCAGTAATGGTAGTGTCTCTCTCTCTCTCTCCTCACTGTGACCAGTAATGGTAGTGTCTCTCTCTCTCCTCACTGTGACCAGTAATGGTAGTGTCTCTCTCTCTCTCTCTCCTCACTGTGACCAGTAATGGTAGTGTCTCTCTCTCTCCTCACTGTGACTAATGGTAGTGTCTCTCACTGTGACCAGTAATGGTAGTGTCTCTCTCTCTCTCCTCACTGTGACCAGTAATGGTAGTGTCTCTCTCTCTCTCTCACTGTGACCAGTAATGGTAGTGTCTCTCTCTCTCCCCACTGTGACCAGTAATGGTAGTGTCTCTCTCTCTCCTCACTGTGACCAGTAATGGTAGTGTCTCTCTCTCTCCTCACTGTGACCAGTAATGGTAGTGTCTCTCTCTCTCTCTCTCTCTCCTCACTGTGACCAGTAATGGTAGTGTCTCTCTCTCTCTCCTCACTGTGACCAGTAATGGTAGTGTCTCTCTCTCTCCTCACTGTGACCAGTAATGGTAGTGTCTCTCTCTCTCTCCAGTAATGGTAGTGTCTCACTGTGACCAGTAATGGTAGTGTCTCTCTCTCTCTCTCCTCACTGTGACCAGTAATGGTAGTGTCTCTCTCTCTCTCTCTCCTCACTGTGACCAGTAATGGTAGTGTCTCTCTCTCTCTCCTCACTGTGACTAGTAATGGTAGTGTCTCTCTCTCTCTCTCCTCACTGTGACCAGTAATGGTAGTGTCTCTCTCTCCTCACTGTGACCAGTAATGGTAGTGTCTCTCTCTCTCCTCACTGTGACCAGTAATGGTAGTGTCTCTCTCCCTCTCTCCTCACTGTGACTCTCTCTCCCTCACTGTGACCAGTAATGGTAGTGTCTCTCTCTCTCTCCCTCACTGTGACCAGTAATGGTAGTGTCTCTCTCTCTCTCCTCACTGTGACCAGTAATGGTAGTGTCTCTCTCTCTCTCACTGTGACCAGTAATGGTAGTGTCTCTCTCTCCCTCACTGTGACCAGTAATGGTAGTGTTTCTCTCTCCTCACTGTGACTAGTAATGGTAGTGTCTCTCTCTCTCCTCACTGTGACCAGTAATGATAGTGTCTCTCTCTCTCTCCTCACTGTGACCAGTAATGGTAGTGTTTCTCTCTCCTCACTGTGACTAGTAATGGTAGTGTCTCTCTCTCTCCTCTCTCTCTCTCTCTCTCTCTCTGTGACCAGTAATGGTAGTGTCTCTCTCTCTCTCACTGTGACCAGTAATGGTAGTGTCTCTCTCTCCTCTCCTCACTGTGACTAGTAATGGTAGTGTCTCTCTCTCTCTCCTCACTGTGACCAGTAATGGTAGTGTCTCTCTCTCTCCTCTCTCTCCTCACTGTGACCAGTAATGGTAGTGTCTCTCTCTCCTCCTCACTGTGACCAGTAATGGTAGTGTCTCTCTCTCTCTCCTCCTCACTGTGACCAGTAATGGTAGTGTCTCTCTCTCTCCTCACTGTGACCAGTAATGGTAGTGTCTCTCTCTCTCTCTCCTCTGTGACCAGTAATGGTAGTGTCTCTCTCTCTCTCCTCACTGTGACCAGTAATGGTAGTGTCTCTCTCTCTCCCTCACTGTGACCAGTAATGGTAGTGTCCTCACTCTCTCTCCTCACTGTGACCAGTAATGGTAGTGTCTCTCTCTCCCTCACTGTGACCAGTAATGGTAGTGTCTCTCTCTCTCCCTCACTCTCTCTCTCACTGTGACCAGTAATGGTAGTGTCTCTCTCTCTCTCCTCACTGTGACCAGTAATGGTAGTGTCTCTCTCTCTCTCTCACTGTGACCAGTAATGGTAGTGTCTCTCTCTCTCACTGTGACCAGTAATGGTAGTGTCTCTCTCTCTCCTCACTGTGACCAGTAATGGTAGTGTCTCTCTCTCTCTCTCTCTCACTGTGACCAGTAATGGTAGTGTCTCTCTCTCTCCCTCACTGTGACCAGTAATGGTAGTGTCTCTCTCCTCTCCTCACTGTGACCAGTAATGGTAGTGTCTCTCTCTCTCCTCACTGTGACCAGTAATGGTAGTGTCTCTCTCTCTCCTCACTGTGACCAGTAATGGTAGTGTCTCTCTCTCCTCACTGTGACCAGTAATGGTAGTGTCTCTCTCTCTCTCTCCCTCACTGTGACCAGTAATGGTAGTGTCTCTCTCTCTCTCTCCAGTAATGGTAGTGTCTCTCTCTCCTCACTGTGACCAGTAATGGTAGTGTCTCTCTCTCTCTCTCTCCCCACTGTGACCAGTAATGGTAGTGTCTCTCTCTCTCTCTCTCACTCACTGTGACCAGTAATGGTAGTGTCTCTCTCTCTCTCACTGTGACCAGTAATGGTAGTGTCTCTCTCTCTCTCCTCACTGTGACCAGTAATGGTAGTGTCTCTCTCTCTCTCTCCTCACTGTGACCAGTAATGGTAGTGTCTCTCTCTCTCTCCTCACTGTGACCAGTAATGGTAGTGTCTCTCTCTCCTCACTGTGACCAGTAATGGTAGTGTCTCTCTCTCTCCCTCACTGTGACCAGTAATGGTAGTGTCTCTCTCTCTCTCTCTCTCACTGTGACCAGTAATGGTAGTGTCTCTCTCCTCACTGTGACCAGTAATGGTAGTGTCTCTCTCTCTCTCTCCTCACTGTGATGATAATGGTAGTGTCTCTCTCTCTCTCCTCACTGTGACTAGAGCCAGGAAGTGTCTCTCTCTCTCCTCACTGTGACCAGTAATGGTAGTGTCTCTCTCTCTCTCCTCACTGTGACCAGTAATGGTGGTAGTGTCTCTCTCTCTCTCTCCTCACTGTGACCAGTAATGGTAGTGTCTCTCTCTCTCTCCTCTCCTCACTGTGACCAGTAATGCAGTAGTGTTTCTCTCCCTCTCTCCTCACTGTGACCAGTGGTAGTGTTCTCTCACTGTGACCAGTAATGGTGTCTC